>NC_092817.1:129005798-129326631 GCF_023375885.2 Dermacentor andersoni | reverse complement strand
GTGAGGTCGCCGAGGGGGTCCCTGAGGGGGTTGAACTAGAGACTGGAACGTGGTGAGCTTGATTAGCCTTTCTGAGCTCTGCTATTTCGGCTCGCATTACATCAATTATGCTGCGCATCTCGGCATTTTCTTTCCTAAGCTGAGCTATTTCAGACGAACCATGCTTTGGCGCCGCACCCCCCGTAACCTTTTCGGCAGTTCTCGCTCCTCTCGCCCAGGTGGCGCCTTGTTTCCCAAGACCGGCTGGCTCCTCGAACCGGACCCTGTTCTGTGGGCCCCGGGACCTGGACGTGGAACGGCTCCTGGACCTGGACCGGGAATGGCTCCTCGAGCGACTTCTCGAGCGGGAGCGCCGGCTTGAAGATCTAGCCGATTCGCTACCGGCGCATGTCTCTGTTGGTGACAGGTCTCGATTCCTGGATTCCGCATTTCTTTCCCTTCCGCTCCGTCGAACGATGTACGGGAGTTGGAATCATTGCTTGCAAATCTTGTCCGCTGTGGCGTGCGTGCCCCCGCAGAGGCCGCAAGTAGGCGAGCAGGTGCGGTTGCCGTTGGGGTTGTTGGCCCCACATTTCCTGCATAGTTTGTCCTCCGGCGTTGGGCAGACGTCAGCTCTGTGGCCTAGTCTACCGCAGGCATAGCAGCAGTCGTGCTGCCTGAGGTACAAGGAGCACTTGACTAGCGCTGAGCCGTAGAAAACGAAGTTGGGGACCTTGTAGCCGTCGAAAACGATGACTACCGTTTCGCTATTCTTGATTCGCTTGGCTCCCAGGGCTAAAGGATTTCTCTCGTTGAGAATGCTTCTGTTCAGGTCGGCCTGGCTCTCCAACACATCAATTTGACGTATGACACTCTTGCACATGGCGTGCGGCGTGGCATCCTAAGTGCTGAGCTCGTACTGTTTGATTCCCAGGGTGATGCAATTCATTTTTAGATAAGCATCTGCGTTATCGCGAAACGCGGTGCCGAGGACGATAATATTTTGTGTTGCGTTGGGGCAGACGATGTCGTGGCTAGCTTACTCGGACGGCTAGCTTACTTGCGGAGCCCGTTTTCTGAACATCCAGACCACCCCTGGGGCGGACGATAATCTTCCAGTGTTCCTTCGGGAGCTGAGGCATTCGCGACGGCCTGATGATCTTGTCCTTTAGGCTAATTGGCTTCCCGCTGCCATTGAGACGCTCGCGGTGCCCTTCGCTGCTTGCCGCTTCACGGGTGCTGTCGCGACGAGAGGCGCGCAGGGCGTTTTTCTTGACAGCGGCGGAGCGCCAGCCGTGCTCCGCACCAAATTCTGCCGGAGATGAGGAAGATCGTCTCCTTCCATTACAACAACCATTCCCTCTGTCATGACGAGGCGGGACTAACCCACGCCGGCAAACGCTGGTTAGGCCTTGCCGTGAGACTGAGGGGAGCGCGGCGTCACGGAAAGGAAGCAGCTCGAAAAACCGACGAAAAGGCCACCCACCGTTGAAAAGTTGGTATCCGCGGGTTCCTCTTTTTCTTATGCATCCGCTGGTGCAGAAATAATCAAAATTGAGATGAATTGCTCACCGAAAATATCGAAGAAAGCAGGAGCCGATGTTGGCACGACCGTGCTACTCGGCTTCTTCTTCTTCCACAAATATGCACAGCCTTGCTGTGTTTTCCATCGAAGTCACAATTTTTTTCTTCTTCGCTATGCCTGTGTTTATATGAGATTTCTTAATTGAGCACTGAGTCAGTGAATTTATCTAGAATCGCTAAGCCAGGACCGAAGCACTTGACACTCTCTAGATGTGTTAACCTTGCTTCCACTTGTTCTGAATGAGATTGGGTTTATACAATATGTTTTCCGTAAAAAAAAACACTTTTTTATGACCAAATTTCGCTGGGTTCAGCCTTTCAGCTGTCAACCAATCAGCAGATGTTATAATGCACTTTCCCGACTGGACAAGTGAAATCACATGTGCGGAATATTAATTACCCTTCCCTAATGTAACTTTCTTATAAGGGCCTTTTTCCCTGAAGTAAGAAGAATCAACATACCTTTTTTTTTTTTCAGCAGCAGGTGAACATTTCTATGTCGTGGTAGAAAACAAATTTGCTCAATTTGTTAACTCCGCATCACCAGGTTTAATCAACGAAGTGTTGATTAGTAGAAACGCAAGCGTTGCTCGGATGCACAATTATCTCCGAAAGAAAAAGCGTTCCTTTTTAATCTGCATGTCGAAACGGTTTTACCGCAGCTATCAGTGTCAGTTGCATTTATTCTTTTAATAAAGGCTACAAAGGAACAGCACCATGTAGTAGGCATGTAAAACATTTTTTTTTTTACATGTAGAAATGCTGAAAAATTCCTTCGAATGCAACGGCCGGAATAATGCAACAGCTCCCAAGCTGCATATTAAACACATCCGGGAGACGAATGTCTATCTTGCTACAAGTTGCATCTTTCGAGTTGGTGCCGCTTTCAGACATATCCCCGATTCTACCTGCAAGTACAGTGCCCACGACCCTGAAGCCATGATTCCGACGTTTCGAGACCGCTGTGTATGCTTGTTGCGCCCTATTGCGCTTTTGAAGAAGTTTTGGAATCCCACGTTGCGCTGACTTGTGACGACACTAATGTGCAGACGTTTGGAAAGCAACCTTACCTTTGTTTGTTTTGTGTTGCTTCATTGCTGCCCTGCTTGGCATGATTCTATGCTTGACGCAGGTACAACAGTTAATCAAGACACAGAAAAATCTTAAGCAACCATGGATTGATTTAAAAAATGAATTTTTATTTCTATTAAAATAGCGCCCCGATCTTGCCGACAAGAAACATCGGTGGTGGTGGCGGCGGAAGCGGTGCGCCGACGTCTCGGCTAGAGTGTTCTTATAATACACTTTAGTATCGGCGCACACCTCTATGCCAGAAGAAAAAAAAGACAAGGGAGCATACCGCAACGCGATTGAAGCTGAAACCTGGTGGGCCACGCGTGGCCGAAAATGTGATCGTACGTGAAAGTGTGCGGTTTGCTTCAGTATTCCCGCTCTGCAAGTAGAGAAACGGCAGGGCAACTGAACAAGCGCCCACCGAATAAAAACTACTGGCATTGTTACTGGGAACCAAACTTGACAGCAAATCGCGATTCTTGCTTCGTGATTTCGACGCAAGGGGGGACATGTCGGGCCACCACTGTGCCTTCACGGAACGTTCGCTTGCCAAAGCTGGCTGCGTGACGTAGTTCTTCCTATGTTTCTTTCTTCCTCCATGGGTGAAGCCTGGGAGTGGGCGCGCCGACTTTTCTTGTTCGGAAAATGCGTACACTGGTGAACGAAGTCACTAAATGCACGGGTGAATAAAAGCGCGAGATTGCGCTCACCGCCTATGCAATTCCGCTGCATAAGTCGACGAACTGCCTTTCTCACCGCAGCTCTCGCAATCTGAAATTATATTAGTGAATAGCCTGGAAACATACAAAGCTAGACTTCTCAATTTGATAATGACGCGGATTTTAAAAAAAGAAGCTTTGCACGAGCGATTTGCCCTCAAGATTTAAATACACCACAAAACTTTTTGTTACCGGAAAGTGGTATCAAGTTGTAAAGACAAACATATATAAATTGGATTGGATAAACTTTATTAAAGGTCCTCCAGGAAGCAGGTCAGCGCGTAGTGGGTGGCTCCCATGCAGGGACTGACAGAGAGTACCTGGCGGCCGCGGCGCGGGCCTGATGGCCGGCCCATTGCTGGTTTTGGACTAGCAAGCTTCCTAGGGTTTTCTCCCACTTGTCGAAGGTAGAGCCGGGTCGAGGGGAGCTTTCCTACACTCCCATAGCACGTGTGCGAGTGTCGCCGTATCGCCACACAGGGGCACGCGTCGACGAGGTAGACGTCCGGGTAGATGATGTGTAACGTGACGGGGTTGGGATAATAGGTATGTGTCTGTAACATGTGTAGCGTTAGCGCCTGCGGCCTCTTTATTTTGGGCTGCGCAGGCGGAAAGAGACGTCGTCCCGGGTAAAAGTATGCAGTGTTACGTTTGGCGTGTACCACCCCGGGCAAAAAGGATGCTCGAAAGACCCTACTCAACCGAAACGGAGGCGGGATTCTTAATTTGCTATGGTTGTCTCGTGTGGATACCGGTGCCGGTCTGGCGGGCACCCCGCAGTGATGACAGGCCCCTTTGTGTGTGCGACCAAGGGGAGAACCCTTTCCATGAACTGTCCAACTCTAGGGGAGAACGCCTTCCGCGAACCAACGCCGCCTAGAAGAAATGATCAGCCGCCTACGACCCCCGACCCGCGTGTCGCCGCCAGCGGAGGGAAGCACGTGCGAACGTCAGCTAGGACAGGGATCAGCAGCCCATTCACAACCAGACTCAGTGCCTGTCACGCGACGTTGACGTGAGAAAGATCCCGCCTACGATTTTAGGGGGCCTATTTAAGGGGCCGCGCAATGTACTTTTTCACTTCATTCATTCTCTTCTTCTTGTCCTTCGCCAACCATTGAATAAAGAGTGCAAGTTTCGCACTAGAAATGATCTCGTCCCTGCCTGATCGCCATGGTCTACGGGACGCCTGCAGCCCACTGACAACGCCACGCTACCCAATATTAACGCCGGTCGAGCTTCGAGAAACTGGCGTCGCCACAGTAGTGATTTTATAGTAGGTTACTGGGCGCGTCCCTATTCGCCTCCAACTCGTCGAGACGCGATTGCCCGGGGTGTCGAAGCGGTCCGTAAGCACACGCGCAGCGTCGTGGGCTGTCTCGTTGAAGCTGCGCGGGGCGCCCGGGATCCCACCCAGGTGGATGGGAAACCACATGACGGTGTGGTGCTTGCCGGGGCTCGAATCAGCGCCGCGGAGGACGCGTAACGCCTGGTCGGAGCCGACGCCTCTCTCGAAGGCTCTGATGGCTGGTCTCGAGTCGCTGATTATTACCTCTCGCTTATTGTTGAGCATTGCCAGGGCTATGGCCACTTGCTCCGCCATCTCGGGGTCACGTGTGAGTACCAAGGCGGCAGTTAGGGTCTGATGCGAGAACGAGACCGCGACCGCGGCGAAGGCTGCCGCGGTAGAAAGCTGCGTCCACGAACGTGACGTCGCCCACTTTCTTGTCTAGGCGCTTGAGAAATGCGGTCGCCTGGTGTAGGCGCCTGCCTCGATTGTGTTCCGGATGTACGTTTCGCGGAATGGGTGCGATCGTGATCAGGTAGCGGAGCTCGCAAAGAATCGACGTAAACTCCGGTGGATCATGGGTGGTCGGTGGGAAGCAGCCGAGCTCGCGCAAGATGTGGCGGCCCGTCTTTGTGGTCGTCAGTCGTATCACCTGCGCTCTGCCCTGAGCCTCACCGCCCTTCGAGCGTATTGTGCACCCTGAGCTGCACCGGCTTGGTGATCGGGAGCCCGAGGGCCCGCTTCACTACCTTTCGGGTGAGTGTATTGAGCTTGTCACGCTCCAGTTGTTTCCATTGTGCATAGCTTGTGCATTACTTGCATAACTTGTGCATTGCTGCGACGTGGGTAAAGTGACATAGGACGAATCCATGTACGAGACCTAGCAAATCGTCTTCTTTGAAGTTCTTTGAGTGGCCAACCGTCGTTGGCCACTCTGCGTACGAGCCGTATAGCGCTGTCCTTCTTTGTCGTCAGCTTGTGGACCGTTTGAATGTTTGATCAGCCCGCTTCGATTATGAAGATGGGGCGGCTGTCTGTGGTGCGAACGGTGATGTTGCACTCTGTCGGGGGTTTCCACCCCTTGGGCCCTTTTCCTTATCGTTTTGGAGAGTACAGCAGCAGCTCCGATATTGCGGAGGAGCACTTGAGGCCCGTGTGATGGATGTAGGACTCGGTGGTTTCGACTGCCTCCTGCAGAGCGGATTCGATTAAGCCGTCCGACCCCGCGGAGCATCAGATGGTGATGTCGTCCACGTAGACCGTATGGTTGACGCTTTCTATCTTCGAGAGGCGTTCGGAAATGCCAAAATTTCTATTTGTTACTGTGTGTGTTGGAGTAGCGGGGGAGCAGACAAATTACAAGAACAATCTTGATCAGATGGGTGCTTAACACGATGCTTCGGTAACAAGAGCTTCGACTCCGTACCTTTTTTTCTGTAGCTAGGGGGATCAACAGCGCGCTCAGACTACCAAACTACACACGCACCGACCGACTCCTGCAGTTGGGTATTCATAATACCCTGGAAGAAATTGCAGAAGCACAAGAAAGGGCACAGATTCTCAGGCTCTCCGGCACGAGGGCAGGCAGACGACTCCTAACAGAGATGGGCGTCCCCCAAGCCACTGTCGAAGACGCCTATCAGGGCCTTCCGAAAGAGCAGAAAGATAGCATCATCATATCGCCTGCCCCGCGCAATATTCATCCGCAGCGCAACGTAGAAAGAAGGAAGGCCAGGGCGGTGGCGCTCCTACGCCGCACGACAGAACTCCCTGGCGGCAGCTGCTTCGTTGACGTGGCCCAGTGCGGCAACAGCAACAATTTCACCGTAGTGTAGATCAACCACAGGGGTTCGACCGTTAACGCCGCTTCGGTACGAAGGACGTCGTCGCGTGCGGCCGAGCAAGTGGCCATTGCCTTGGCCCTCCTGGACGACAAACATGCCCATATCTTCAGCGACTCCAGGGCAGCCATCCGCGCCTTCAGCGTTGGCGCTGTGTGTAAGGAAGCCTGTCGCATGCATCTTCGACGGCAAAAGCATCGCCACCCACACCCTTACGTGGTTCCCCGCTCACATGGGATACATCATGGGAGGCCCCACAAACCTCAACGAGCTGGCCCACTCCAAGGCACGAGGTCTCGCTTTCCGCGACCATGGAGAACTCCAACGCCGGCCCGCAGTGGTGGATAACAGAGATCAACCGACCGCATACAATGAAATTGCTCAGCACTTTTATCTCGGCAGGAGAGACTTTCCCCTTCCACACAAGAAGTTAAATAGAGCGTAGGCATTGACCCTCAGATTATTGCAAACAGGCTCGTATCCCAGCCCAGCTTTATTCCACAAGCTTTATCCCGACACCTATGCCACTGGTTCTTGCAGGCACTGCAATGACATCGCTAGCGTAGACCATATGCTCTGGCCTTGCCCCTCGTTACGAGGCACAGAACAAATCAATGAGGACAAGTGGCCCTCCGCTATCAAGAGCCCCGATGCCGGGGCTCAACTATGGGCTGTCCAAAGGGCCCACGATGCGGCGGTCGGGCATGGCCTGACTGTCCCAACGTGGGAGCGTCCCGCAGCACGCTGAGTCGCGTACCTCAGGGCCTTCATTAAAGTTTTGCATCCATCCATCCACAGTCGATAATAAAAGCGCAAGTAAATATAGTCACGACATATCCATTGGAGATATAGACGGTAATCATCAGAACATGAGCTAAGTCGTTATTAAACACTAGGAAGAAAAAGAGGCCTGAGATAAAGCCCTGCGGGACGCCTTGATTGATGCTCATAGCAGATTGCCATTCATATGAATATAATTAATACGATTACTTAGGTAGCTACAGAGAAACTGAAATTCTGGGCCGGATATTCGGTGAGATTCCAGCTTATGAAGAGTTACTGCGTCATTCGTTTGGACTGCGCAGGATTTCATTTCCCAAAGACTCGGGGAAGGACGCAGTCAAGTTGTCAGCTACACGATAGAGCCGAAGTGGCGGCGCGCATGGTGAATATTTTCCTTCATGTATATCTGTCGTTGGAGAGCCGTCTCTATTCTTATTCGATATAAGCCAAATAATATCGCCGCTGCCGCTTTCATTTCGGGATTGCTTGCTTTCTGCACGAGTTCATGCAGTAAATATTTCGATTCTTCATTAAATATTTCCGGTATTGCTTCTACTCCTTCACAGTCCCTAGATCTTGACATGTTATATTCGCCGTAAAGATACACACAATGGGCTGTTTTCGAAGCGAGATTAATGCGTACTTCTTTTTGTAGGGCGTCACCTTCAAAATCCTTCTAGCTGGCTTACATGTAAGCATGCATTTTATGACACGTATGACGCACCTGTATTCTACAGAGGCTTTCGCCTGTTTTCATTACACAATGGCTTTTGTATTACAGTCGTTGCGACGGTAGCTGCTTTGATGTTGCCTTCGGCCGCTGAGGCTGAGATTACTGCTACGACTCCAAGCCATGGCGCCTGTTTTTTTAATAAGGGCGAAATCTAAAAAACAAACACTCGTATACCGTGCCTTGAGTGTAGGTAAAAAAAAAACTTGACGTGTTCAGAAGAACTTCCGGGTCCTCTAATACTGCGCATATTAGCACGTGCTTACACAGCGTCACCTATTTAGGTGACGCCACCTAAATAGGTGACGCCACACAGCGTCACCTATTTACGTCACCTCCGATCCTGCGACATTTCGACCCATTCGCCCTGACCGAAATCCACACAGGCTCTAGTGGGGTTGGCCTCGGTGCTTTACTCACCCTGCGCAAAGCTGGATTTGACGAGTACGTCATTGCTAACACCAGCCGTGCGCTCATTTAAGCCGAAGTGAACTATACGGTTACGAAAAAATAGTTCCTAGCCATCATATGTGCCATAGGAAATTAATAAAGGGAAATCAGACATCCACCCCTTTGTTTCCTTTGTAGCTATTGCTACAAACGGGTGGATGTCTGATTTGTTCTTTATTAATTACTTATCTCCAACTTGCGGGTTTGTACATAACTATTACATCAAACGGGCCATAGGAAAGTTTCGCTCTTACCTTTATGGACGCCCATTCGACGTGGTTACAGATCATCATGCATTATGTTGGCTTTTCTCCTTGAAAGATCCATCTGGTTGACTCGGACATTGGGCGTTATAGCGCCAGGAGTAGGACATTCACGTCATTTACCGATCGAGACGCAAAATTCTGATGCGGACGCTCTGTCCCGCTCACCTTTCCCACCTGGTTTTGTGACCCCGCCTGTGTCTTAATACGACGTGTCCTCCTCAGCCATTCACGACATGCTTCAGGAGAAACGAAGGACCCCTGGCTAGCTTCCCTTATTGACTTGTTTGTACAACCCATGCTGCGTCCTGTCTCATGGGAAATACGCCGTCAAACACCCCACTACATTCTTCGCGACGGTTTGCTATACCGTCGCAACTATCTTCCTCAGGGACGCAAGTATGTGCGTGAAAACGTTTATTGAAATTAAGTCCAAAGGCTCGACTTTTTAAGTCCAGGCGGGCCACTCCCACGTCGGCACTGTCAGGCCAAGCCCTTCAGTGACATCATGGGCCCTCTGGATGGCCCTTATTTGGTCTTGAAACAATGGGCTTTGAATCCATTTTTTCCCACTGCGTCCATTTTTCAACGAAGTTGAAAAGAGTCGCGGGACACCCCGCCAGCATCTGTCTGATTCCGATGATGCCATTACAATCCTTGCAGTCCGTTTAATATCCCTCTCTGGATATATTTTATTAAGGTGGTAGGCGTGGGATATGCACCTGTTTGCAATAAGCGCAGTGAGACTGCCTTAGCCCAGCTCAGTTTTGAATGTGGCAACGGGAATTGCCTGCGTCCTAAATAGTAATGTTTGGTAATGTCTTTGTAAGTTATTAAATGATCTCTAGATTCCCTGGCTTGATGGTGAACGGCTCAATTGTGACTGTCACGCTCAGCAAGTCCTCGTGCCAAGTCATGAGCAACCTCATTGAGGTTTACCCGAGTCTCATTCACGTTCCCCATGTGCGCAGGAGACCATCGGATTTCAGTTCTCATAATCCCAATGTTTTCAAAAAGTTTAGCTGCAACTCCAGCTACGTCATCATCATCATCATCAACCTAGTTACGCCCACTGCAGGGCAAAGGCCTCTCCCATACTTCTCCGACTACCCCGGTCATGTACTAATTGTGGCCATGTTGTCCCTGCAAACCTCTTAATGTCATCTGCCCACCTAACTTTCTGCCGCCCCCTGCTACGCTTCCCTTCTCTTGGAATCCAGTCCGTAGCTCTTAGTGACCATCGGTTATCTTCCCTCCTCATTACATGTCCGGCCCATGCCCATTTCTTTTTCTTGATTTCAACTAAGATGTCGTTTACCCGCGTTTGTCGCCTCACCCAATCTGCTCTTTTCTTATCCCTTAACGTTACACCCATCATTCTTCTTTCCATAGCTCGTTGCGTCGTTCTCAATTTCAGCAGAACCCTTTTCGTAAGCCTCCAGGTTTCTGCCCCATATGTGAGTACTGGTAACACACAGCTGTTGTACACTTTCCTTTTGAGGGATAGTGGCAACCTACTGTTCATGATTTGAGAATGCCTGCCAAACGCACCCCAACCCATTCTTATTCTTCTGGTTATTTCAGTCTCATGATCCGGATCCGTGGTCACTACCTGCCCTAAGTAGATGTATTCCCTTACCACTTCCAGTGTTTCGCTACCTCTCGTAAACTGCTGTTCTCTTCCGAGACTGTTAAACAGTACTTTAGTTTTCTGCAGATTAATTTTCAGACCCACCCTTCTGCTTTGCCTCTCCAGGTCAGTGAGCATGCATTGCAATTGGTCTCCTCAGTTACTAAGCAATGCAATATCATCAGCGAATCGCAAGTTGCTAAGGTATTCTCCATCAACTTTTATCCCCAATTCTTCCCACTCCAGGCCTCTGAATACCTCCTGTAAACATGCTGTGAATAGCATTGGAGATATCGTATCTCCCTGTCTGACGCCTTTCTTTATAGGGATTTTGTTGCTTTCTTTGTGGAGGACTACGGTGGCTGTGGAGCCGCTATAGATATCTTCCAGTATTTTTACATATGGCTCATCTACACCCTGATTCCGTAATGCCTCCATGACTGCTGAGGTTTCGACTGAATCAAACGCTTTCTCGTAATCAATGAAAGCTATATATAAAGGTTGGTTATATTCTGCACATTTCTCTATCACTTGATTGATAGTGTGAATATGGTCTATTGTTGAGTAGCCTTTACGGAATCCTGCCTGGTCCTTTGGTTGACAGAAGTCTAAGGTGTTCCTGATTCTATTTGCGATTACCTTAGTAAATACTTTGTAGGCAACGGACAGTAAGCTGATCGGTCTATAATTTTTCAAGTCTTTGGCGTCCCCTTTCTTATGGATTAGGATTATGTTAGCGTTCTTCCAAGATTCCGGTACGCTCGAGGTTATGAGGCATTGCGTATACAGGGTGGCCAGTTTCTCTAGAACAATCTGACCACCATCCTTCAACAAATCTGCTGTTACCTGATCCTCCCCAGCTGCCTTCCCCCTTTGCATAGCTCCTAAGGCTTTCTTTACTTCTTCTGGCGTTACCTGTGGGATTTCGAATTCCTCTAGGCTATTCTCTCTTCCACTATCGTCGTGGGTGCCACTGGTACTGTATAAATCTCTATAGAACTCCTCAGCCACTTGAACTATCTCGTCCATATTAGTAACGATATTGCCGGCTTTGTCTCTTAACGCACACATCTGATTCTTGCCTATTCCTAGTTTCTTCTTCACTGTTTTTAGGCTTCCTCCGTTCCTGAGAGCCTGTTCAATTCTATCCATATTATAGTTCCTGATGTCCGCTGTCTTACGCTTGTTGATTAACTTAGAAAGTTCTGCCAGTTCTATTCTAGCTGTAGGATTAGAGGCTTTCATACATTGGCGTTGCTTGATCAGATCTTTCGTCTCCTGCGATAGCTTACTGGTTTCCTGTCTAACGGCGTTACCACCGACTTCTATTGCGCACTCCTTAATGATGCCCATGAGATTGTCGTTCATTGCTTCAACACTAAGGTCCTCTTCCTGAGTTAAGGCCGAATACCTGTTCTGTAGTTTGATCCGGAATTCCTCTAGTTTCCCTCTTACCGCTAATTCATTGATTGGCTTCTTGTGTACCAGTTTCTTTCGTTCCCTCCTCAAGTCTAGGCTAATTCGAGTTCTTACCATCCTGTGGTCACTGCAGCGTACCTTGCCGAGCACGTCTACATCTTGAATGATGCAAGGGTTCGCGCAGAGTATGAAGTCGATTTCATTTCTAGTCTCACCATTCGGGCTCCTCCACGTCCACTTTCGGCTAACCCGCTTGCGGAAAAAGGTATTCATTATACGCATATTATTCTGTTCTGCAAACTCTACTAATAATTCTCCTCTGCTATTCCTAGAGCCTATGCCATATTCCCCCACTGACTTGTCTCCAGCCTGCTTCTTGCCTACCCTGGCATTGAAGTCGCCCATCAGTATAGTGTATTTTGTTTTGACTTTACCCATCGCCGATTCTACGTCTTCATAAAAGCTTTCGACTTCCTGGTCATCATGACTAGATGTAGGAGCGTAGACCTGTACAACCTTCATTTTGTACCTCTTATTAAGTTTCACAACAAGACATGCCACCCTCTCGTTAATGCTATAGAATTCCTGTATGTTACCAGCTATTTCCTTATTAATCAGGAATCCGACTCCTAGTTCTCGTCTCTCCGCTAAGCCCCGGTAACACAGTACATGCCCGCTTTTTAGCACTGTATATGCTTCTTTTGTCCTCCTAACCTCACTGAGCCCTATTATATCCCATTTACTACCCTCTAATTCCTCCAATAACACTGCTAGACTCGCCTCACTAGATAGCGTTCTAACGTTAAACGTTGCCAGGTTCAGATTCCAATGGCGGCCTGTCCGGCTACGTAGCCTTTATCAAAACACTTTATAGCGGATTTCGAATCACTGTAACTGCAGGCCCACTTATTACTCCTCGTGGCTAGAGAAATCGCGGCTTGTTCCGTCACCATGGGGTCCTTGGTAAAAAACAGTGATGGCGTCTTGCACCTTCCTTTGATAATTTGATACAATCGCCGTATATGCTTCTTCAGCTTTCACCCAGGCAGCATGAACTATAGCTGCCACTTCGTTCTGCTGCTCTGTTTCCTGCAAGAGTGATTTAGCTCTTGCCTTCCTCTTTTTGATATTATATTCTGTATGCATGTTTCTGGGGAGAGGGTTGGTTCTGATTTTATTCCTAACGTCAGTCCTTTACTCTACTTCAGCCTCTATTGGGCTCCTTCATCTATTCAGTTCTGCACCTATTGCCTGTATGTTCCTGCCAGCTCGTATTTTTGTCATTCTTTCGTGTTGCGCTAGCTGTTGGGCCTTCGCTATTTCTTCCATTGTGTTTTGCACCTCTAGACTCATGAGTTTGTCGGTTTCAGCGTTACTGGGTACCCCTAGGGCTACTTTAGCAAGCTTCCTGAGCATTACATTGAGTTTGTTAAGTTCTGCCTGCCTCTATTTGAATAATCGAGCCACATAAGGGAAGTGACAGAGAGCAAAGGTGTGTATTAGCCTCAAAGTGCTGTCTTCTCCTAAGCCTCTTTGCCTATTCGTATTCTCCTAAATAACCTATGACTTCATCTGTTTTATTCGAGATATGTTGTATTGTTCTATAATTAGCATTGCTTCCTTCTATGTGGTACGCAGGAACCTTTATTTTCTTAACTAGCCTGATTGTGGATCCTTCATGAGTGTATAGGCACACTCCTGGCTCATCTTCGAAAATGTAACATTTTGGTTTATGACATTTTCTGCGATGTTTAATCACCAAGAGTTCTGATTTGGCAGCCGAGAATTTCAACCGCATGTCTTTGAGTGTGTTCTCTACAACATATAAACTTTCCTGTAATCTGCTCTGTGTATGTCCTACATTACGCTTGGCGCTCCATATGTCGTCGGCATATACCACATGATGTATACCCTCAATTTTCTCCAGGTTTCTTGCAACTTTGGACATTGCGATATTGAATAGCATGGGTGAGAGCACAGCCCCTTGTGGAGTGGCCCTATTCCCCAAATTCTTAGCTTCTAATTTAAGCTCTCCCAGCATGAGTTGTGGAGTTCTGTTTCTAAGAAAGTCATTAATCATGTTAAAAAATATCTTACCTAACCCTATCTCCAAAAGAACGTCAAGTATTGCCTTAGGCTTTATACGATCAAAAGCTTTTTCCACATGCAACCCCAAAAGAGCTTTCGTATGCGCTGGACTGGCCTGTGTAAGTTGGTGTTTGATCAGTAGCATAGCATCCGAGTTGACAGCCTGCAATGCTACTGGTAATTTCCCACCATCTGCACTCTGGCATTTGCGCCGCCTTCCAAGCTGACCCACACTGCGCCCATGCCCGGAGTATTGAAAATGCACACCCGCCTTCGGCTCCGGCACTATTGCTGCGGAAATTACCGCTTTATTCGCCGCTACATCCGTTGTTGTCTCACTTGCCAGTGCCGAAAGAAGCCTCCCTACAATTGAACCACTCCTCTTGAGCCGTTGCCTTGTCCTGTGCGTCCTTTTCGCCGCGCCGGCATTGACTTGTACGGACCTCTTCCCATCACTCCTGCTGGCAGCCGCTGTATAATCGTTGCCATCTACCATCTCACGCGATAGGCAGAGACTTTGTCGTTGCCATCTGCATCGGCAAGTGACGTTGCCTCCTTTATTTTACAACACATCATTCTACGGCATGGTGCACCACGTGAGCTGCTTAGCGACCGAGGGCGTGTCTTTCTGTCGGACGCTGTCGAAGCGGTTCTGAAGCAATACCAACTTGGTCACTGAACTAATACTCCCTACCATATTCTAACGAGTGGTCTGACGGAAATATTTATTCGAACAATGGGTGATATGCTGGCAATCTACGTCACTTCCGACCACTAAAATTGGGAGCATGTTCTTCCCTTCGTGACATACGCCCATAATACCCACTACGTAGACCACCAGTGGATTCTCTCCACATTTCTTGCTTTACGGACATGATCCATCGTGCACGCTAGACACCATCCTTCCGTACCACCCTGACGTGAGTCTACGACAGTCTATCAAGCCACTGAATACGCTGAAGAGTGTCGCCCCTCCCCCCCCCCCCCCCCCCCCCCCCCGCCCCGAATAGCTCGCTCCCTCACCGCTACTGATCAGCAACGACAAAAACACCATCGCTCTGTCTCGGAGGCTCCAACACTCCCGGGGGCAAGCCCGGCGCGTGCCACCCAAGATACGATTGCGCCGCGAATGTCAACGCGCGATGGACGACCTGTTCTACGTTATGGCATTTATGACTAGCCCAACGTAGTTTTTGTTTTGTTTGTATAATTAATCTTAGGAGAAAGGAGTGTTATATACTGACGTTGCATGTCCACATTATCGCCTATCACCCACGCAAGTAGCAGTCGCCTTTATCAAGTGTTTCTCATAATGTAAAATGACTGTGCGTCAATAAACATGCGCTCATTTCCATCTGGCCGTCGGACTGACGCACAACACGCTGCTGTCATGAACGATCGCACACACACAACATCATTTGCATGGACGAACTATCTGGATTCGACACCAAGCATGTACAGACCCACGCAATATGAGCTGTGACATTGTGCCAATGGTTCAAGGGGCCCCTTCACTCCATGCTGGTGCCAAAATGCAAAACATTTGAGAGATAAACGCCATTCCGATAAGCGGTAACTATGAAATAAATTTCTCGTATGCAGGTACCACCGTGTAGTCTTGGGGAAACGTTCATCCTCGGACACCGTGTTGGAGCTCGTATTTCTCGCGACCGTACATGAACTGGTCTGGGTTAAACGGGTAGTAAACGCGACGCTAAATTTATCTAATATTTTGATTGGGAGTTGACAAAGGTCGTCGGTTTCTTTCGTCCGTCTCACCTCGTGCCCCATCGAGGTTTGAAACCTGTAACCCCCCTACCGGCGTTGCTCATTGCGCCAGCGTTGTTTCTGTTGGGCGCCACTTATGCTGCGCAGAACCAGTTGTTTCGCGTTACACTGTAGCGTGGTGTCGCCCCCGCGCATAAAAACACCAAGGAGATCGAGCACTACGTTAAACCTTGCTACCGCTGTCAGCCATTTGTGTTATGGAGAAAGTGTCAATGCGATGCGTTCTTCTCCGAGTGTAGCCACTTTCTTGCTGACAAGTAGGTGTGCGGAAGGTTTGTGTGTCTTGCTGTTTATGTGGGCCGATCCCGGTGATTGTGCAGTCTAAAATTATGTGCCGCAGGGGCGACCGAGTATATGCGCTGCGTAAGTGTACTGGGTATGTGTACTAGATATGTGCACTGGGAATGGGCCCTGGCTATAGAGATTGCGGAACACTGGGTTCGTGCCACTGGGTGCATACAATTGGGTATCTGCACTGAGCTTTAGTTTGCTTTAACTTTCATATCTTCCCATTACAAATGTAAAAACTGCATCGTAAAATGAACACATAAGCCTTGCTGGACAAATTTAGTTAAAACTCAAATAACCGTTTTCGACAAACCATTAATTGTTTGAATTTCGTACATGTCGACTACACCTGCGTCCGGCAATCTTTTTTGTGTTGTTTGTCGCCCGTATATACAGAAAAATATATCTGCAGATCCCACACACTGACCCAAGTAACGCCAAATGTTGACGTCACGTTCTCTGAATGTGCCCAAATGTCGGCCCATAGCGCTGCCTACATACTGCTGACGTCCGCTTTTTTCATCAGCAGACAACTTTGGGCCATAACGTTATGGCAGCGCTGAGCAGCGCATTCATGACATTGGCATAACATCAATGCAACGTCCTGACTACGTAACCTGGATGTTGCCTAATATACATTGAGCTTCCAAGTAACGTATGTTTGCAACATTCAAGCAACACTCAAATGACATTGCAGAATATTGCCAAACATAACAGCAGGGCTGTCAGAATCACAGAATCTTAAAAAAGTTTACACCCTTTGGGTCGTATCTTGTCTCACGACAATTATTTGCCTTGCTTGCATTTCCTTTCTTGAAAAGTCAGTGCTCGCTACTTGTCGGTCGAGAATGCTTCGTCACGCTGATAACGCACATGCCTTTCATGACATGGAAGTAGTGGGCTCGCAGCGTGATGTCTCAATCTTCCACCTGTGTTCATTTTGTTTAAACCTTTCTTTTAAGATTAGGCTACAGAAAAATCCCATTTCTATCCTTTCGCCTTACTGCTCTTAAAAAATCATGTGTCGGTAGCCGCATGTGCTGCCGAGAAATTGCATAACAGCCAACGTTACCTGCTAACAACAAATGCTTGTATGTAGGAATATGTTGTGCGGGAGGAACATGTAGTGACATAATATGCACCCATGAATATGCATTGTGCCACCTTAAATAACAATGAATACGCCCTGGAAAAACATGGTTATGTCAAATCATGCATTTATTTACCGCCTGCTTACATCATACTGGTAAATAATGACGCTTACAGAATAGTAATATTTGCTAAAAGAACAACGTGAACAGCACTGATAACACAGTTAAACAAATATATTTTCCATTAAATATGAAAGTTTTCTTTCGCATAATGATACAGTCTACTAAAAGCTTCAACTACAACACAATAAATGTTGCCTTTCCACTTAGGCCGGACTTCTAAATTTTCTGCTTTTGGTCATGCTCTCGAATTTCAATAGCAGAACACAATTTATAGATCCTAGTAACAGCACAAATACTACACTACTTCAATTCGTAATTCACAAAAACACGGCACAGCACCACTGAGATTGCATAGTATGTCCTCCCAAGCATCCGGGGTCCATCTTTCTGGCTAAGCTTGCAGACATGGCAGCAAGTCTGAAGTAGCCAACACAGCACAGGGGGTAGAGTAACAGGAAGTCGATGGGGCTTCACTTGCATCTAGTGACCTCACTGGTTTCTACGTCAATAATGCGGCAACCTGCAGAGACATGACATATTACATCAAAGTATGACGTGCCATTACAAAAACTCAATTACGCCACATTTACGGTGAAAACAAGCTGTAGAAACGCTTGCAGAAAACGAGCTTCGCATAAGTGTGAAACAAAAACTAGTGACCTTGTGCAAGAAAATATTGTAAAAAAACATCAAAGGGTCATTCCATGCCAGCTGTTTCAACCGTGGTGCGCTCGACCAATATAAACTCCTAAAAACTAAAAAAGTACGTGTATATAAGAACTACACATTATTTTCCCAACACATCCTTAGCGAAAAATATTTTTTGTGGTTGTGAGGGCCACTTCAGCTACACGAAACGGAAAACCAGATGCGAAACAAATGTTTGCCAAAAATGCGTCTTTGCGTTATCTGAACATTGTGCTTTCATTATATAACAGTTTCACAAAACACTTTGATGTTCTTGAACCCTCAACACTGAGATAAAGATGCACAAATTATAGCGTGATTGGGAAATTTTTCACAAGAATCAATCATGGCACAAAACCTAGAATTATTTTATAGAACTGTCCCCAACATGTACTGTCTTCTCAAATGTTATTTTAGGGCACAGGCTCTAACATCAAAGCCTGACTTTGTCAAAAATGATATTTTTATTTTTACCTTTGTTTAGACATTGATAACACATTAAGATGGTCCATGGAAAAATACGCAGAAAAGTGGATGTAATTGATAAGTATACTTTTCACCAAGGAAATTTTATTCTTATAGTTTGCATTTTTACAGAGAAACCAATTTTTCAATTTGAGTCCCACCACTGCAATATTTTGCGTCATGCTTTGGCTTCACCTGATAGCAGGTTGGCGGGACCCACAAACCAACTGGGTTTGTTGTGCAAATAAGTGGGTGCTGTATCCGCAGCATGTGGTTCTGATTTGTTTTTTTTACTGTATTTTGTGTATATTATACGGGGCTGATCATTTATAAGTTTTACATAATCTTATAAATCACCTGTGGCACACAGCATGCTTCATAGTCTAGAGCTGACCCGCCGTGGTTGCTCAGTGGCTATGGTGTTAGGCTGCTGAGCACGACGTCGCGGGATCGAATCCCGGCCACGGCGGCCGCATTCCGATGGGGGCGAAATGCGAAAACACCTGTGTGCTTAGATTTAGGTGCACGTCAAAGAACCCCAGGTGGTCGAAATTTCCGGAGTCCTCCACTACGGCGTGCCTCATAATCAGAAAGTGGTTTTGGCACGTCAAACCCCATAATTTTTTTATAGTCTAGAGCTGGATCCTTTAAAGAACTGGATATTGCTAGCACGAGAAATCGAAACACATAACGGGCTAATTCACAAACCACTAATCAACTTCTTGGTTAGTGGTCAAGGTTAGTAATCAAGAAGAATAGGACTGACGGTGTCAGTCCTATTCCGGTTAAATATGTGTCACACAAAATAAGGCCAGTGCTCGCGCATGTTTTAAACTTGTCTCTTAGCACAGGCGTTTTTCCAGACGAGCTTAAGATAGCGCGTGTAACACAAATCTATAAAGGGGGAAGTGCAGACCACTTGTCGAACTACAGGCCAACTTCAGTTCTCACGGTATTTTCAAAACGTTTTGAAGGTTTTATCTATGCAAGATTTTCAATTTTTTAACGAAACACAACGTTATTGCGCAATGCCAATACGGTTTTCAAAAAACAAATAAGTCACCTGAGCAAGCTGTACTGGATATTAAAAATCAAAATATGCTAACATCGAACAGAAGAAGTTAACGCTTGGCCTGTTTTTGTACCTGAGAAAGGCGTTTGATTCGCTTGACCACTATATCCTAACTGAAAAATTGGAAGGATATGGAGTACGCGGTGTTGCAAATGACTTGATAAAAAGTTATATATGTAATATACAGAGTTCGTGCAGCTGGGAATTACTGCATCGGACATGCTTACCCTACATCAAGGTGTCCCACAAGGTTCAAAGTTAGGACCGTTACTATTTCTAGTTTATGTTAATGATATTACAGATTTACCAGGTTCACAAACGTTGGCAATGTATGCAGATGATACAAATGTGTTCTTTACAGCTGATTACACAACAGAATTACAGTAGCGTGTAAATGAATATACAACTTTGTTATTTTACTGGTTCGCGACCAACAAACTCCAGCTGAACGCAACTAAAACAACCTACATTATATTTAGGGCGCCTAATAAAAGAATTGAGGGTACAATACAAGTAAAATCTAGCTATATTCTCATACTTCAGCTGGTAAGGCTAATGGCTGACATCAGCCAAGCACCAGGAGCCGACTATAAACTGCTTACACCCAGCTGCAGCAGCCCCCATAGGAATAAAACTATGGCCATGCTGCTCATTGGCTGTAGTAGCCATCTAGCAAATTGTGAACACACTTTTGTATGTGTGGAACGCGCGCAGTGCTCATAGTACTGCATTTATATTCCTTGTTTGCTCTAGTACCATTTCTGCGATGTAAACCATACACGAACTGAAGAAACGTACACTGTTTTTCACATCCACAAGGAGATACGATTTGTGTGTATCAACTGTGCAGTGAGGGGTATTCGTCATTTTTATGTGGCTGCTGATTCATGGGGCTTGTGCCTGTTCATGAATGCAGCTGCTTAATGTTTCCACTTTTGGGAGCATTAATGGAAGCAGTAATGAGGTCTTGTGCCTTTGGCCTGCAAAAGGGAATACATTTATGCGTAACTTTGTCTACTTTGCTACAACTATTGGCGTTGTTGCCATGTGAATGCTTCCCCATTTAAGTCATATAGTATGTAGCAGTATTTATGTTGGGAAGCACATAAACAATATTTAACATGGTGTTCCTGAGGAAATAATAATTACTGCATAACAACTCTACAGCTACATACCTCAATGCATGATAAAGAGTAATGTTCAATTGGAAATGAGAATACCGCAGAGTTGAACGTACACATGGGAAATGCTACCGCAGCCTAGCATCACACTAATGCCAACATTGGCGACATCCAGCAACGTTCTGGGCTTGTGCCATTCTGCAACATTGCTACATTGTTACCATTAACATGTTAATTTTCTGTTTACATGGAACATCGACGCAACGTGGGTGTCAAAATGTTCTTGTGACATTTATTTGTATCGTCGCCTGGCCGTACAGCTGGCACGTACATGCAACGTCAAAGTTGGCTGTTCAACGTTGCATGACATTTGTTACAATCAGGCAATGTTCACACAACGTTCAGCGTTACTTAGGGAGGGAAACGGTGCATGCTAACTTTTCATGAGGAGTTACGACAAAAGACGCGCTGCATATTTTTAGCGAAGAGCGCGTCGTTCAGCCACCACGGTGGACTTTACAGAGAAAGCAGAGCCTTCGTGCCGTATTTGAACGCGTTGAATTACAAGACACGATGTGCTTGGCCTCGTGAAACCTGCCACAGCGCCACAGTACAACGAAACACGAGCAGCGAATTGCGGCGGCGAACACGTTCCGTAACATCTGTGCGTCATCGTCAGCTAGAGCATGGTGCGCTCACTTTGTGTAAATAAATTGCTGTTATATCACACGCTTAACGCGTCAATGCGCTTTCTTGTACAAGAGAAATTTGTAAAGGTGTTTTATTCCGCCCTATAAGACACGAGTCCGTCGCCTGATTGTTATAGCATCCGGGTTCTCTACTGGAGAAAAGCACCTTTCTTTTTATTGCTCTTTGCAGCACTACATAATGTATGCAAACCATTACTCATAGCCAGCGGCTAGTACAGGGTCCAATGGAGAAATATATGTGAACTGCAGGCAACCGTTCGTCAAAATTAGAGACGTTAATAGACTGAAAGAGGAAATGTGCAAGAAAGTTAATAGTCATTCTAAGCATTCGTTAAATTACCAATTTCCAGAACGAATAAAATTGTATAAGCTAAATAATAATAAATCTAATAGAAGAGCATAGAACTTGTACAAGGTAACGTAGGTTGAATGTACACTACCACATCACAAAGACTACAAATAATATCACATCCCGCAGATCGCAAAGAATGCATACCAATATCACATCACCAACAAGATATACGTGGAGGTATGGGATTACGTGCAGACACTATCAGCTGTATGCGTGAACTCAAGTGTTTGAGTCATTTTAAGGTAGTAATTCTTTATTGCAATGGAAAAGTTGTTGACAAGCTTTAGGTCATACGGTACACTATTCCAAACTTTTGCACCAGTAAACACCAGCACACGCTCACTGTAAACGTTTCGTTTTACGGCTAAGTAAAACTTTCCGAAGGTATGATGCGTGTAGGAACATTACAAGTCAATATATCAAACGGAAGGTTGTTTCTTACTATGTTGTGGATGCATTCAGCGCTGTTTCTTCTTTCACGAATGAGATCTAAAGGCAGCACACGTAGTTTAGTCAACAGTGCCTTGCTGTATTGAGAGTTATCACAAAACGAATTTATTCTAAGGGCTCGCTTTTGTGATCGTCTTGAGAACTCTAGGTAAGTATTGTATATGCAACCTCATGAGTCGTTGCAGTATGTCAGGTGAGTATGTACTAGTGTGTATAAAACGCACAGAATATTTGCATCAGAATGCGAATAATCACAAAGAAAACTCGGAAATATAATTTTTTACTACATATCTTATGTATGCACATGTATCAAGGTCCCTCTCGAAGTTACATAAACAGTAAGATAGAAACGTACAAACCGCAAAGGGGGGGGGGGGGGGGGAGGGCCGCGAGAACATTTTACTTTAAAAGTCAAAATTCGTGAGTATGCGCAGCGACGATGCAAATAATTGGAGATGACCTAAAAATAGCTTTGAACAGACTTAAGTCAAGGGCATTTACCCTTACATTTGTTTGCGTGAGCTATCCGCAGATTACCATTGCTACATCTGTTGCTATAGTTTCAATAATAAAAATAAATAATAATAACAATAAAATTACAGCAATGATAGAGTACTGTAGCTAGATCTCCACAATGCACTGGCTGAGCTAATCGAGGCACAACGAATAGCACAATATGAACAACTGGCGAAAACTAAGACAGGTAGGCACATTGGATCACCTAGGTTAAGGTATCATATCCAACATGGCGTCAAAGTAGATACATCGAGACACACCAGAGACATGATAACCATCCCTCCAATGCCCAAGAATATGCATCCTACCCACCATCCGTGTAGACGGGAAAGCAGAGCACGTAATACACAGAAGGCATTCGGTAACAGCAAGGACACCACATTTGTAGACGCAGCTAGATACAGACACAAGCGTGCTTACACAGCAGTGGTGATAAATTACGAGGAAAAATGCACGATTAGGGCTACAGTCAACACGCTGCACGCAGAAACCTCAGAGGAAATACCTAAATACCTAAATACAAGCGGGCGTAATCATTAGTGATTCCCAGACAGCGACACGAAACTTCGCCACCGGTCGAATCTCTCCATATGCGATTCGACTCCTACAATTACCTAATAGCCCCGGCAGAAGTGTCGATCTCATCTGGACACCCGCTCACACACTACCTGACGGTAGCATTGAGGCGGCACACCGCATTGCTCAAGAGCTTACGGACCGAGACGCGGTTAGCCCCACCTCACCGACTGCTGATGAGTGGGAGTGGGAAGATCTAATGGCCAGATTTCACTAAATTACACAACACCATAGATGGAAGAGGCCACATTCCTGCCGCCGCACCCAAAATTAAACAAAAATCATTCTGTCGAATGGCGGCAGTTAGAGACCAG
Source organism: Dermacentor andersoni (assembly GCF_023375885.2). Lineage (NCBI taxonomy): Eukaryota > Metazoa > Arthropoda > Arachnida > Ixodida > Ixodidae > Dermacentor > Dermacentor andersoni. Next base: position 129,303,230 of record NC_092817.1, on the reverse strand, counting down.
ATCTTCAGTCCACCTATCATGCACATAATACACCAAGATTTATACACGACTTACAAGTGCATACATTGCGACTTAGAGCCACCCTGGAGCATATCCTATGGGAATGTACGGCTATAATACAGGATAACGGTGATGCAGCCTCAAACAGCGACAGCCTCCGCGCGGTCTGGGAGACTGCGTTACTCAGCTCGGACCTGCAGCACCCACTCTGGGCCGTCCAGCGAGCCGAGGAAGCCGCCAAGGGCCAACAACCCTTGGCCGAAACCTAGGCGGGGTCCAGGCCCACCCCACCAAATCGCAGGGCACTCAATAGAGTTATTTGAATAAATGAATAAATGAATTTACAGGAATAACTCTTCACTCCTGAAAACAGGACTCAGATGAATAATAAAACCTTGTCACGCTGGCAGGGTTGCCACATCGCGCTATTAATAGCCAAATTGGGCTACCTTTTGTCCGAGTTGGCGTCAGAATTTTCCTTTTGGCTATGTGGCTATTTTCGGGCTACATCTTTTTCCCGTGTACAAAAAGATAAATATAGTTAAGCACAAATGACAAGCACGCTGGAATCAAAATTCAGAAAACAGCAGGTTAAATAAATTGAGCGCGTCTGCTACAAAATCCAAATTTGCAAGTTCTATGCTAGAGAATTATGCATGTCAAAAGGACAAGGATCGCGGACTTTTTGTAAATATAAATTAAGAAGGCTGGCCCCGGGAAACACGCCTCCATCCGCGAACTAACGCTACTCGCCCGCGCGCGCGCCAGCGAACATAGATTGTGGATGTCTCCACATGTGAGCTTTCGTCGTCCTACGTTTTAAGCATGAGATGCTTTTAGATCCCGTTGACGGCGTGCCGCGGGTGACCTCGGTGCTACAACGGAGGGAGAACACCGCGCTGAACCTAACCAAAATTTACCGAATTTTCCGCCTGCCGCATGGCACCTACGAGGCAATTCTCTCGGACCCTTCCTGCCCAAATTGCCCCTGCTCCAACACCAACGTAGAACATATCCTCTTCCGTTGCCCCACAGCCACCACAGTCATGCGTTCCCTACACAACTCCAAACCCTCCTCCTATCATTGCTATCGCTACCCGTATCAAATGCTGCCGTCGAACAAGTGTTCAGCCAGGTATCGCTCATTAAAACCAACCTTCGAAATATAATGTCCAACGAGAAATTAGTAGCGCCCCTCCACGTGAAATTTGGCCTGGCCAGAAACGGAGGCTGCAGCAAGGATTTCAAACCAGGCCAAGAATTTCGGTCCCGTTTCAGCTCTGACATGTTGTACAGACCAAACAGTTTCCCTTCGCAATAAGCTCGTGATGCTTAATCATAGCATACTTCTTATGTCTATATATCGTACAAGATTTTGTACCAACCGCCATCTATTGTGTTAGACTTTGTCTTTGCAATTTTTTTTAGTTTTTTTTTTCGTTTAGTGCATTGTGTGGTGTTAAGCGAAATTATCATGAGCTCTAAGTAATAATACTGAACGCCTGAATGCATGCCATTGCTTAGCGTGTTTATTGCGCGGTGATATTTGTGCGTTGTTCTTCTCGCGATTTTATGGTGCTCTGGGAAAAATAAAACAGTGCATTTGCAATGAAGACCGCATTTGCCTTATCATGAAATTGCCTGCATGCCTGAGTTTCGGCAGTTCCTGCTCTTGTGCAGCATCTGTTTTCCGTGCCGCATGGCGTCCGTGGCAATGCGCGCGAAGGTTATGTGTCGTCATGCTTGGAAAAACTAATATGTAGGTATTCGTGCCGAAAATTAATCCAATATGCTTAAGAAATTACTTCACAAATAGACAAAGCTTTTTGGCTACTTTTGGGCTACCTAGAAGTTTCGCTTTTGGCTACATTTGGGCTACTGCGGAGGCCAATTTGGCAACCTGTGGTTTGAGCGATCTGGCAACCCAGCACGCTGGGCATTGTGAAAAATATCGCGGAGATCGTGCTCGCCTATTGCTCATACAAGCTGCATTTGCAGCCCCCGGCTTCGACTGCCTCTACATATAACGGGGCTGCTCTCCCCGACGAGGTTTCTGTAGAGGCGAACAATCATGAGGGCCAGTGCATTCGCTGTTACACTCGTTGCCATCGCGCCCATTGTTGTAGACGCGGGGATCGTTGGAGCCATAGGTGAGTATATTTTGCTGACCTACCTCCTGTCTCGTGCTTTCGTTGGGCCTAATAATAACGGACATATCTTCATGGGAATTTGGAATCACTGAAACCGCCCAAAAGCCACCGTATTACACTGCCTGCTCCATTAAACCAAAGTATACCGCGTGTAACTGAGCCGATAGATAACGATTATTTGAACTTGGGTGTCTCGAGAAAATATAATTTTTTACGGTCAATGCTTTACAGCAGTGGCAGATGCAAAAACTTCGCACGACATTCTACTAAAAATACAATTAGAGAAGATGTCCCGATTAACATTTTATTTTCTTAAAGTACTAATATAATTAGAAAAGATGTGTGTTTCAAGTACCTAAAGCATGGCTTTTTGTTTGAAACCCTTCTTTCATTAGTTTGTAGAAGTGTGGGCAGAACAGGTGTGGCCAATAAACCGTTGTTCTGGCCAGTAACTCTTAGCGGTGGGAAACACAGTAATATTAAACGAACTATGCGAGAGCAAATGAGGCGCACGGTATAAGCCACGAATGAACACGAACAAACACTAATGTTTTTTGCTCCTGCGCTCGCTTTTTCCCGTCATTCGCTTATTCCTGAAAGCAACGAACTATAACAAGCACCAACGAAGATTGCGGTGGAAAACTGCAGCAGAAGAAAATGACAAGTGGGGCAGCAATGCACTTTACGGCAAATTGGAAGGTCTTATACCTGGAGTCTGTTTTATAATAAAGTGCTGCAGTACAATGCGTCCAGCGCAAGACCTTCGGGTTTGAATGATACTAATACTAAAGGTATTACGTTTCTTATTATTAGGTTACTTAGTAAACATTCCATAGTATTAGTAATTTCATTTAATTGATTTTCTCACAGGGCCGAGACATTACAGAGAGCAGTAGGTTGTATCACAACAAAACAAGAAAACTTAGCAGCGTAGTAGGGTAACAAGAAGTTAATAAGAGCTTCTTTAAATTCGTTGGCATTGACGATAGAAACACTGGAAGCGGGAAGGAGATTCCAATGGGCGGTTGTTGTGGAAATGATGAATGGAAATGAAGGCTAGTGCGGCAACTTGCAGGCAAACGTTGGAGTGATGACCGTTTCTGAAAGAAATTGACGATGGTGATATCAGAAGAGGGTCGCTTAAGCTAGGATTAAAATGGTACATTTTATGAAATAGACAGAGGTGCCGGATCTTGCGGCGAAGCGACATGTTAAGCAAATAAAGATCGGAGTTTAATAAAATCACACTTCCTGCACGCGAGCAGTTAGACAAACTAAAACGTGCTGCATGGTTCTGTGTGGGCTTTAGGCTGATAGCGCATGAATTGACATGGGGATCCTCAATCTAAGATGCATAGTGAAACTTGGGCCTGACTAATGTTGTATAAAGCAAAATGTTTACGTGAGGGGGAGCTAGACTAAAATTATGTTCATTATAACCTAGAGTGCGATTAGCAATACTACTGATGTTGTCAATATGAGCTTGCCAGAAAAGCCTTTGTAAGTGGAAACGTGAGTTAGGTATTAAAAGAATAGGTACACTGTCTGTCGTGAGAAGTACTGCGAATAAATCTCATCGCCTTACATTTGTTACTACTGAGTTTCATTAACCAAGTCTCACGCCATGAGTTTATATTACTTATGTACGAATCGAGCGTTCAGTGGTCACTAGTGGTTACGATTGAAACACAAATAACACAATCATCCTCAAACAGTTTTATGGAAGAATAAATCTTGTTGAGCAGGTCACTAATGTATACTAGAAAGAGCAAGGGCCCTGGAACTGGCCTAAGTGGTACTCCGGGTGTTGCAGGACAAGAAGGAGAGTTATGGCGATCAACTCTTACGAATTCCATGCATACCTGGCAAGAAGCCTCATATCCTTTTTAGTACGTTAGCGTCTGAATAAAGCTGGCATAGCTTACAAAGTAGTAATTTGTATTGTATAAAATCAAAGGCTCTTGCGTAATCTACAAAAATACTGTCTTGAAGGAGGAACAATCCAGAGCGTTCAATAAGTCGTTATTGAAAGGATAAAGCCGTGTCTCTCAGAAATCACGTCTGAACGCATGTTTTTGTGTAGTGAAGAAAGAGTTTATTTCCGAAACATGTTACGAGGTGACAAGAAATTATATGCTCCATGAGTTTCCAAGGTATGCTGGTCAGCTAGGGGAATGGATTTATAGTTATCAAGGTTATGTTTACTACCAGCCTCGTACAAGGGAACCTCCTTCCCAATTTTTCAATAATGCAGGAGCATGCCATGGCCTAGGGAATGCAAAAATCATAGAAAATGTGTTAAGTAGGTTTCAGTATTTCGGTTAAACTTTAGGTTGATACTCTCTACACCACGTGGAGAAATGTTTATCTTACGGATTAGGTTTCTTATCCCAGCAGAAGCTGTACTAAAAATATACACAGGGAAAAAATGAAATGCACTAACTTCAGTAGTTCAAGTCGCTTCAGTGTTAAGAAATGAAATCAAGAAAACAGCATTAAGTATAGAACATAAATCATTCCTAGAGACAACGACATTGCTGGAAGTGGTTAATTCGACTATTTGTGAGTATCACTGCTTACCACTTGCCAAACATTCTCGCGGATACTATATAACAAATGCAGAAGCGGTGTTCCAAAAAACAAATATGTTTAGCAAGTAAGAAAGCATGCATGTAATCGCTTCCTGCAGCAGGATATGCTGCCCTACGTGCAGGGTCAGAAAGATTATGGGGTTTTACGTGTCAAAACTACTTTCTTATTATGAGGCACACCGTAGTGAGGGAGTCCGGAAACTTGACCCACATGGCGTTCTTTAACGTGCGCCTAAATCTAAGCACACGGGTGTTTTCGCATTTCGCCCCCATTGTACTGCGGCCGCCGTGGCTGCGATTTAATCCCGTGATCTCGTGCTTAGCAGCCCAACACCATAGCCACTAAGCAAATACGCCTGGTGGAACGGCCACATCACAGCCTGGCTTTTCTATAGAGACGCTGATTCTTATTGGGCAAGTGTTTGCGCAGGTTAAAACATGGTGCGCGATTATTCCCTTTGATATAGCGAAGCCCTATGTAGCGGTAAGTTAGCTCTGTGACATTTGATTGTAAAAAACAGTGCCGGTTTACATTCCCCACAATGATAGCATGAGACGAACTTGCGCAAGAAATTTTCAAGCTCAAAATTTATCAAAATGGAGTTTCCTCGCAGAATATCTGATAGATTTCGCAAATGTGCGTCCACGTTGGTGAAGTATTCAAAAAATCAGACTGTATGGCAGTATTACCGCCTAAATCTGGCAAAAGTGACGCTGATTGACGATTTCCACTGAGTGGCACAGCGACACTGAGTTCCAGTGACGGGCTCAAAGTTAGTAATAAGTCTCAGATGGTTGCATTTGACGAGGTCGTACGGGTATTGTAGCTCAACTGATAAAGTAAGATAGGTTCTAACAAAATTTTCAAATTCTGAATAACTGCTGTTTTCGGCTGGTTAGGGTAATTCTGTGACATAGCACGGAAACTGACAAAAAAATAATTCTGGGTTATTACGCGCCAAAACGACAATATCATTGTGCGGCATGCCGTAGCGGGGACTCCGGATTGATTTAGACACCTTGGGGTTCTTTAGCGCGCACCCAATTCCCAGTATGCGAGCGCTTTTGCATTTCAACGCGGAAATTGAAGCTTCCTGCAAGAAAAGTACGCGCTGCAGGGTACATTATTTGTAACTTATGCAAAATGCCGTACAGTTTAAAGGACGAACCTGGTGGTGCGCTAGGAGGGCTACAGCAAGCCCAAAATGTGACGTCCTTGTGATTGAGATAAACACGCACCCGGGCCAATTCTAATAGTAATGAAACTAAATCAGTGAAAGAGGTGAAGTTACCGCACGCCGCACTTGTTAAACCACCGACTGCACGCGCGCCTCGATTACATGTGTAAAGGTTGTACTTTTTGTCACAGCTTAAAGGGACCGACAACAGGCCATAATTGGTTGTGAGACGTCGATGGAAATGAAATGGCCACGATTTATAGTGATAAAAATCCATCACGCTGTTCGCGATTTAAGCAGGAACTATTACTTTAAATTGGCAAAGAAAGCCTCAAAAACGAGTAAGTGGCGAGGCCTGGCGGTGAAATCTTGGCACTTCGAATGTAGCCTACGAGACTACTGTACGTAATTCGAGTGTTATTAAGTACCGCATACATATTGCTTAAAATTGCAACTGCTATAATATCAGACGTCTGCACTTTATTCTATGCTTCGGATATGAAAAGCACGTGCATGGGTACGACAACACGCTGACACGCTGAACTGCGTATCACGTGTAAAAACGTCGTTTCGTTTTTGATCCAATTTTTTTCGTTTTGACTGGTTAATTACTTCCACAGTTGAACAGGTAAGCACTAAAACACATAGCTGTTATCGCCTAAATACTTTAACACTTCAAAAAACATATCGACATGATAAAGAGAAGATACTTTCTCACAGTTACTGCAACACGTGTCGTCTGCCTCCCACTAATACCGCCGTATAATCGCTATCGCGCTCATACGTTTTCAGCATGTTTCCAGTGAACGACTACCTTGTCACTACAGATCAAGAAAATTTTATCAAGAATGGTTCATGCCATTTTCCGCGTTACCACTTTATGATTAGACATTCTTACCGGTAAGATTTCTATTGTAATAAAATAATAGGCACCATGAAAATTGGTTGTCAGCCCCTCAAAGAGTTCTGCGTTATTTATTGTCGCGAAAACTCAGGTACTGGATTAGGGGAAGATGTCTGCTGAGGAGGTGTCAACCAGGTGACGAGATGGTGCCATATTTATTATTTATGCTACAAATGTTGCATGAAGAAACAGAAGTTTTTTTGAGAAGCATTTTATTACGATGGCACTTACATGGCCACTCCAAGCGTATTCCTGCCGTCGCCGTCGTCGTCGCCGTGATATTCCATTATCCGTGTCGGTAGCTTCGTATGCGCTGTGCTTTCGACGCTTAGTTCGCGTTGCAGCGAGAGACAGCATGAAGGTCAACTCTGTCGCTGCTGCCACGCTTCTTCACTCCAGCATTCTCACGTCGTGATTCCACGGTCATCTACAGATATGTGTTCATGTTTCCGTTATTAGAGTTGTCAGTCGTAGCTGTAGAGATGAACTTGGGACGACAGGGCTAGGCGAGCAGGATTTAATTGCAGGATTTACATTTAAAAACAGGACATACATTGGCCGACTAGCGCGACTCCCATATGGAGCCCGCAAGACTAACATACAGCGAACAGCTTACGAGCACACAGCTCACTAGTACATTTCTAGTATGACAGAGCAGTCAGCTCCCGACAACGAGCACGACACGAGCACTCCCTAGCAGCCGGCAAACGCTGCTTATAAGCTCTCCGCTTGACGTCATAGTTCGACGTCATCGTTCGGCGGGGACGGAGCAGGAATGGTCGGGAAGGTTCGTCCAAGCATTGTAAACTTGCCGCCGCTCCGCACTAAGGCTCCGGAGTCAACGACCGAGGGGAGTCGTTCCGCAGTATCGTTTACGCCCACACACACGCAAACACACAGGTGCGAACCCATACACACAAAGGCTCCGGAGTCGACGACCGAGGGCTTCGTAGAACTGTGCTCCGTCTCGGGTGGTGCGGCCAAGTACCAATTTCCTGAGTTGGTCGCGCGCCACGTGGCTGCCTGTCATCCGCAGTTCTCGGTACCACCCAGCTTTCAGTGCCGACGTCAGAGGGCTTCGTAGAACTGCTCCGTCTCGGGTGGTGCGGCCAAGTACCAATTTCCGGAGTTGATCGCGCGCCACGTGGCTGCCTGCCGACCGCAGCTCTCGGAAGGTCGCTTCGACTGGTGGGCTTGGAACACGTGCAGCGGGCTGAAAGCTGGCACGTTGCCACCCCGTATGGCCATTCTTAACACCGTGTTGTTCACGTCCGTGTTAAGTTAGTTACTATGCGAATGTTTGGAATTAAAAAATTAAATTATGGGGTTTTACGTGCCAAAACCACTTTCTGATTATGAGGCACGCCGTAGTGGAGGACTCCGGAAATTTCGACCACCTGGGGTTCTTTAACGTGCACCTAAATCTAAGTACACGGGTGTTTTCGCATTTCGCCCCCATCGAAATGCGGCCGCCGTGGCCGGGATTCGATCCCGCGACCTCGTGCTCAGCAGCCCAACACCATAGCCACTGAGCAACCACGGCGGGTAATGTTTGGAATTCTATACGGCAGATAAAATTAATATCATTACTTGGTATATCTGTCTACTAATTTGCTGTCGCAATTGATGCTTCGCCTTTCGGACGAAACTGCGACATTTTTCAGCTATTTCTGCGAAAGATCAGCCTGCGCTCCTGCCGTTTCAGAAGGAGCATGATTACTTAACGTCGCATATCTTGCCTCACGTTCGCATATTCTGTCCGTAACAGGGCAATAGATGTAAGCGGTGTTGTTTATAATTACCTTATTGTCGCGAAACGTTGTGGCTGTCCAGTTGTCTTCGCGAAGTGTAACAACTTTCTTTCTGCTTGTGCGGGTAGCTTTTGAAATATCCACTTCAATAGAGATTCCTGTGCACCGAAGTTTTGATATCTAGGACAAATTGCTTTCTTTAGATTTACATGAGGAAAACGGTGCGATTATGGGCTTACGCTTGTTCGGCATAATCGACCCAAGCCTCTGCGCACGCGCGATTGCCTGATCTGGCAACTTGAGCGCCCAACCAAGCTTGTAGCAGCGTTTTCTTTATCATTACTGCTGCAGTCACCAACTGCTCTTAATTGGAGTCAACATGAATGTATTTAAGGCAGTTCTTTTTGCCTTAAAAGCAGCTGATCGTATGTTAGGTCAGACACCTTGGAATCGAGTATTCCTTGGTTTTCCGTCACATCATCAATCGAGATGATGAAGTTTTCATGACGATGCCTAAATGCTTAGACAAATGTGAGATACCAACTAGTAGGTCGTTGCGCGGGTTGCAACATTCAACTTCGGTAGGACCCCGGCTGATCTCAATGTTCTTACAAAATTACGAAATTATTCATAATGACTTGTAGTGGATATTCGGGTACCTCATACCTGAATACTAAGCTGCCTACTTAAGGAACAAACACAGTGTTCAAACACACATCTTCTGCCACGGGTTATATAGAAACATTTCCTATACTGAGGAACATTTCAAAACATTCATAAGTATTGCCGATTGAGTGATATTTTTATTCTATGAACTGTGGTAAACATAGAAGAAGCTATGAGTATAATGTGTCTTACGTATGTTTTATTCTAGCTAAGACTGTTGCAAAAGTGCCGAAGCCGGCTGCCAAGATAGGTGAGTACAGCTGCATCTGTGTGCGAGTTTACCATCTCTATTTGAGACAACCATGAAGTCTATTTTCCTTAATTTGAGTCAAGTACGAATATTTAATTATATCTAGTAGCAATTTCTCTATTGAAAATTATCTATCTTGCGACTATTGCTGCCAATATGCTATCATATATGTACCCACTAGGTTCACATACATTACTATTAGAATAATAACAGGTACATCCGTATAAGCACTTTTTCTTGTTGTTGTTGCGAAGTGTCTTCCAAATCGAAGCAACATTTTGGAAGGCTGTAGCCATTGTATGTTTACATTTAGGCTATTCATTTTTAGTTACAAAAAATACATCTTCGGCAACTACATAATGACCTCTATTGAGTCACCTATAAAGATAGAAAACTCTAAAGCTAAATATATTTGTTTCTTCAGTTTTCTAATCCCCGTATTCAGAAATGCATCTTAACTGCAAGCCCACGCTTGTCTTAGATGACGCCTGCCGTGAACGCACCAAAGGAAACGCAATGAGCGTCTTGATCGCGTTCGCACCAGGCGTCGTTTATGTTAAGTCAAGCATGAGCTTCAAGTTAAGATTCATTCCTGAATACGGGGGTAAGTCATATTCAGGAGGTTGGAGTTCTCCTTTACAGATATGTGGATTCCGAAGAAAAGACAAACTTGCAGCAAAATATTCTGAACAAAAATATTAGATCAGTAGTTACCTAATATAAAAAGCAACACCACAGTGCTATCTCCAGGCATTTACGTATTAACCACCAAGCCTTCCATCGGTAAACCACTGCAACAGCTTTCTGTGTGCCACTTCCGGCTCTAGGAGTGAACGCCGATGGATTTCGCAGCCGTCTGCTGAAATGAAATTACCTCGGTGACCGTCCCCAATGTGCGTACAGGTGTCGACATGGCAATGGCGGCGGCACCATCTCGGGCATCCGCATCGTTGTGGGCGCCCTCAGGGCTGCATGGGGGTCCGGGACTTGTATGGATGGGCGGGTTGCTGCTTTCGCCAGTTCTGGGATGTTGTGTAGCTGCTGCAATGAAGTGCGTCTGCGACGTCCCGCCACCATTCACTCAGCATCCACAGGAGGTTCCCTTCATGGAAAGTGCCATTGTCCGCGTTACGTGTGCGCAAAAGAAAGCAGTCATGTAAGACAAACCTCTCTGATGTTGAGCAGGGACTGTTATGAGCTTACCAAACAGCAAAAGCACCTGGACGCGGTAATATCGCTTGCCCGAGAATTCGTCGACATTGTGCTCTCAAACCCAAATTTGCATCCTCATAGCTAGTAATATTCACATGAAGAAAAAAGAGCAGAATCCCGACAAAGCCCTTGTTCCTTTGACTGAACTGCTTGTGCAAAAGCAGTTGGCCATCCAGAAACAACGAACACGGGCGCTTCTAGACGCGGGGTAACCTTTCGTCATAACGATTATTGATAACTCGCTTCGTTGTGGGAGCTTGCTGGCGAAATTATCCTTTCCTGCCCGCTTTGGCGTTCAAGCCGCCTACCGTACGGTTCTGCATCACGACGCATGAGTGACACGCTATCGCTAGCTGTACACTGACTCGAATGGCTAGCTTTGATCGGACACACCTGAGCAGTAGGAATACCAGAATCTGAGGACCTCCGTGGTTGAAATTTTGTTACAGTGGCGTGGTCGTTGCCTTAACAACCAGTAGAACTTCAAGGTCATATTGAACTTTTACTACTTGCCTGATCCTGGCGGTCATTTGCGGTCCAGTTGTTACTGATCCGAGTTTCTTCCAAGGCACAGAGGACATCAAAGGAAAATTTGTGTGGTAGTTCGGAGCGGCATGTGCACTTCCATTTCTTTGAAGGAGAGATTCAGTCAGGTAAATCACGCTGTCTTGGCTTTTGACATGTCGACCTTGCCACGACCTGACATGTCGTGTCAGGTCGTGGCATGTCGACATGTCGACATGTCGGTTTGTCTTTTGACATGTCGACCTTGTTGTCACAAATGCTGTGACTGAGGGCATTAGCATCCAAGAATGGCAGTATGTTGGCCTCGACAGTTATTCGACGATGGCTCGGCAACCATGATCATCTCACTCCTTTCGAGTGGCGTCACTACGATCTCCTTGACAGCCTTTGATACACCATCTTTACCTACCGACAGAACCTTTTTCGAGGCCTTGAGGACTAGACCTTTCGCAGCACATTCTTGCCGACCCCACCAATCAAGGGCACGCTGCTAGTCATCGGTAAGGGGAGAATAATGTTCCCCTGCACCATCTTGGGCTTGTGACACATCATCCCATTCTTGGCGCTGCGAGTGTAAGCCTTGCATTAGGTAGCAAAATCATTGTAGGTCAGCCATTATCGTGACGGTATCCTCGGGCAACAACAGTATGCCATTGGCTTAGCACGTCTGTCGCCTTTCGCAAGTAACTTGCCAACAACGACAAGTTTGCCACTCAAAACGTTCAAATTTGTTCACTGCCAACCCGTAATAATACAATTAACGTGAATGCTGTAACAAAGTTTCTAAAAAGAGGGCAAGAGATACCAAGAAAAGCACGTTCTCGATCTATTGCCCTGCCTACTTTCACAAGTACATGACGTACAATTACAAAGCCCAAAAGAAATGGAGGCTCCGCTTCCTTCTTCAACGTTTAACTGCCTCGTCCTTCACATCATCCCGTCGTTATACTACGCACGTCGGGGGCTAGTGCTCTAGTTCTGCTTCACAGGTACCTGCATACCGGAGACAAAACAAACCTGAGGCAAAACATACATACATACATACATACATACATACATACATACATACATACATACATACATACATACATACCTACATACATACATACATACATACATACATACATACATACATACATACATACATACATACATACACACACACACATACATACATACATACATACATACATACATACATACATACATACATACATACATACATACATACATACATACATACATACATACATACATACATACATACAAACCGCGAGAGGCAGCAGGTGGATGACGCGTGGGAGCGATTCACAGCAGCCGCTGGAGAGACAGTTCCGCTCAAACAGTGGTTTGCTTCTACATATGGTATCAGTGGGTGCGCTTGCCGCATGCCTTATCGATTGTGTCATAATGAGCAGACGACGCGCGCTACTATGGTGCCATCTCGTAGCGATCGTCGCCGCAGAAAACGTATTGCGCGGGACTACGCTTTTCTTCTCACGCTTTCGCAGTACCCCCCTCCTCTGCTTTCTTCCTCGCGCTCTCTTCGCTATCACCGTCTTTCATCCACCGCTGCGCTCCGCGTTCGGTATTTAATCCTTCACTGTGCTCTTTCGCTGGGTTACACCGAGGGACGTCGACGCTCAACGCAGGAATGGGCACCTATAAGCTGCGCTCTAAATAAAGTGACCAATAGAAGTCAGAAACTCCTACAAACTTTACTCACACCACCCAAACAAAACAGAATATAATGAATTTTGCGCATTCTTAATGTGGAACATGGTTCAACGCAAGAAGAACGTGGTTGAAGGTCACGCAGTATATATACACTAGCAAATTTTCTCTCCTACAATGGTGTTCCGAGTTATGTTGGCAGAAAATGTCATTTAAGATTTTATAATGAGTGAAATCAGTATGGTTTTACATGCGCCGACGTTCAGTTTATGCACTTTCTTTTGCACTCGGGACCTGCGTCTACAATTTTCAATCTGCACAGTTGTAGACAGAGAGAGAGACAAAAGGGGAGGAAAGACAGCCACGTTAGCCAGTGTAAGTACCGGCTGGCTACCCTGTGCTGAAGAAAGGGATAAATGGAATAACACTAGAAAGTTGTAATGAGGAATCAAAGTATTACTAAAACCACTATCTGCCCCTTCGGGCAAGAAAGACAACTGTGAAAAGCACTCGCACACTTGTGCACAAAAAAAAGTGGCGAGAAGTTTCTGCAGCAGGTGAGACGCCGAAATGAAAAGTGCACATTTCCGTAAGGAGGCATTGCTGGGAGCACTTCGTGCAGCTGTATTCCGATAATGCGACTGGTCAGCTTTGCGCCTGCATTTAATAGCTGCCCAAGTACGGCGCGAATATCTCCTGCAAAGAGTATTTACACCGCTGCTGACCACCGGCCACAGTGCGCTTACTGAAATATGGCAAGCTAAAGAAAAAAATACCTGCTCGGTTCCGTGTTGTTAAACATTCATTCGTTCATGAAGGCACTGTGCTTCTGCATGCGTTAGAAACATAGGCCTCTGCCACATCAAAGCTAGTTATTCGCTATCTAGTGTCAAATGGTGCATAAAGGAACTATCACCGTAGCGCCGTATTGCAAACAACCAGACGAAGGCTTTCATCGCGTCTTAGGGGTCATTTCGTGTGGTGAGATGTTATCTTCGGATAATTGCAGGGATTGAAGAGTGGCCTCAGGATCAATATGCATGATACCTCTCTGTTCAACCTTCGAAGGTCTAGTTTATACATCTATATACTGACATATTTATGCGAGGAAGGAAGGAAGGGACAGCGCATTACTGAATTCTCCAAATGTAGGTTTCACATCACTGGCGAGGCTGAATATTATGCCGTAGTGTATATGTAGCACCGCATGTGTGCGCGGGTTCGTAAAATTTTCTATCAGTATTTACCGATCTACACCGACATGACTTCTGCGCAATGAATGTAACATAGCAGCTGAAGGTAGCTGGAACAATGCTGGGACAAATGATACGCAGAGCAAGAACCTGGATGTCTCTTGCCAGCGCAAGTAAGGGACCACAAACGAAGAAAAACACAATTTCCATCTGCTTGCCCCAGCGCACGTCGAAACACGAGAATTTCCCTCTTCCAACTCCAACCACAACACACTCACACCCCTTTCTCCCTTCCACTTCCTCCCATAAAATAAAGGAGAATATAACTACTTTATAGTATGTATGCACAAGTGGCCTCTGAATTGCTATTGTTTATATGCTGCACCTTTTTATGCTGCCTTTTTTATATGCATGTGTCTGTCCGTGTGTTTGCCTCGGTAACATACTTTACCGGAAGGAAAACATAATATTTTACCAGTACCGACGCTTGTAAAATCAATTGTTTCAGAAGCCGGTGTCCTACTTTGCCGATATGCGCTTGTGTGTGTGTGTGTGTGTGTGTGTGTGTGTGTGTGTGTGTGTGTGTGTGTGTGTGTGTGTGTGTGTGTGCGTGTGCGTGTGCGTGTGCGTGTGCGTGTGCGTGTGCGTGTGTGTGTGTGTGTGTGTGTGTGTGCGTGTGTGTGTGTGTGTGTGTGCGTGTGTGTGTGTGTGTGTGCTTCCATTGATTTTTCTTTCTTGCACTTTTTTTTCGCTTTTTTTCAGCACTTGGAACCGTAGAACGCGTGGGCGACATAACTAATATAGGGATGGATCTGGGTAAGTGGAGCCGTCACATATCTATAGGGAAAATTGTCTTAGAGTATTTGTAATGATAGTAGGGATTCCGTGGCAATAACTTATTTGTGGCGCACATATTACCCCCTCGCAACTGATTAGGCAACGCTTTCGCTCCATGATCACATTAGTTGTACGCGTCAGCAACATTTTGCTTGCAATATATTATGTTAATCTCTGCACAATTGTACGACAACGTGGCAGTTAGGGGAGTATATTGGAAAAACCTCCCACAGAAGAGACGACGAAATGCCGCGATGGGATACTGAATGTTTAAAAACAATGGACCTGAACGCTGAAGAGTGCCAAACTTCCCAGTAATAACAGCAATATCATTAACCAAACAATTAAAAAATTTTTCTATTCTTTTCTATTGCGCACAGAAAACTGGTAAGAACTTCGCGTCCCCAACACCAACCTGAAGATTAGTTGGTAACATTCCTTCTGATCTCAAAGCCTCATAAAAAGAAAAACAAGAAATAATGTTTTAGTATAAAACAGAAATCAAACACTTTTGCAGTTTGGTTGATATTAAATTCGAGAATTAGAATGAAGACATCTAAAAGGGGTTTCTCTTTATGCGAGACACTCCTATCATGGCCCCTGTCGCTTGTGCTGACGGACGGCATGGCTAGGCGGACATTAGCTACAAAAAAAAATTCCGTCATTATTTCGCCTCTAACTGAAATATGGTAATTATGTTTTTAACCAAAACATTTGGCTTATGTAATTCCCAAATGGAAGGCAGGCTGTAGTGAAGTTATGGCTGCTTACCAGAAATTGTAAGACAAGCACCACTTTCAAGACATGCTGCAAAGTACAGTAGTAATTTTTATGTTTCCAAAAAACCTGTCTCTAACTTTTTCTGTTCATCTTAACTAGAACGGCGAGACGGCGTGCCAGATGTTTAATGAATCTCAAGTTTAGAATTGCCTGGAGGAAAGTGCTTAGCACGTTTTCATCACATAACATGACACCTTTAGTTGCGTAGTTGACCATTTTCGATATTGAAAAGAAATAATATCTGCTAAACTAGCAGAACGGTACATTGAAATAAAAAGGTAAACGGTTTCAGAAAAAGAGCCACGTTCATATTCGTTTGTTTTAAGGTTTTCTGGATGACGTTTTAGACGTATGAAATTTGTTCCAACGCTCTGCCTGACTAACATATCCACTTTATGCTATTTTAGCGGAAACGTACGGGAAGACAAAAGGGTGTAAGTATAACTTCTACCCTATTTTACAGCGAACATCCTGTTATTGTGTTTATTTCAATCGGCACTGTTGTGCACAGCTGCTAAAACGACTAAGCGGAGTGGACGCTCCACGGGCACTACGCTTGATGCGCTCAGTAGATAAAACAAAGCCAGCTTTCTGCCTCCCACAGCTGCCACCACCGTTGTGTGCAGGCATACTATAAGCACACCATCGTTCTTGCTGAGCTACTATTGTTTTATGCACTAGTCTTAACGAAATGGGGAGAAAAAAGTTCATCTAACCTTATGTAAAATTTCACTGGGCACTGAATAATGCCGATGGTTTCCCGTCATTCTCACGTCGTATTCCACAAAGATGCAACAGCTGCAACACCACTGACGGCGCTTCTGTTCCGGCCAGCATTGTGAGACGCCTGGTAGCTGCCAAGAATCTGTTCCTTGTGCTAAGCAATGGTCGCCTTGAGTGCTACGTCGCGCCAACACCTTACAACCTTGTATAGTTGGGAAGCAGCCTGAAGAGCTTCATCACAACGCTGTCTACCTTAGTATCGCTTTCAATGCCTCAACCTTCGGGCAAAACTGACCAGTTTCTCATTATGGACATTTTCAGCATGTCTCAACTGCTATCTTCGTCTAGCAGCACGATCTTGCATTCAATAATCTTCTTATTAATAGCTTCATAAACTTGCCGGAAAAGAAATTGTAGAGAACGCTGCTTGTGTCTGGAGTATAGAACATTTCCTATCGTGAACGCGGAGGTGCTCCTTATGCTGTTCTGCGTGCTGATTGATATGCTGAAGGTGAGTAATAAACTCAGAGGCATTTCTTGCGTTCTTAAAGAGCTCCTTCCATTCGTCTTGATGATCAAGCGGCGTCATAAATTGCGATGCCCTCTTCTAGAGGGCACAACTTGGCAAAGGTCCTCGCAAGAGGATTAGTGGAACAATGTTGTTGCGATCAAAACTCTGCCAACGGCAATGCAGGAACCTGCGTCATCGACGGAAGAACGAGTGCAGGAACAGAAAGAAAAAACCGCGCAATTATGTGATGCAGATGGATACAGCACGTGTTATTTTTATTTTTCATACCCGCAAGAATATTTATATACCACCTGTAACGCATTCTCATTTTTAGTCCTTCAGGTAGTTTACAGAACGAGACGGACATTATTTGCAACAAAAATAATGAACCTGTGTACTCAGCTAAATAACATGATTTTCATAAATAACCATTTAACTAGTTACTTTACGGCATGTATTTCAATTTAGGAATTGTAGTGGGTGACTTGGCAAAGCGTATGCACTTGGAACACAATGTGGGATCACATGAGTTGCGATATATTATCTCCTAATGTGCGCTACAAAATACACTGGCTCCCGAGTTAATTTTGTGCTTCAATTAATAAATGTAGTTTCTCTAAAATATATATAAAAAGAAAACAAACTGCATCCTACTCCACATTTCACGTGCATGTCACGAAATTGGTGTGATTCTTATTATTCATTCTAACTGAATGTACCTTATAATATTACCGGCTACAATTCGTAAATTGCAATGCATCTGCCATAAAATAATTGACTCAAATATGCTTAGCCCAATTTTCTAATTTACTCCCATATCCACTTCGATTTCTTGTTCAAATAATGTCCGCTTCTCCAAGAACTACAGCTCAATGAATGAAATTGCGCTTTCTGCCACCGCAAATTTTGTTAAATATGTTCAATCTAAAGAAAACACATCTGGTCTATTTCAGTCGGCTATGGTAGGGCGTAGATTATCATCAAACTAAAATGTTTGAGCGAGGAACGAAACACAGCAGCGTGCACTTTTCCCGCTGTTTCTGTTTTTTTTTTCCGCACTCGACGTATGTTATTAGGACTAGTTTTCAGTGTTTCCAGCCCAAACCAAGAAGGAAACAGAACAAAGTAGACGAAGCTTATCTGAGGTAATAAATTTCAGCTTAATAGGCCAGTGAAAGCTAATTTACGTATATTGAAAGCCGTTATTAGCGCGTAACCGAACATATATGCACTCCGATACAAGGAGCCCGCCTAGGTTTCGCGTGCCTCCCAAACAACCTTTACTTTTTAATGCAAGTAGCATTGTTTGCCTATACGAGCAATTTTAAGCACATCTATCTATCTATCTATCTATCTATCTATCTATCTATCTATCTATCTATCTATCTATCTATCTATCTATCTATCTATCTATCTATCTATCTATCCATCCACCTATCTATCTAGTCTCTTACACCGACCCAGTGCTCCGAGTTGTCTCCTTGCTTGAGCCCCAACGTATGGGCTCCTGGTCGTGGTGCAGTCGTGGGCGTTCAAGTGCGGCCATTCCAGCTTCTTGATGTTTTACTCTCACCTTGCCGTCGTTGCCATGCCTTCTAGCCCGACCTAGTGATCCAAGTTGTCTAATAGCTTGGGCAACTAGGTACGTGTTCGGGGTCGTGATGCCGTCGTGTTCGTCGCGCTGCCGTCATTCCAGCTTTGTTACCCGATACTCGTCTGGCCATCGTCGACACGCAATCGCCGTGTGCAGTCGTCGTGAATTTGTTGTCACGCCGTCGTAATGATTCCGTCGTGATCACTCAGTCAGCGTCATTCTACCTAGGTCATCTCATTCTGGTCATGTTGTCGTCACGCCTTCTACTCCGACCTGGTGGTCCAAGCTGTCTAATAGATTGGGCCAAGAGGCATGCTCGCGTGTCCGTGATGCCATCGTGGTCGTCGCAATGCTGTCACTCCAGCTTTGTCACCCAGCGCTCGTCGTGCCGCCGTCGTCACGCAATCCCCGTCGTGCAGTTCTCATGCATTCGTTGTCACACCGTCATAATGATTTCGTCTTGGTCGCTCAATCATCGTCGTTCTAGCTAGGTTACCTAATTCTGATCATTCTGTCGTGTCGTCACGCCCTCCACCCGACCTAGTGATCCAAGTTGTCAAATTGCTTGGGCCAGTGGGTATGGTCGCCCGGTCGTGATGCCATCGTGGGCGTTGCGTCGCCTTCATCTGGCACTCGTTCTGACGTCGTCCTCACGACATCGTAGCCATGCAATCGTCATACATTAGTTGTCACACCGCCACAGTGATGCCGTCGTGCCGTTCCATCATGGTGAGTCAAGCTTCGTGATTTCACCCTCGTCATGCTGTCGTCTTCGCACCTTCTACTCTGACCCAGTAGCGGAAGTTGTCTAATCGCGTTGGCCAGAAGGTGTGTGTTTGGGGTTTTGGTGTAATTTTCGTTGCGTCATTGTCGATCCGGCTTTGGCATCTGACTCTCGTCTTGCTGTCGTACCAATAAGGTTGCACATGTGCACACACCTTAATGTTGCGGTTGGAGTCCCGTTAAATTTGCGTGCGAATCTCTTCTCCCTGTATTGAGCTTTTGTTCATATTCTCTGCTTCCTAGAAAGGAGGCAGGCGTTGTGCCCTCTCAGTGCCAGTTGCCAGCATCGGCCGCGGAGGCTTAGCGGCTGTGCCGTTGCGCTGCTAAGCAGGAGGTCGCGGGGTCAAATGCCGGCCGTGGCGGCCGCATTTCTATGGGGACGAAATGCGAAAACGCCCGTGACCCGTGCATTGAAGGCACGGTAAAGACCCCTGTTGGTCGAAATCAATAAGTAGTCTCCCACTACGGCGTGCCTCATAATAATATCGCGGTTTCAGCACGTAAAATTCCAGAATTCAATTCAGTTGCTAGCCTACTTCATCTTTATTTCATGATTTGTCGCTTGTATATGCGCGTTCTCATATCTAGTCATAATACCAATACACACAAGCTGAAAGTCTTCATTGTCGTGTCCCCGTATGGCGTTTCTAATTTTGTTAGCAGAATAGCAAGTTCAACTGACTCAAACAGCATGCTGAGGTCAAGAAAGAGACCAATGGTAAAAAGTTTCAATTAAAAGTTCTGAATTAAGACATTCTTGATATAAACTAATGTGTTTCCAGTCGGCTTGCCCGGTTTCAAACCGTATTACTGAGTACTAATCTTATTCTTGGAACAAAAGAAGGCAAAAAGGCGCGTGTACATTATTTTTAGGGCCCCCTTAGAAAAAATGGCAGGACTGAAATTGGCCGGTAATTGCAGAGGTCTGTTTTCGCTCCACCTATAAAAACAACATTAACTACCGTTGATATATCCGTGAACACGCCAGTAACCAACATCTGATTGAATACGTGAGTCAGCGATCCGGCAATGCTTGCAATATAACGTTTAATTGGGAATGGTAAAAGGTTTCCAGTGTGTGAAAACTTACTTATGTAAAATGAAGACTTTGCTTTGTGTATGCATGTGTTTAGTACATTACGAAACTTCTTTACTAGACTATGATGTCGAAGCTTCTTGTTTTTATAGATTCAAAGAATATCAATTTTATTTGTTGTATTCTTAAGAAAAGAGCTTTATTTGTCCTATCTTTGCTAACCTTCCGATGCTTTCTAGTTGCATCCACAGAGTAAGCGACATTAATGGTTAAGTATTTTTGTTATGAAGATACGCAATCACACGCGCTGTCCCTACCACTTGTGCTACGGGCGTCGCTGATTTCCTGCTAAATAATGATATTTTACATCATGGAGCCCCTTGTCAACTCCTCACCGACCCTGGTCGCTACATTGTCTCCCGCGTTATCCATGACCTGCTTCACTCCTGCGCGACAAAACACAAATTTACGACTGCTTACCAACCGAAAACCAACAGGTTGACTGGACGATTGAACCGAACGCTAACTGACATGCTTTCTATGCATGTCTCTTCTGACCATCAAGAATGAGACGCTGCGTTGCCCGTCGTTACATTCGCCTACACTTCCTCCCGTCAGGATACCGCTGGTTTTTCATCCTTTCGTCGTCTGTTTGGCCGTGACCTAACCTTGCCTTTCGACACTATCATTCCCACTGCAGACAATTTGTGCATTGAGCACGCCCGCGATGCCATTTCCAAACCTGACGAGGCAGCTCAGGTTGCTCGCGATCGCGTTACAATATATCGCAAGGCCACCAGAGGCACCGCTACGACGCCCGTCATCGCGACGTTATCTATACCCCGGGTGCCCTTGTGTTTCTGTGGACTCCGACTCGGCGTGTCCGACTCTCTGAAAAATTTCTTTCTCTGTACTCCGGACCCTACCATGTCTTGAGACGTGTAACAGACGTCACATACGAGACTGGCCCCGCTGGAGACTACCTCTTCCTCCGTATTGCCATCTACAGACGTTATTCGCGTACCCCGCCTTAAACCTTTCTGCCCCCGTACACCATACCAAGAACCGTGACGGTGCTTCAGTAGCCGGGGGTCATGTTACGGTAACATTTCTCTCGACGAGCGTCGATGAAGAAGATGCTTTTGATCTGGAGCGCGCATTCGACCATATAGTTCAGTGCTTGCTCTCCTTGTAGATATATTGTAAATACGTTTCCCTGTTGTGCCGGCCTCCACGTAACAATATCATGCGCTTCATTTAGGTCAGTGGTACCATACGCGTCCATCCAACCGGTTGTGCTCATCAGCTCACAGAAAATGGCGATGTTATTTGAACCATTAGTTCTACGAGAATAAATAGGAATTTGTCGTTCATTTAAACAGGCCTGGAGTGCAGCCTGATCCACTTGACCACAACCGATAACGCAGTCCCTCACCAGAGCAGGATTGCCAACACTGGTGCAGTACTTGGCCACAACCTCCGATATGAATACAACAATCAAACCCCGGCGCTCAGTCCCCATCGGCTGCGAAGCAACTGTCCACGGCGGCGGTCAGACATGTGATGCAGCAGAGGGTGCTGAGAATACCTAGGTCCGAATAGGCCGCCATTGGAACCTGAACCTGGCAACGTTTAACGCTAGAACGTAGTCTGGTGAGGCGAGTCTAGCAGTGCCATTGGAGGAATTAGAGGGCAGCAAATGCGATATAATAGGGCTCAGTGAAGTTAGGAGGACAAAAGAAGCATATACAGTGCTAAGAAGCGGGCATGTCCTGTGCTACCGGGGCTTAGCGGAGTAACAAGAACTAGGAGTCTGATTCCTGATTAATAAGGATATAACTGGTAACATACAGGATTTTCGCGAGGGTGGCAGGTCTTGTTGCGAAACTTAAGAGCTACAAATCGAAGGTCGTACAGGTCTACGCCACTACATCCAGTCATGATGACCAGGAAGTCGAAAAGTTCTATGAAGACGTGGAATCAGCGACGGGCAAAGTCAAAAAAAATAGACCATACTGATGAGCGACTTCAATGCCAGAGTAGGCAAGAAGCAGCCTAGAGACAAGTCGGTGTCGGAATATTGCATAGGCTCAAGGAATAGCAGGGGAGAGTTATTAGTAGAATTTGCAGAGCAGAATAATATGCGGATAATGAATACCTTCTTCCTAAAGCGGGAGAGCCGAAAGTGGACGTGGAGGAGCCCGAATAGTGAGACTAGAAATGAAATAGACTTTATACCCTGCGCTAACCCTGGCGTCATACAAAATGTGGACGTGCTCGGCAATGTGCGCTGCAGTGACCATAGGATGGTAAGAACTCAAATTAGCCTAGACTTCGGGAACGGAAGAAATTGGTACATAAGAAGCCGATCAATGAGTTAGCGGTAAGAGGGAAAATACAGGAATTCCGGATCAAGCTAGACAACAGGTATTCGCCTTTAACTCGGGAAGAGGACATTAATATTGACGCAATGAACTACAATCTTACGGATATCATTAAGGAGTGCGCAATAGAAGTCGGTGGTAACGCCGTTAAACAGGGCACCAGTAAGCTATCGCAGGAGACGAAAGATCTGATCAAGAAACGCCATTGTATGAAAGCCTCTAACCCTACTGGTAAAATAGAACAGGCAGAACTTCCCAAGTTAACCAACAAGCGTAAGACCGGTGACATAAGGAAATAAAATATGGGTAAAATTGAACATGCTCTCAGGAACGGAGGAAGCCTAAAAGCAGTGAAGAAACTGGGAATAGGCAAGAATCAGATGTATGCACTAAGAGACAAAGCCGGCAATATCATTTCGAATAAGGATGAGGTAGTTCAAGTTGCTGAGGAGTTATATAGAGACTTATACGGTACCAGTGGCACCCACGACGTTATTGGAAGAGAGAATAGTCTAGAGTCTAGAAGTAACGCCAGAAGAAGTAAAGAAAGCCTTGGGAGCTATGCAAAGGCGGAAGGCAGCAGGGGAGGATCAGGTAACAGCAGATTTCTTGAAGGATGGTGGGCAGATTGTTTTAGAAAAACTGGCCAACCTGTATACGCAATGCCTCATGACCTCGAGCATACCGGAATCTTGGAAGAACGCTAACATAATCCTAATAAATAAGAAAGGGGACGCCAAAAACTTCAAAACTTATAGACGGATCAGCTTACTGTCCGTTGCCTACAATGTATTTACTAAGGTAATCGCAAATAGAATCTGGAACACCGTAGACTTCTGTCAACCAAAGGACCAGGCAGGATTCCGTAGGGGCTACTCAACAATAGACCATATTCACACTATCCATCAGCTGATAGAAAAATGTGAGGAATATAACCAACCTTTATATATAGCTTTCATTCATTACGAGAAAACGTTAGATTCAGTCGAAACCTCAGCAGTCATGGAGGCATTACGGAATGAGGGTGTAGACGAGCCGTATGTAAAAATACTCAAAAATATCTATAGCGGCTGCGCAACCACCGTAGTCCTCCATAAAAAAGCAACAAAAACCCAATAAAGAAAAGCGTTAGGCAGGGAGATACGATCTCTCCTATGCTATTCACAGCGTGTTTACAGGAGGTATTCAGAAACCTGGAGTGGGAAGAATTGGGGATAAGAGTTAATGGAGAATACCTTACTAACTTGCGATAGGCTGATGTTATTGCCTTGCTTAGTAACTCAGGGGACCAATTGCAATGCGTGCTCACTGACCTGGAGGGGCAAACCAGAAGGGTAGGCCTAAAAATTAATCTGCAGAAAACTAAAGTAATGTTTAACAGTCTCGGAAGAGAACAGCAGTTTACGATAGGTAGCGAGGTACTGGCAGTGGTAAGGGAATACATATGCTTAGGGCAGGTAGTGACCGCGGATCCGGATCATGGGCTGGGGTGCGTTTGGCAGGCATTCTCAGATCATGAACAGCAGGCTGTCATTATACCTTAAGAGAAAAGTGTATGACAGCTGTGTCTTACCAGCACTCACGTACGGCGCATAAACCTGGACGCTTACGAAAAGGGTTCTACTTAAATTTGAGGACGACGAAATGAGCTATGGAAAGAAGAATTATGGGTGTAACGTTAAGGGATAAGAAAAGAGCAGGTTGGGTGAGGGAACAAACTTGAGGTTGTGATATCTTAGTTGAAATCAAGAAAAAGAAATGGGCATGGGCAGGACATGTGATGAAGAGGGAAGATAACCGATGGTCATTAAGGGTTGCCGACTGGATTCCACGAGAAGGGAAGCGTAGCAGGGGGCGGCAGAAAGCTAGGTGGGCGGATGAGATTAATAAGTATGCAGGGACAACATGGCCACAATTAGTACATGACCGGGGTAGTTGAATAAGTATGGGAGAGGCCGTTTACCTGCAGTGGGAGTTACCAGGCTGATGATGACTCGTTCTTTACCTACAAAGACAAAGACAAAAGCAAAGAACGGAAAGTCGTCACTTAGACCCCATAAAAACACTCCCGCAAAGGCCGCTTCAAGGGGGAATAAAAGAGATCTGTTATTGTTGCTGACGATTTATTCACACGCGTTCGGAATCAACTGCGTCGACATAGCCATATAGAAGCATCATTTCAGTTAGGGCAACTTGAAAATAAACCTCACCATAACATCAACATTTAAATCAGCAAGCGCAATAACGCGCAATTTCTTCGCAACGCGCAAATTCTATGTTTCGTTATGGGAGGCGGTATAAAAAGTTATAAAGGTGTTCCGGTCTAGTATACTAACATATTCCAAATCCTCGGAACCACAGAAACGATTCAACATGTCCTATGTATCTGTCCCCAATACGACGTCGAGCGCGAAGTTCTTCGTACAGCACTGAACTAGCTGGACTCTTGGCCATTTTCCGTAAGGAAGATCCTTGGGTCCTGGCCGTACGCGTCGATGGCCCAGAAAACCACAAGAGCGCTCTTGAAATACCTCAAGTCGACAGGTCTTGGGAACCGTGTGTAGGCTCGGTGCCAGCCTTCAACTATGCGCGAAACTGTGCTGTTTATCTTTCCTCTCTCTCTTCCTGCCCCTACCCCCTTCCCTCAGTGCAGGTTAGCAAACCGGATGTGCATCTGGTTAACCTCCCTGCCTTTCCTGTCTTCTATTTCTCTCTTTCTCACTCTAGGAAACACCCGTGTAACCAGTCTGGGTGTTAAAAGGCAATCTTTTCTGCACAGATAGGGCAATACTTGCACTTCGAGTATTTTTCCTGAATTCAGTTATATGTTAGTAGCCAAGAATGAGATATGCCTCCGAACGAAACCACGTCTAAGTAATAGCAAGAAAATGACAAGCTCATGTGCTGCATATCTATCTGGATTTCCTCAGTCTTGTTTCTTGGGCTTTGCACATTTAAGCGATAAAAGGACAGGTCATTCTCTGTACTGTACCCAGGTGTATTCATTAATCATTGGAATGAACCACCCGAAACATAAGTCACGCTTCAATAACTTACTTCCAGAAAAGCCACTAAAGGACAATAAAAGCATTGCCAATAAAGCCAGTAAATAAATTTCTTTCGTGCCAAATCTTTGTCTCGGTCAAGGCAAAACAACCTATTGTTTGGCAAATCTCAGAATGTTTGTCTCCTTTCAATACATTTTGCCGAACCATTTCGTATGATGGTTTTCACTTTCCGTGAGGGCAACGCTATACTTACATCTGGTGTCTTACTGTTCCTGCCTTCAGATTACCCTTATACAGTGAACTCTCACTTGAGTGAACGTCAAGGGGCCGAAGGAAATAGTTCACTTAACTGAAAGTTCACTAAACTGAATAGTACCTTATATTTGACTTTACTTAAAACGGAGAAAATATTCAATCCTGTAATTACAACTTTCTTTCTGGATAATGCCTATTAGATTTGTTTAAAAAATTTAATTACTGGATCTCTTCCCCCAAAGGTTTCTTTCCTATTTGTTTGGTTGTTTAGCCGACATAAGATATCCATTTCTTTTCTTAGTGCCTGGCTCGTCTGGCTCCTCTGGCCCACCCGGGGAATGGGGTGGTAGCGCAAGCAGAGACTGCGGTCAGTGCAGCTGCAAGCTCGTTTGGGAAAAGAAACTTCCAGATTCGAACAGCTGCAGAATAGAGGCCACGTTGCAGTGTACGTGCAACTATGGTACGTGCAAAGCAAAACATTCTGCGCTCTGCATCGCTGGCTTAGCTTCTTAGGAGTAAGGTATGCGTCTGGTACACATTTCTTGCTGTCTGATCAATAAATATCAACCAACGTTCCGGCTTTGTACTAACATCGTGTACTCCTTGTTTCAGTACTAAGCTCAACTATTCACTAATATTGGTAAAACATTTACGCGCGTTTATAACATACCTTATATACTTTACGCACAGCGACTGGGTTAAAATTTATTCAATACCACATCACCTGGAAGTGAGAACGCGACAAAGCATTCCACAAACACGAACACCCGAGTGCGGAGCAATCGGAGAGTCGGCTCACCAGCAGCGAGCTCACGGCCCAAAGGGCCCTAGTGCAGCACGCGAGTGATGCAGCACGACTCAGTGGAGCCTTGGAATAGGGGCCCACCCTTGCTGAAGAGAAGTCTCAAGTCCCCAGCGCCAAGAAGATGAAGACGATGGAGACCTCGTAACCGCGAAACTCTTAAAAGACTCAATAAAAGTTTTCACTCACTCACTCACTCAATACCATTTGCCTCAGTTCAAGTACTGCTTGGCCCAATAAAACTTGTTCTCTACGAATTGCTTAGTTGTTGCATCGTGTCTATAGTAAACATACATCTCTTTATGAACAATCGTTGTCTACAGGCGAGACAGAAATTTTTTGTATCACTGACTTTCGTTTCTGAGTAGCGATGTTTTGGCTAAATCTCTTAAGGGAACTCTTAATTACCGAAATCCAGTATCCATTGTTCGATTAGAGTAGAAAAGGAGGGCCAGAAATAAGACTGACGCACGCTCAAGGTCAGCTTGTTTACCTTACTGTCGATATACGGCTGTTTATTATTTCTCACTAGATTTATGAAAACATTGCAGGAATTTTGCACAATGTCACTCTTTGCCGAAATAAATATAAAGCCTAAACCTGAACGCCTAACGAACCATTATGGGCTTGTTTCCCACAGGGTACGTTAGGAATTAAGCCTTCACGGGCATTGCATCTCTATTCCACGGTTTCATTATCTTTATAGCACAGGGTGCGAATGACACAGTGCGATGCAGGTTACCAGACAACAGAGACGAGAAAATACTCATCCCTGTGCGTTTCTGGAAGGCATGCAGGCAGCAGCTATTGCGCTGGTACCTTCGATGTATTAAAGCCGACGTGTTTGACCGGCAGGTCAAGTTTTCGACGTTCGCCGACAGTGCGCTCGGCTATCGTTGTGTTTTGAGTGTAGCCCGTTTTTTGGGCATTGGTTCACTCAGTAAAGAATTAGTTTCGTGGTTCACAGTTTCTGCTACAGTGTTTTTCAACGTCACTACCACATATGGTTCCTCGCACACGTCACCACGGAAGGCGACGCGCTCCCGAGCCTAAACGAGACGGAGCACCGGACGGCGCGAGACATAATCCGCCGCGCAGAACAGGGCAACGCCTCTCGCACGATAGTGAACACTGCTCGCGCAGAACGGGACAGGCTCACCAGATACAGACCTAACCAGTGCTTATCTAAACGCCAGAAGGATATACCCACCGCCGAGTCCCTAATTGAACAGGAGCCAGGCCATCGCCGGGAGACAGCTCCAGAAGAACACTTTCCCTAATCCATTCCGCCTGAAACGTATCTTCCCAGATAAGCATTAGGGCGACACGTGCAAATAGTGCCAGGAAGGACCAGCAACAATCAAACACATGCTGTGAGAGTGCAATGTAGTGGTAGGAAGGATGGAAGTTGCTTCGGAGACCCTGTCGTCGAAGCGGGCCGCCACTCTGCGCAGCTCAGACCTCAGAATACAGACGTGGGCAGTCGAGCAAGCCCGTGAGGCGGCGTTGAGGCTGGGCCTCGACGTTCCCCCGGGGGAGTCCTGAGCTCGCGTCGTGTTAAACCCTGCCGGAAGTACAATAATGTTGTACCCATCCGTCCAAATACCACGCAGATCGCACCAAGGTAATGCTGTTCGCCATCGCTTGGAGATATTCAGGTTATTTTTTGCGTTCCACATAATTGCATAATAAGTCCTAATTATCTATTAGCATCTCAATTATTAAAATTAGATTAAAAACGTCAACGAGAAAATTGTAGAGCAACATGAAAAACTCCCGATAATGCTTTCTGTTACTCAATACGTGCTACATAAAAGTGTTTTTCCGAGCGTGGAAGGAGCCCGTGAATACAAAAGAAAAATTAGATTATGGGGTTTTACGTGCCAGAACCACGATATGATTATGAGGCTCGTCGTAGTTCGGAACTCCGGAAGTTTGTACCACCTGGAGTTCTTTGACGCGCACCTAAGTCGCGCTTCCCTAAGAACACTCGACACCCTCTAGCACCGCCGACGTGAAGCCTGAGCGTGGCCTCCGAGATGCATGGCGCGGCGGTGGGTGCGAACGCTGGGAAACGCGTCAAGGCTGTTTCGCGTGCAACGACGGGCGCAAAAATTACCTTTGCTTACGCGCACGTCACTGAGAAATTTTAGCTGCAAGCTTTCACACACGTCGACGACGGCGCGACAATGTGAGCGGCGCCCAAATTTGCCCCCTGCTCTGAACGCATCCACCTCTATGGTTACAATAAAACAACATGGACATTTTTCCCATATTTGATTTCGTTATCTGGTTTTAGAAATGAAATAAGTAGCATGCTTCGTTATCTTTAATGGGGTTGTACCTTTGCAATCGCTTAGAACGCGACTGCGGAGACGCCGCACAAGACGTCGCAAAGTAGACGTGGGCAGATGAGCCCCTATTTCGACGGCGTTTGCTGTCGGCCCACTCTAAATAGCGCCTATCGCTACGACTCCGCGACGGCGCGACCAACTTGGCGGAATGCAGTCAGTGGGAGCTGTGACGGTCGCGGTGGCCTCGGAGAGACGGAAATCGCTGTGTTGCTGAGCGGAAATGGCGCCATGCAGAACAGGCTTCACGCGGTAACGGGGCTCCTCTATTGCGCTTTTTTCTTTTACAAGCTGCATCTAGTGAAACTGCCGGGAAGTCTGCGCGTGTCCTCCGAAACCATCAGTTTTGGGTGCTGTTGCCTGCCAACGCTGAGAATTGTTCCCTCACATGCTGCGCACAGACAGACACACAGACAGACACACAGACACACAGACAGACACACAGACACACAGACAGACACACAGACACACAGACAGACACACAGACAGACACACAGACACACAGACAGACAGACAGACAGACGGACAGACAGACAGACAGACAGACAGACAGACAGACAGACAGACAGACAGACAGACAGACAGACAGACAGACAGACAGACAGACAGACAGACAGGCAGACAGACAGGCAGACAGACAGACAGGCAGGCAGGCAAGCAGGCAGACAGACAGACAGACAGACAGACAGACGGACGGACGGACGGACGGACACGTGCGTAAATGCCCTAAGAATGCTAACGCCAATAAAGGAACCACCGGTGCCTGCGAACGCCTAGAATTTTTCTCTCACGTGCCGGACACCCAGTGGCACATACTCAGTGAGCCGAGTTGGCTAGATTTTATTTAAGAGGTGCGCATACCAAGAAAACTGAAGGCGCGCCTCGCTAAAGCGTTGACGTGGAAGTGGTTGAATGAAAATCGCCACATACCAAAGTGCATTTGTAGCACAGCCTGCTCTCAGTGCCGGATTACTGTGCTTGAGGAACCCTTGCGACGCGAGTTCAATTCCACCGAGCATCGGAGACATTTAAGATATTTTTCGTCATTGTGGAGCGTCCATGACGAAAAAGTAATGTTTGTTACATATAGTCTGTTCTTTTTAGTTGCGCCACATTTTTTTAATGAGCTGTGGCAAATAGCCAAATTATAATGCTCCATCTATATTACTCTATGAGGTAGCCATTACTTTACGATGAGGTAGCGCAAAAAATTAGGTGGAGTCTCCCTTAACGGGAAATGTCGAGTATATGTAGAATTATATTGCTTTCTACGTGGTGCGAAGCGTATATGTTAGGCAATGGGCATGTCTTGGATTGTACTCCTGAGGCATGTATAAATAAATGCTGCATACTACATCCGCATACTACATCCGCAATGATTATGCGTGGCATAATCATTGTCACGCATAAAACTTTCCGTATGAAGCCGGGCGCCATATATTGCTGCGCATGTCGACATTTCTCGTTCAGGGAGGCTCTACCTTATTTGTCTGCGCTATCTTCGGCACGGCATAACGAACGCGTCAATTACGTCATAGGCAATGGAGGGGGGATGGCTGTGCGTGAATGCGCAGCCTAGTCGCAAGGCCTCTAGTTCGTGGACCGCTTTTGTCACCTTCCATCCCCACGGGTCGGGTTTTGGCAGGATGTCCCATACTACTTGCTGTGCTGCCCCCCTTTTAGTATAGGCTTAACTGCTTGTGGGCTTGATTTAACCTCCTCCATTTTGCTTAAGTCGTATAGGGTAGGGTAAAAGCGGACGGGCTCGTAGAATGTGTTGCGCCGGTGCGCCCATTGTGATCGCGGACAATGGGTCGTTTGTCGAGATACTCGGGATGACACCGATAAGCCGCGCCCGCAATACGCTTAAACTGCGCATTCGCGCCCTGTATTGAGAATGGGCATTTTTTGCAACGCATGGAATTTTTTTACCCCCTTTCATGTAATGCTACGCATTAAGAAATATACGCAGGAAAACATGTGGGCAGCCAGGGTGCGCACGGCGTTTTATTGGGTTTGTGTGCGTCATCTTGTCAGTCTAGATGGCTACCTTAACTTACTTTGTATAACCGAAAATACTCTTCTCATTATCGTTGTTTGAGTTTCAAAATAAATATGACCTGCCTGCAAGAACAGTATATGTAATTCAGTACAAGAAGTATTCCACCAATATTATCGTTCTTTTTTTTCTTTACACGATGGCACCTATTTGCTTCGCTGGACAAATTACGCTCATCAACAGTGCGAAACTGTGAGCCAGAACGAAAGGAGAAAATCTGCATTAAATTTTGGCTGATCATTTTATTTCTTGTTTCTGAGACGGACGCCGAATCGTCTAATGTGCAATGTCACAGCCGAGTCCTTCGTGAGGTGCGACTCTTACGGCTAGGGGCATAACGGCATTATTCAAGTTGAATTTTCCCTGCATGGATAGGCCAGCGTGCACTATGGAACATCACTACATAGCTGTGTAGACTTTTCTGTGTGACGTTTTGATGGAACATTGCCACTGTTTACTATGTCATCCCTTCTGCTGTTGCTTTCAGACATTTGATAATCTGTGGAGGAGCGGTGGGTGCTACGCGTTGATTTTAAACGGAGGCGCTCCGCTGTTGGTTCCGTCAATCTCTTTGTAATTAACTGCAGGGAAATGGTAATATATTCTCTTAAAAAAACACTTTTGATAGGAAAAACTGACGATGTTTATATTTTAGATGAACAAATGTCGGCTAAACATGGCATCTGTCAGTAAACCACGCAATGCCATCACGCTTTCTTTTTAGTTTTTCTTACCACGTTCGGCTTGCATTGGGCCAGACCATTTGACACTACCGGTCCGCCAATTGTGGAATTGACCGCTAATGCCACATTTATGATGCATTGCTACTAGAACACAGTAATTACGTATCGCAGCGACTACTTATTTCCTTAGGAAATGCGTATAGGGCCGTCAGAAATGTTAGAAAGAGATGTCAGAAAACCAAAATAAATATTTGTCGACAACTGAGACCGACAGCGCAGGACGCACTAGCCACAAGCTTTCAACTCATCATAGTGCAGAGACTGGCCAGTGCAGCGTCAAATGTTTCTGTTCATTGCCGAAAAAGATGAAAACAAGCTAGTTTGCAAGAGCACAACCATAACGTAACAGTAATTATGAAATTAAACACGCTGTATATACACACGTGAGCCCAGACTGATGGCTATCACTGAACTTTAGGAGTTTTCTGCATTTACACGGTCAGCAAGGCGGTGACCTCGGCCAATCAATCTCGCCGCGAATACTGTAGTAGAATTTACCCTGCCCTATAGTGGAAATTTGAAGGCTGGCGAAGTTTTCAAAACTCGAGTGGGGGAGGTATACCAACCGTATCAAGCAGTCTTCACGTCGCGAGCGTTGGCGTGGCGCGGCAGAACAGTCCCCCAGGCAACCTCACGCGCTAAAGGACGCCGCTCAAATTATCAGGGTCTAAAGCCGACATGCAGACATACTTCTAAGCGTGCAAACATTTTACACTGGAGAAAAATCGAATGAAAAGCTCGGGCTGATTCGTTCAAAGGGATCTAACATGGATGTGAGCAGCAGCGGAAAACATTGACATCAACACCCGACCTCACCAAGCATGCGACCTCACGCAACCTCAATTTCGCGCGTGAGGTTGAGCTAAACCTTGTCGACATCAATCAGAATTTCTACCAATCGCCAACCTGCCCTAACTTTGTGAGGCGGCCCACGTTTGGCCACACGTACTGAGGGGCCGCAATGGCTAGATTTATGAAATAATTGAAACATAAAAAATTACGCTAGCAATTATAAGCACTCCTTATGCGAATTTTCAACGTCGTCGTAATGTTCCTTGTAAACTCTATGCGCGATAAGATACCGCACCGTTTGATGTAGGCGTGTGAGAAAGTGTGCGAGGGTAAACCGATAATTATGGTGGCTCGGTGCACGCCTGTTTTCCCGCGCGCTCAGTTTTCGGGGACACGTGATCGAGCGCGTGGCAGGAGAGAAGAGGGCGATTTTGCTCCTCTATCCGTTCCGTGCCTACGCTTGGCTGCCCACGCGGCTGAGTGCATACGCGGCCCGCGTGCCGTATTTTTAAGGTTCTCTACGGCGAGTGCAAACGCCGAGAGCGAGCTGAGAGGGCTGTGACTCCATGAGCATTGTTCTCCCAATGTTGGAGACCGTGTATTCTGAAGTTTCAGACGCAGTGAACTGAAGGGCCACGCGAAGAGTTCGCTTCTCTCTGACTGAGTTCTTTGTCATGCCAACGTTTTTGCAGCTGGTGTCGTTGTCATTCAGTGAGATGTTTCATTAAAACTTCTTTCTGGGCGAGCTGGTGCATACTTGACAAAAACATTGTAACAGCGCAAACACATGCAACCACAAAGTATCTAGGACGAGACACAAGCGCTGTGTCTCGTCCTTCATACTTTGTGGTTGCATGCCTTTGCGCTGTTACAATTTTTATGTCATGAGTGGATGTGTTCGTACTTGTTAATTTATTCAGTAAGTGAAAGGTTAACTGCAATCTCTATGGCCGATCATTGCACGAACCGTTACTTCGTGTACTTGTCTTATGCTTTTTCTAACAAGGGCTGCGCCTTTCGGGTGAAACTGTGACATTTGTGTTAAGACATTACGCGGGAACCATGGCAGAATACAGCTGCAGGTGGCCCTTTGTGTGATTTTCTCTCTGTAGCATGTCAAGTGAATTTGAAAATTCAGTCATAAAAACAAGAAGGTACTATACACCCTGAACCCTGCTTCGAAGCAGCTATTGTGTGTATCATTTCAACGAACAAAATAGGATCCCACGTCTGGCGTGGAAAAGCAGAAACACTGCCATAAAAAAATAATAAAGTACCGAATTTATTGTCATGTGAAGTCGCGGCCAAAAGCAAGCAACACAAACGCGGCAGACAGCTGCGAGTACAGTCAGCTATTGCTTAATAAGAATTGGCGTGGCTCTGGGCTGGTCGCTATGCATGACGCAGGAAATCAGGCGTGAGTGACGTCCCTGCGATTCTGCCATTACGTCATGGATGATTTTACGCTCTAGTTCTAGGAATGCTCGAACAATTCCCTACAGTACCAAGTAGCCTGTACCAAATGGTGTAACCGCGGCCATCGTTCCATTGTGGTGTTTCATGCGCAGGTGGGAACAGCTGCCAATACTTTCCCGCGCCTGGTAGGTAGGCCGGCAACGTCTAGATTGTCTTCGCAAAACGTTTTCCTGTGCGAGTTATTTTGGAACGAACGATAAATCATAGCTCAAGAGGACAAAGGCCCAGTGCACGGAACAGGCGCATACCTTCCAACTTAAGTTTATTTAAAAACATCAAAATTTAAATATATATGCGCATGACGACCATGAATCATGGCGTTGTTTATAGTAGTCGAATGTTACCAAGGCAAAACCCACACAAAATCCAGACAAAGGCAGGGGTACCAAACTCCATGGTGGAAACGCCTTACAAACATAACGGTGGCGATAATGTGCTAGCAAGATTGCCTCTTAACGACTTCTGACTGCAAAATTTTGACGTCAGGTAGAATAGCCCCCGTGCACAGGACATATGCGAGAAACCGTAATTAAAGAAATTAAAGATATCCAAACAAGCTCCTTAAGAATTAAAAACTTCACCGGATGAAATATGATACTTTAAAAGGAAAGATTGCGTTAGAAGCCCATATCCATGAAAGGAAAGCGGAACAACAGAACCTAAAACAAAACTTTAAAGCGTGACTAAAAATCAAGAGCTGCATCAAGACAAAAATATTAGAATACTAAGCTAAAAAAAGCACGGTGTTGCTTCAGAAAAAAAAAACAAGAACATTACACATATCCTTCCTAGGAAGGCAATTTACTACAAATAAGCGTTACGCACGGCTCGACTTGCACTGAGTGGCACTGAAACAACCAAAATTGACGGGATCGAACTGAAACTTTTTGAAAGGACGTGTGTAGTGTTCCCGTGCTTCTGGTCGTGTCCCTTTTTGTTTAACATAGCGTCCTGTGCAGTTTTCCTAATATTACTATTCCTGTTGATGCCGCTCTAGGTTCTTGTGTTTCTTTTTCAAGTATTTCTTTTTATCTTGTATTAATTGTTTCTTGTTCTTCAGTTCTGTTCGATCTTCCTCTTCTGGCTGCTGGTTTATGAAGCAGCGTTCACTTTCTACTGTTATGCCATGTTTCATCTGGTTAAGTCTGTATTAAGGGGCAACTCCAGTGATTTTTCGATGTGAACGGATGTCGATGAAATTCGCTGGGTACGTTCCTCTGCACACTCCCGTCATGTCCAAAAAAAGCTGGTTTGAGAGGTGCACAGATTTTTTACAAATTAATTTAATAAATTGCTTCTAGCACCCTACGTTACCTGCTCCTCAGTTACAGGCAACATTGAGTATGACGTCAGGGGAGTCCCACTCAGAGCATGCCTGGATCATGCAGACGACAGCGACGAGAGCATGGAGGAGTCCACGATCGTGAACTAGTGCTTCGCGTGAAAAGTTGCTGTCCCGAGAATTTGCCTTTCCTGTGAACGCGCAAGTGACGAGGGGTGGCAAGTGGTGTTGCGTTGTTGGCTGCACGAACTGCAGCCCTCGTCATACAGAAACACAGTTTGAGGCTATGCCGATCCCGTTCAGCCGAGGTTAAGCCTATGTGTCACAGTCGCGTAGTTCATGCGTCTGCTGCTGGCGGACCTGAGCGACTGACATGAAGCTAATTAAGCCATCAGGATGAAGGAAACTACATGTGTGGTTCAGTTTTGTCCATATGGATTTTAAATAAGCCATTCCTCATGTCGTACAGTTCACACACAAAAAGCGAGAAGCGACGACACGGAGCAGTATTGATATCGGTACACTGTAAACAAAAAAACACCCAGATGGGCGTTTTTTGCTTGTCCTCTAGCGCATTCCCTTTTGTACATCTTTTTGCTCCCATTGAAAGGGCGTACGATAAAACTCCCATTGACGTGGGCATTAATTGGGCACACAACGGGGGTAACGTATACGCCCACTTCACCCCCCCCCCCCCCCCCTATTTGACTGGGAGGTACAATGGGAGTATTGTGAAGGAATTAAAGGCATTTTAGTTTAGGTGCGGCAAGCTCGTAGCGAAATGCATGGTGGCGCGGGTCACGCGCTTACGCAGTACCAGACGGAACACCGCAGGCCGAAATGTCGAACGCCGGCGATCAAGGCTCAAGGGAACTCGGCCGTCCGTGAGCTGCCACCCGAGCAGGCGTCGCACCTGCTCGGAGCGAACGCCGGCGTCCGACACCTTGGCCTGCGGTGTTCCGTCTGCTGCTGCATAGGCGCGGCGTACCGCCACGAAGCATTTCGCCGCGGGCTCGCCACACGTGGTCCAATCGACGGCACAGGGCCACCGCTGAATCGACCAAGTCACGCGCACACGTGGTCCAATGGCGAATGAACCCGTCACCGCACGTCTTCATTTTTTTTCCCTTTCGCTGATCACAGAGCCCCTCTTTGCAAAGCTTTTATACAGTCGTCCTAGCTTATCGGCAGTGCCTCCGAGGCCAGCAAACGCCTTCGAGAGCAGTTGCTACTTGCTGAAAGGAAAAATGCACGAGACACACACTGACAGTGAAGAAAATTTATTTTACACCAAATGTAAGAAATATAATATGTTCACTTCCGGGCCCAAAAGAAAACACATTTCTGCCCCAGTAAAACAATTATCTGGATTTTAAAAAAGAGCACTGTACATTGTAAGCATGCCAGTTGCTAGTATTCTACATGTCCTAATACAATGAAATTAGTAAATGAAAGAAATGCTAAGAAATCTTATCTCGTTTCATACTGAACTGTAACTACAGAGCCATGTGTTTGAACTGTTACTTTGTACTGACGCTCCACACTTTTGCACAGACTATATATTGAGCTCGCTTGACTAAGAGTAAAACTTCATTTGGCCTAGTTGGCACATAATTCTGAACTTAAAACTTACAGCGCAAACACCTAAGACGAACCGCAAAAGGCAGATACGACACACGCTGGCACTAACTGACAACTTCTTTATTTCTTCGTCGTCGATGCATATATATGCCCTAGGCCACACAACTGCACAGGCGCACACATTACATTACAGAGATCTCCCAAATTATCACATATGCAAACGTAGGAACTCAAATTCAGATGGGTGCAGGGACAAAGCTATGTCACTGATGCAATT
Source organism: Dermacentor andersoni (assembly GCF_023375885.2). Lineage (NCBI taxonomy): Eukaryota > Metazoa > Arthropoda > Arachnida > Ixodida > Ixodidae > Dermacentor > Dermacentor andersoni. The sequence goes on along the minus strand of NC_092817.1, from coordinate 129,265,862 downwards.
ATCATTTTGCCTTTTTATGTCGTAGGCCTCTAAGGCAAGCCGCGCAAGCTCATTCATGCTTTCGCCATGAATCGACGTCCCATCAAGTCGTGCCTCACAATTTTTGCAAGAGTTTATATGCGCAACAATGTGCACTCTTCTATCTACATTTTTGTTTACTTTTTGTGCATGTTCCCTGCGCGGTCCCTTAAACACATAAGGTCATCTATCAACTCAAGAAAATTGCTTGCAGGCATAGTGTTCCTTTGGCGTTTTCTGCACCGAACAAGCTTTTAAAGCTATGCTCCCGCACCTGCGGAGAGGGCAGAGGAGGACGCCGAATTCGGCATGATGCTTCATACATGTTGTGCGCGGTCGGCGTGGTTTATACAATTCACTCTCATGTGCTAAGACATAGCTTGGCTAGATAGGGCATTGCATCAATGAGCGACTCAGGGAACATGCGCAACAAGTAAACAAAAATGTAGATAGAGGAGCGCACCTTGGTGCGCATACAAACTCTTGCAACAATTGTAAGGCACAACTTGATGGGACGTGCTCATTCTTGGCAAAAGCAAGAATGAGCATGTGCGGCTTGCCTTAGAGGCTTACCACAAGAAAGGCAGGGCGATAATTGCATTAGTAAGATATCTTTGTCCCTGCATCCATCTGAATTTGACTTCCTACGCTTCCGTATGTGATAATTTGGCAGATCTCTGTAATGTAATCTGAGTGCCTGCGCGGTAGTGTGGCCTAGGGTTTATATTGCATCGACGACGAAGAAATAAAGAAGTTAGCACCAGTGTGTGTCGTATCTTCCTTTTGTGGTTCGTCTTAGGTGTTTGTGCTGTAAGTTTAAGTTGCTTGACTAAGCCATTCCTAATTAACAGTGGCTGGTATAATGAGGCCGATCAGTGGTATTTTGCATGGGCTAGCACACAAATATGATAAATGTCAAAGTACTAAATTAAGAAATTGGGACTCATCACACAAACAAGCTACATAATTTAGTGCTGGATTTCTGAGCAAGCTATTAAAATTATTAACCAGAACCCACCTTCTGATTATGACACATGCCATAGCGAGTAACCCGAATTAATTTGGACAACCTGGGGTTCTTTAACATGCACCTGTCTAAGTACACAGGTGCTTTTGCATTTCGCTCCCACTGAAATGCGGTTTTGTTTAAGACTACATTTACGAAAGTTCCAAACACGATCCCCCCTATATTTTTACAGTGGGTGCTCTTTAAATGGAACCTCAAGGTGCCAGGGAAATTGGTTCCATTTACCAGGTATTATATTTACTGAGAGACATTGCAGAGAGCCAACCAATTATCAGGATGGTGTCCTATTTAAGCGGCAGTTTCGAAGCGATTTTCGTTTATCGAGATTCCACTGTAGTCCATAATAGTGGATGAGTTGTGTTCTGCATGGACACATTAGCATGGCTACCATGTTTAGTTGAATATTGTGCAAGCAGCAACATTTCACTGTACCCAGTGCAATATATAAAGCCAGCAATGTAACATGTTGCAAATGCAGCCACGAACAAGTACCTTCCCTGATCACATCCAAAAGCAGCATCTTTATACGAAATTAGTCATGCTTTCTCCCGTTTAAGTGCCTTGTTTTCAGAAATCAAATCCTCCTTATCACATTGACCTCCAATTGTGTCATTCCCCGAGCTGAGGTCATTTGAGATTGCATTTAATTGCCCTTCAAATAGCATATTGGTCTTATTTAAAAAGCACATGGCATCACAGTGACCACCTAGACATAGAATTCGAGCTGCAACACAGTAGCAAACATTCTGAGGTAGAAGCCTAACTATTCTTTTGAATTTGGATGCATGCTCAAAACACTGCTACGCAATTGCAGACAGGGCTGATAGTGTAGCAACCAGGACAGATTTAACGGACATAAAGGAGCAAAATTGTGTGAGCTTCGAATTATTATTCTCTCTGAGGAACCATGCTGTCCAATTATAAAACGGGGATCAAAATAAAGTAATTGGATAGCAAATCTGCATTTCATTAAGTAAATAAAATACTGTTCATGCTACCTTCCAGGGTGCACACTACATTCCCTTTCCTTGAATGTGAATTTGCTACCTTTCCATGGGTTGCCAAATGTATAGGTGTATTGTTGGTCAAGGGTGGTGGAATGGATATAGGTCTCAGGCTAGAGGAAATATTTAGAGAAGGAGACTTGCCAGGTTGAACAACGAATGTCTCAGGCTGGAGCCATTTGGTTCTCTTGCAAAGATGCTGCCTCCAGCTTGAGACTTCCTTTGTTGGACAACTGTTGATGACTAATTTCGCCATCTTTTCATTTACCCTCGTCTTATTCAACCTATTGCTCCACGCAGCAGCTGCACTTTCTTTAAAAAATAAAGATATTAATGAGCTCAAAGGCTTTGTGCATGGCTGCATCCCCAAGTGCAAAAATTTGTTTGCAGAGTGAATGACAGAGTTGGCACCTTTCTTGAGAATTCAATAGGAAGAACCAAAAATTAAGCTAACAGACTGGTTATGACAACAAGTAAACATGAATTGATGTGGAGTGCCATTTCTTCATTTTGCACCAGGCTTGGGGCCAGCCAGACTTCTTCCTAAAATTGAGAAAATTTTTCTAATGAAATACATATTAAGAGTATTTTCTTCATAATCTGAAAATAAAAAACATGGTTATTTGGTTATTCATATTTAGTTGGGAACAGTGCAAAGGACACTGACGAAGTAAGGGCTTATGCAGTAATGCCACATAGTGCTGGCTGAGAACAGATTCAATTTTAGAACAGACAAACAGTTAAGTACTTTGGAATGCTTCCTAAAAGCCATAAAAAAACCAAAGCAGGAAGCAGTTGTACAAAATAATGTATGTGCATGAAAAATGCATCTGATCATCGGTTCGCAGACATGTATGCCATTTGCTTGTCAGTTAACAAAACACGTGTTACACTGAAACATTTCTCCTACAATTTGGCAATTCTGTGGGCTTTCATTATTGCTCGGGTCAGTTGGTTTATGTTGTTACTGCTACTAGTGTACGGTGAAGTGTAATGTAGATGGGCAAGTACTACTGACAACTATGAACATTGGCAAATTTTGCTGCACCAGGATAATGCATGCATTGTCCCGCTGCAGCGAAACTTTCCAGTAAACATTCACAGTTGTCTGTAGCACTTTCCCATCTTTCTCGCCTCACACTGTTCCATCTATAGCGCTTCACCATACTGTAATATGCACCACCGACACAAAATTCTACCCTTCTGAAGTTCTTACTGCTACTTCGCACTCGTCACATTCAGGCCGCCAGGCGTACTGAGCCCAATGTAGTATAACTGCATAGACTGGCAGCTCCTGTCATGGACTTATTCTGGTGTAATGGCACCACAGAAGCAAACGAAGACAAAGACATGCAGGACACAAGTGCCTAACCTCAACTCTCGCTTTAATAAGAAAACAGACATCATATACATCACATAGTGACAGGAAGTGATGTCATTAATTCAAAAACAAATTCTTTGTGCAATGTAGCTGAGAATGACTGATGCATTTGTCCTTTTCGTGCTAATCTGCCAAAGCTTAATTATCTTATGTACATCTGCTCATAATTTTTGGCTACAAGTTTTGATGAACACAGGAACGAACCAATCTATTTTGCAGTGCATCACTATGTGCGAATGAGAGTTATTCCACACAAACTTCATTAGCCGCAATCTCAAATTAATACAATGTGTGTATGCAATGCAAGCATGACTGGATGGGAATGGCTGACTGTACATAACCTCCGTTGCACAGTGCACCGCCTGCAAATTGTGCTGCACGCAACAAATTAATTTGTTTTCCTGGCTTGTCTTTTTTTCTCATCAGAGCGAATCTCTCATCACATGTTTCATACAGAAAAAAAATTTTTGCCCGTAGAGACCAGCTACATAATTACCCATGAAAATTACAAATGCATACGAAACAACTGCAACCACTTTTTTACTTCATCTCATTCATTATATTCCATATTCATGCCTAATTTAGTTGCGCAAATCATTGTTTTCTCAGGCCCTTGTTAGGAGAGTTTTGTGCTGTAATAAAAGGCAGAAGCCAAAAAAAGGAAAAGGTTGGTTGTGGTTGAAGCACAATATGCATCTAGTGAGCTAGGCCGCAAGCGTTGTGTAGTCTGCTGCCATCATAAGGCCGTGCCTACATTGGACAGGTGGGATGCTCTATTAATGCGAAATCAGGGAAATTGAGGGAGTATGAGTCATCCGTGTGAAACAATCCTCCATCACACAATGTTAAATACTGCAAAGAATGTGACTGCGGTCCTGTGTTCCACAAAACTTGCGTTGTAGCCAGGTATTACGACCTGACAACATGCAAGGTAATTGTGGCTTGCAACATTTAAAAAGTACGACGAATGTATCAGTGATCCATTAGTTGCACTGCATAAAGAATTTCTTTTAACAGATATCATCACATCATGTCTCCACCTGTTATTAAATATTGCCTGTTTCCTTATTTTAAAGCTTGAAGTGAGATCCGGTGCTTGTGTCATGTGCGTACATATCTTTGTTTACTTTTTGTGGTGTCATTACACCAGAATTTATATAACCAAATGGCCACACACTGCTTTTGTCATGTTATAGTGGTGCTTGCAAAGCCTCCCAAACAGCAGCCTATTTGGTCAAAACATGCTTTTGTACATATGCTCTTCCAAATAGAAAAGCTATCAAGAAGGTAACAAGAATCAAGAGCATTAAGTTAAATCCACTGCAATGCTTCACTTTTTTGCCTTTATTCCTTACACCTAAGTGGGTAAGAAAGAGTGTGAATGTTACAGAAATGCACTAAATAAGTTGTTGAAATTATGCAAAAATGTTAACGCAACTAAGCATAGATTTATGTGCAATAATAGACACCAGTCTCAATTTCTTTCCTTCTGACATAAACATAGTATATCTTATTCCTTTGGCATGAAGGAAAGCATATGTAGACCAGACAAGCTTATATTTGAATGAGAGCCTTCACGATTAAGCACCACTATAATGTGACCATAAGAGTACATACACTGTAAACAGTGCAGATGACAGCCCAAATTTCATAAGTGCAACATGTTAGCGAAAGCAGCAACCATTAACCCAGAAACTAATCAAATCCCACAAAATAACAACAAGAAAAAAAAAAAAGATTAATGTGTCAGCGCAGCACCTGTTCTCTGAAGTTACAGAAAAGTGGTATGCTTGTTAACAAACCTGAAACCACGGCACATTTGTATCTGACCACCCCCCTGCCTCTTTATGAGCTTTCGTGCCTTTGACAAGGCATTAATGGATATTTATTTGCTTGTCTGTTGCGAAAACACATCAATTATTAGTCAGTGCACAGTGCACCATGCCATTTATCTATGTGGACTCACTTTGTGCCCTTAGCACTGCTCTCACCTATTCAGAACTAAGGATTGCAAAAAGACTTGTTCCACTTAAATCTACATGCCTTAATATGTGGGTTCTGCAGTTGAAATAGGGTAATTATAAGTAAAATGCATGACATGTTCTGATGAACTTTGTTTTCATAATCTAATTGTTTATTTGGGCACATAACCAGTCAGATAATTTGTACTAAAACAAGAAAACAAATTCAACACACTAGGTTATACTGGTTGGTGCTCTATTGACTTTAGTACACACATTGAACAAACGACAGGCAGTGAGAAATACCAACAACCACTAACTTCCACACGGCATTATTGGTCACATGTGCACGATATAGCTACAAAAACCCAAACCAAAGTAGACAAAGAAAAAAGTACATTTTAACAGAAAAAGAACAAGACAAAAAAACTTCTTTTGGTAGCTAAGTCACAATCAAGGTGTAAATGACAGCTATAGTTTGGCAAGCACACATGTAGTTACTTTGCTCAGTTCCTCGATATCCCAATTTCTTGTTTGACAGCAACACCAACGGGACACCTACGCATATCTATTGCACATGCCATTTTTGCTCGCTCCAAAATCCTTTCGTGGTTATTCATTTAGTACCTGCTTCGCCTGTACTGGCATTGCAGGGGGGGTATACATTCTGTGTAATGTAACTTACATTCAAATCAAGCACACAAAGCAGGGAGGGAATTATCTTTGAAAACTATGCAAACAATTGCAGGCTGAAAAACCTTGCAGTCCCTTTGGTCCAAGGAAAAAACAATGTGAGGCATCACCTATAAGTAAAGGAAATTATAAACCTTTTTAGTGTAATCCCTTTCTTGTGAGGTATGATGATAGCCTGATATGAATTTCTCTATCTCTACATGTTTGGAACAGTATATGCTTGAAATAATCTTAACTGAAGAGATTTCCCAGTCTTTTAAATCCTGCCATTGCAGCTTACCCTTACTCTCAGTAATACAAAGCCTTTTAGTATGACTTCCTATTACAAATCTAACTGCCACATTTTGAACATTTTCAAGCAGACCAGCTGACTCAATATTATGGGGATTCTAGCAAACATGTACTTATTTGATTAGTGAATGCACATAAGCAAAATACCGCTGTTCTTTGAGGTTTTCGGGAAGCCAACAAAATGTGTATGGGTGGACACACGACAGCTACTACACCAATAAGCATCGTGGCCAACCAAAATTAAGTTTATTCCTATATGGGCGGGCACGGCGGAGTGTGAGCAGACAATGGTCGGCTTTCTCTGGAGTCATATACAAAGGAACCCCAACATAACGAATGCACTAAAATCAGCAATTTGGTTTGTTGTACTCAGATTCGACCGTTTAGTCAAATAAGTACATTTGCAAATGGATTGTTTTCCGACGGAAAGGGCCGCAGTCAGAAAACACAAATCTGAATGAGAAAAAAATTTTGAATTTGAGAGTCGGCGACCAAAGATACGGTTTCACGGTGTGTTAACGATACCTTCACATAGGTAGCATGAAGCAAACCCAGCCTTGCTTTCGCATCCACCCTGTCCTCTTTGATACTGCCACACACAGTGGAACGACACCATCATGAAAAGTGCTGGCAGTGGAGGTGAATGCTTTGTCTGTATCAAACTTCAATGCATCTCTGAAACTACAGATTATGCAACCCCGTGTACTAAACACGGGGGAAGACTGTGCACATAATACCACGCCATATCAGCACGTCTAGTCTTTCCACACGCAGCAGATCACCTCTAGAACAGGGTGTGCAGGCTCCAGATGTGCTCAGCTGCCCTCACAGCTATGGTGCTAGAAAAGAAGACGCACGGACTGGGCCCTTCTGAGGGCCCCCTTAAAAGCTCAGTTTGTCATTTTTTGTTTCTGTAATATGCTAGTGATAAAAGTGAATTTGCTTCATGCCTATTAAGAAATGTTGTACACATGGTAGAAAAATTATGAAAGTAAACATTTTATTACTTTTCACCTCTCTCAGTTGGAATATTGTACAAATGCATAAGCAGCCATTTTTGCCTTGTTTCATCTAAGATGTTTTTTTCATGCTGAAAGAAAGGCATGTGTTTAAAAAATAAGCTTGGTTGCAACATGTAAAGGAATTATGTAATGTCACAAAGGTTCCTGAAATCAAAATATATTTGTGATTTCTTTGCGACTGGAACACTCAAAAGGAAAACGACCTTTTAAACAGACTAAAACAAAGCCACAGCACATGCACCCATACTAAGCCAGGGACTGTATCAAGCTGATATGAGAAGACTTTCAAGAAAGAATTTTTCCCGGTTTGGGAAAATTCTTAAAACAATGGTTAATACCTGGCCCCACGCCTTAAATCTAGAAGGAATAAAGTTCTTAAGCTACTCTGTGTTCTTTCTTGAACCCAACAAATGTGCCTAGAAAAATGGGTCAAGTCTACATCTTGCCGCATCTGTGGCAAGGTGTGAACAAAAAACTCGCTTCAGCTGGCTGCAGTGCTCCCTGCGATGAATATTCAGGCAGAAAATTGTTACCCCAGTGTGACTGTGCACCCAAGAAAACAAAATGTGGTAGACTACATCAATGCAAACGGAAAAATCTTTAGTCCATGCTTGCTGGCAACCTGTGTCTGTATTGGCCTCTAGGAGAATTGTGGCCCGCACGTGCTGGAATATTTCCGTGGCATAGAAAACATTGTGTGATACCAGCTATCAAGTGCTACCATGAAGTAGCTACCAGCTATCAAGCTATCAAAAGAGCTATAGGCAATTTTGCTGCAATAACAGTACTGTTTTTATAGCATTCGTTGTGGGGAGTGCAGCTTGCCCCTTTTGCCGGAGTTCTTGCTCAACGGCGATTTATTATCCGTTTGTTATATGTGGAACTTGAACAGCTTATATTTTTGTCTCCTCAATCCACACTTCTGCTGCACTTTTGCCAGCATCTCTACACAGGGTGTCTTGATTGAGGCCATACCAAGTAAGCACGCTACAAGCCTTGTGTGCATCGTTTTCATGACTCTTTCGATGACCAAATTTCATTTTCAGTGACTTTATCAACTAAGTATCTAGCGGCAGCTTGAACATGGGTACTCATGAGAACTCGCACCAGGCTTGGTCAAATACGTCCAGCACTGCAGCACTGAGTAGTGAACCATGCTGTAAGAGTTGGCAACTAAATTGCCACCTTGTGATTGAAACTTTTCATCCTTACAATCAAGGCTTCAATTGCCCAGCCAGCGAGCTGCAGCAAAGGTGTGAACTATAGTCATCTGATGTCACATTCTATGTCATAGTGATAGCAGGTGATCCCTCCAGTGGTGGCCCTCAAGGCCAACAGGCATCCCTTTCTATGCACGTGCTTGTGTAGGACTGGGGAGATGGTGCCAGTTTGTTCTTCAGCATTAACACTGTTCACGCTGTATCAGGAACACATTTTCTTACTCAGTGCAATAGCCCTTGAACCTACATAATTGCCAATGAGTCCTTTGTCGACCAACCTTTCCTTTGCCATGTCATTTCCTTCTGCCTTGATGTCACAGCAACTTCAGCTATATGAAGCAATGATGGTGTTTGAGTAACCACACAGCCTTGCAGCTTTCCAACCTGAACATTGCTTCATTAAAAGCTGACATGATTTGGTCTCAGCAGACAGATCAGAGTTTAAAAGAAGCCTTAAACTTCTTTCAAAGTCATTCTAACCTTGTCAATAATCCCGTGCCTTTTGATGTGTTATTCAGCATTGTCCAAAGCAAGTCGGCTCTTAAAAATCAAAATAACAACTTTGTGAGGCCACCTACTAGGCTACCACTGTCTCTTCAGCCAGCCTGAAGTGTCTTGCAGCCATCAAAGCTGGAGTGCAAAAAAAACGACAAAGAAAAGTGTGGCAGACAAAATGCTCATGGAAATCCATATGTTTATGGACTGTTGCACTGACTGAAAAAGATGGTGGCTTCCCAATACAGTCTTGATGTACGTAGCTGTTTCAGTCACGAATAAACAGCCAGTTGCGCAGTCCTGCACAAGCACAGTGTACAGATGCCCATGGATTAAAATTTGTTGTGTGTGCATGTGGTACAGTGTACCACATTTCATGTTCCTGAGGCTGCAGTACACTGGGAAGACTGGTTGCAACTTCAATAGTAGGCCCTTAGAGTATTGCAGCCCTTTGTTCATATTTTGCTGCAGATTGTATCAAATGCGAATGCAAATTGTTTTGCAGGACACGTCAGTTCAGTTCAAGCAATTAGACAGAGTAACCCAAGAAATAGTTTAAGCCTCGAAAAGGTCTTAATGCAGTCCCTAGTTTAGTACAGGTTTTCGCCTGATGTTTTGGCTTCTTCTACGGTATAATGCTGTTGCTTGCTAGGTACTGGTGGTGTGATGTGCACACTCTCTTGTGTTGCTATAACGACAACTTGTAAAAAAGATTTTCCTTCCTAACAAACATTTGGATACAGTGCCTGTGAGCTCATCTTTTAACCTGTTTTTCATTTGATCTGTGCATTTACATTGAATGTAAACTAGAAAATATCAGTACTGAGAATCACAAAAGAACACACCTGTGTAACGATTCTGCCGAGATCGTGGGAGTGGTCCAGCCACAGGATGCAACGCAGGTAGAAAGGCCTCCTGAGTTAAAGCAAAATAACAATCGTTGTAAGATGCGAATAAAAAATTTTATTCTGTGAGGCTTTCGGCATGTATACTAATTACCACATTTGTATGTAAAATAGTTTTGCATAATAGCTGAGCAAGGTTAACGTCTCGCCCTGTGACTGTCAGCCAATGCTACTCATGGCAATGGTGGCGAATATGGCACATCCTTTCAAATGGAACTTTTGTGGGTTACATGAATTTAAAAGAACTTAGGTTTACATAATACATAACACCTGTGGTTAGAAGGATGTCTTGCATGCAGCACCAATGCCACAAGTGGCACTGCTTAACACTTCCAGGGCCAGACTTAGTACATAAACAATACAAATGTGCAACAATGTGAACAGGTGGTTAGCTGCTGCTATAACTCAAAGATTGCATGCATCATGTAGATGTGAATGCAGCTCCCATCAGGAGCGAGTTGCCCTTTAGTGCACTTCACTTCTCTTCCTCTTTTGTCTTCATTGCATGTTGGTGCCATATGGTAATAATGAACAAAAATTAAGCACTTCAGTTCCCATTCTTGTTTTACTACATGCTGTAAAGTCATCTAAGTGCACTTAATACTCTTAAGAATGTACTTTAGCCATTTTGTCAATATTTTTCGCTTGGCTTCACTACACCTTAATGTAGTGCAAACTCTAGACAATGCTTACAAAAAAACCTACTCCACACAATAACACCTCCAATTAACAGTACACAGTCTATGGCTTCGAGATGTGTACATACATACTTTATACATGGTTACAATGAAAATATAAGTGGCTGTTCTAATACGCACACTTAGCATACTGCATAACAGTCACCTGGTTCCAAAATGGCTTTTTGTTATCACCCATAGGACGGCCACAACTATAAATTTAATTCTGGCAGTAACTTAAGCCACGGCCAAAACCTTCATAGTGCAATCAATGAAAATTTTCGAATTTAGAGCAGTTAGACATAAACAGGGCAAGTAGTTTTAAAGTGTTAAATAATGAACTGTTATGGAATATGGCGGTAGAAGGCCATGCGCCTGAAACATAGGTACTGTTTATCATATAAGCACATTCTTATATTTTTGCTTAGTTTCCTAGGGATTGCATCAAACAGTTTGCTTGTGTAAATTTTGCTACATGGCTGTATCGTATTAGCCCTTATCTTTTCACATTTGGCTTACTGCAGCTTTATGCACATGCATAAAGCTACTACTGCTACCACTTTCTACACTACTACCTACTACCTACACTACTACCTTCAGCTGAGGGCCAAGCACTATGCTGTCCAACATACATGCATTTAACAACACCGAACAGTAGACAGAGAATGAGCAACTCTTTTAAAAAGTGCAGTTCTTTGGAGACACATTGATATATATCTGGAAAACAGAGATTTTTGCTAAAGTTATAACTTAATATAATTGGTACTGAGCATAATGCATCTTGCAATAAACTTGCATTTACCGCACACCATTATACACACTGCGACCTCTGCAGCTTCTCCACAATCTGGCACAATGTGCTCAAGCTGCCTGTAAACCCTGGAAGGGGTCTATGATAGTTTAAGAAGCTTAGCAAACATGAGAAAGACCTAAAATGAAGGTCAGAGAAGCAAAGCAAATTTTTAACCATTCCTCTCTATGTTGCTATGAATGTCAAGGTTCCAGCAAATGATGTGTTTGAACTGTGTTTTTAATCGTGCAATACTAGAGAGCACATTTTTGCAATAATAATGTGACAGAGAAGAATGACAGAAACTAACTTAATGAATATTTTTCTAAACTTGCATGAGGTTTTTATCATTATGCTGATGCACACACCTGCATACCTCTACTGTGAAGTCTTGTTTCAGTTTATTTTATTGTCACATAGTAATTTACATCATACACTTGTCCTGAAATACATCACGTTGGGCTCCTTCAGTATTTTTTGCTTACTGGAAACACACATGCCTATACAGGGCAAGCACTCAATACATGCAAGACTGCCACGGGAATGGCCACTCGAGGTCGACTGTTAGTACAGCGCAAAAGACGAGGACTGAAGGAAGAACACAACACAGGCGCTGTCACACAGAAACATACTCAAGGCACTTTGCGAGATTCTCAGGCTTCTTTCATGCTCTAAAAACACATTATGTAGCACATATTGAGCCACAGATAGCTGTACTGGGAAATTTTCACGTTGCTCTACAATATTACAATTGAGACTTCTTATCTAATTACATTTGAGAAGTTGATTAATTGATTAAGTCTAATTAGGTAATTAGGCAAAATGCAGCAAATCCAAGTATTTCCAAGAGACAGGAAACAACATTACATAGGTTCTGTGCAGCTAGATGGCATATTCATATTTTTAAAAGTTTGCTAGAGTTACGTGGGATAACCTGCATACCTCCTATGGAACAGGTGTCACACCAATCACTCTAAGTAATGCCGCTAAACTAGCCATTGCGCTCAAAACATACAGGGTAAAAAAGCAAACTCTAGGTAAGAGCATACCAAGGCCTCTATTGCTGAAAAGGGAAACTGATGGGAGGCGCCCGATCTCCGGCCATGAAGCTGCTTCATCCTCACAGTTGGCAATGAAACGACCGCAGCCGCAGTCCTGAAATAAAAATGAAAAATTTGACACTACAGTGATCACACAGAACACAAAAAAGCTGGTCACAAGCTTATCTTGGTGAACATCTGCTGCTACATTAGGTTTTGTATATTCGTCAGCTTATTGTTAAACTAAGCTTGCCAATATTTTATATCTTAATGGCTTTGCTCTTTACAAACCAATACCTTTGCCCAACCCATGCACATATGCACTACTTAAGCTATGAGATGTTTACTGATCCCTTACAATGAATGGCTTCTAAGACAAATTATTTCACACAAAAGGATGCATAACTTATGAGTGTTACTGACATTGAATACCAAGGTAGTACCTTTTTTTATAGACAATCGCGGACTTGAAGCACATTTTTCTCACAGATACAGGTTACAGGTTGATCGGTCTGCCCTTTTTTTTTTCACCAGCAACAGAAATTTTGTTATTAATACTCGTGCAATATAGGATGACGCTGTGATGTGTGATATGATCCTGAGTTGAAAAGCGCAACTTCTTTGTGTTAATTTGGCACCTAGAATTCAATACTAAATATCTGTACCCAATAGGCAATGGCACAGCAGCAAAGTAATTAAACATTAAACAAGTTCAGGTATCCAGAGCACAGCGCCAGCTGTTGAATAACAACATTGCACAAGCATCGACTATATAGATATAACGTAGTAAGTGCACCGCAGGCGTAGTGGCGGCCTCAGCAAAGAACACAGGCATGGAGCGACGCGCCCGTATGACCTATCACCGGCAATGCTATCGCGTAAATTGATATATCTCGTCACGGCACGGGCACCGTTTTCTGCCGGCCGAGGTGCCGGCGCCACTGGTACTCACCTGCTCCGGCCGCCGAGGTTCAAGTGACGGCGTATCCAGTAATCTGAACCCAAGCAGGACACCTGTTACCGCCAAGCAGTGCGCTAACAATAAAGAGGTTCTTATACTCTGACCGGCAGCTCATGCGGCGTTGACCCGTAGTGCCGTTGGAAGCTCACCACACGCTTTTAATACCACAAACGCGCCGCCAACATTTCACGCCCGTAGATCAAAGTCGACGGGCGCAGGCTCTACATGCTACGTGCCGCAGTCGCGCACTGCCTGCACAATCAACGACGTGGGCGCGAAGAGACACAGACGATAGAAAGCAGCGTACTGGCAAATCTGCACAATGCGCGCTAAGTGGGCGACCTACTGCACACAATCGCACGAGCTAGGGGATTGGCGTCACGTACGCGCCAGCTAGCAGATACCGCGCACAAAGAAGCGCCGCCGGTTCTCGCTCAAATGATCGCTGTACAAACACTCACACACGCGCACCGCAGTAAGCCCTTAACGAGCCGCCACATTTTCAGGCCGCGGTTAGGCGGCGAAGCTTAGCTCACCTCGCACTGCACGTAACTATTATGGTAGTGGCTTGCGCTTCGGGGATCATGTCGAATGCTCACATCCGCCCAATTAAAGACGCGGCAAAGTCCCTCATTATATAAAATCCTAATTTTTAAGTACACTTGCTTGACTCTGAGCACTCAAGTCGCCTCGATTACGACAAAGCTCGAAGAAACACAGTGATCGTGCAAAATGGTTCTGGACGGTCAACTGTCGCGCCATGTTGTATCGTGACCTTCAACAAGTCATATCAGCGCGTCTCCTCACTTAGAACACATGCACACTCATAGAACATGTAATAATCGTTCAAAGTCACTTACCGTGGAGTCTTGGGGGTTCAAAGCAGTGAGAAACATCAACCACGGTAGAAGAATGTGCCGTCGCTGGTCGAATGGCCGTCGCTGAAAGCTGCTTCAACGCGCGCGCGCGCGCTCCGAAGGTTGGTGTTCCTCCGCGCGTAGTTCCGACTTCGGCGTCCTCTGCAGCACCAAGGCGCGGCTACTCCGAACAGAAAAACAGCGCCGACACACATTGCGCGGGATATTTCGAATCTGACTGCAGAAATAATCCTACTGAAATTGTCGCTGCGGCTGACTGCCTTGTTGGTCATGGCTGAGTTATTCTTTTCTCTGTTTGGCTCGTCTCAATTTTCCCTACGCCACCGTTATTCCTTGAAAACCCCCATTTTACAACCGCAATGCCCCTTCAAATTGGGTCGGGGGTATAATAATGGTTCTAGCTTATTTTACTTCTTCTCGTGGGCGTACTCATTTTAAGCTAGGGGGGAAAAATGGCATATCAACTGTTAAAACGCCCATATGGGCTCATTTGTGTTTACAGTGTACGTTACCGTTTTCGACGGAAAGCTGCCCTCCGCACTCACCGGCACGAAGATGGGTGTATTTTTACGTATCGTCACGCTGACTCATTATTTAGCTTCCGAGGTGCACTGCTTGTCTCGTATCCCAAATGGGCGGCGAGCGTAGGCCCCTTTGATACAGCAGCGTAAACAGCTGCTTGGTTCAGCTGTCAATGCTGTCTATACTGGCATTGGCGTTTCGGCGAGAAAATTATGCCTTCTCTAGATGAACGATCGCACGCCAAAGTCCTCATATATGTCCACTTTACGTAACATATTGTGAGCATGAAGAGAATACGAAGAATGACAAGTAGGCAGCATAACGCTCCCGTACTACAGTCTCCCGCTCGCTGTTTTCGACGGTGCGTGGTCGTGCATAGCAGCGCGATTCGCAGTGATGCAACGGTGCCTATATGCACAAAATCTGCCTGTTTTGATATATTCTGGCATTATTTGATGTCAACGATGAGCGGCTAGTATTATGACTCAAGCGAACGACGAGTGGTCGCTGCACCTGCACCCACCCGCACCTGCACCGATCGATGAAAACAAATGCACCGTTCGGTACTTTGGACAGTCAGCGGCGTTCTTGCGAGACACACGTGCGGAAAGTCGTGCTCCACATCTTACAGTGAGCATACTAAGCGTTTTTCTGAGAAGGGGTAAAAGGAAGCAGCACGTATAAAATCATTGGTTTGGGCTACCCTTTGTCTTCATGTTGCAACACGATATGTAGCGCATGGGCGCTGGCTCTCGTGATGGCGGGTCGAGTGCGAACGGCGATTCGTGGCTATCGTATTCGTCAGAATCATACCTGTCAATATTTGACAGATCCGAGACCTGCTGCAGCTGACATTGCCACCCGAAGATCCGGCGCAGTCAAGATTCAGCCGAGCGTCTGCTCTTCGCTGCTACCGGGCGAGACCGGCATGCCTTGCGCGCCTTCCCCGGTTGTTACACCCATGACGTCACACGAGGAGGTTCGCTCGGCTGCTTAGTCAGGTTTCGGTTTCGTTTTTGCACTTTGTTGCTTATATAAAATTACTTTCGAACCTGCAAAACAATTCTGCTATCAGACGCGTGACAGGGAGGTCTCGGGAACGTAAATATTCTATTACTTTGGCATGGTCAAAAATTGCCGGAGTTGCACTTTAGAGCGAGGCTTTCCTTTGCCGATCCTCCCTGGTTTGGCGTGGCTGTCTGCCGGGTCGCTCAGTGTCTTGGCGGATATATTTGTGGATATAGTTATATGTATATACAAAGGTGCACGATTGACTGGTATCACACATGGCAGAAACAGGCACCGAATGTAGTGAACCGCAGGTGACACGTGGCAGGTGATAGACTACCTAAGCACACACGTGTGCTCCGAGACAAGAACGCTTAGGCACGTCGTCGTCGTGCCGTCGGGTCCATTTCAGCGCCTATATTCCGTTATGATGATTCCTTCGTTTCATGGCGTCGTCGTCGTTCTGCCATCTTAAATCAGGTGTCATCACTGCCTTGTCATTTCGTGGTTATCACGCCTCCGTCCTCATGCCTTCGTAATCATTCAGTCGTCGTCATTCCAACCTCGTCATGCAGTTGTCATTACGCCACCATAACCATGCCATGGTCATCGTGCCACGGTTCATCATTGAGTCGTCGTCATACAGTTGTCGTCAAGCATTTGTGGTTATGCCATCGCGGTAGCTCCATGTGGTCACTCTAACTTCGTTATCTCATTTTTGTCGTGCCGTCTTCCAGTCTCCGTCACGTCATCGTCATCATAAAGTCATCGTCATTGATGCGTCGTCATTCATTTGTCGTCTGGCTGTCGTCGTCACGCCACCGTCGTCATTCCTGCTTCGTCATCCCTTCGTCTTCATGTAACCGTGGTCATTGCGTCGTGTCATACCGTCGTGGTCATGCGGTGACGGTCGTTACACCATTGACATTCTGTCGCAGTTATTTTGTCGTAGGCCAGTTACTGTTACCGACGTCGTCATTTCATCATCTTCATGCTATTTTCGTTACGGCGGCGGCGTCCTGCATTTGTATTCATTCCATTTTCGTCATCCTGGCGTCGTATTTCCAGTCTCGACATCCCATTGTAGTCGCAGCATCGTTCTCATACAGTCGTCGTCATGCATTGGTGGTCACACCGTCATTGTGATGTCGTCGTGGTCATTCTATCGTCTTCGTAATCATATAACTGATTTTACACACTGGAATGCGCAGGGATAAAGAGAATTTCAGCCGCAGGAACACGTTACAAAGCATGCCAGAAATACGTACATACCATTATGACATACTTGGCGTAATGAATTACTTGTAATCAATTACATTCTCTTTATTTTGTAACTCCGCGATTACATGTTTACAAAATTGTGCTCTCTGCAATTCAACAATTTTTTTCTCAGTAACCAATCACATGCAACCTGCTATTTTATTGACGAAGCAAGCAGTAACAGACGACGCTGCTTTGAACACTTTAATTTCCGAGAGCTACAACAGAACGACTGCAATCGCGCACGCAGCAGCCTCGCTATTGCGCATCTCTAGACATGCAAACCCAGGTGATCCCAATTTACTTCCTCCTCCCAACGGGTGGTCACGCAGTAAGACTACGGATCTTTAACGTAGTGTCGAATAAAATCATGTGACGGTGTAATGGTGCTTTGCTGATCACTCTATGTCACAAGTCGCGACAGATACTGCAGAACGCTCAAACGTTTCCATGGTGTTTTACTACGATCATATAAGTAAATCAGGATAAACAGAATTGATGGCAGCTTGCTGTGAGCCTTGTAGTCAAAGCGAAACAACTTACAGAATATAGAAATTAGACATCACGTCCAGGCGCCTGGAGCTCTGACTCTTTCCTCTCCTTCTCCTCTACTCGCACACCGACGTAGTTACTGATAAGGATCACTACTCCCCGTCTGACCTCTTAGTCTTGTGTTTTATAGCGATAGAAATTAGCCTATATTGACACTCGAGGCGCATTAGCAACGTTGGCAACGCCACTGCCATTGCCGCCGTTGTTCAGTTCCACTGAAGGTGCATGCGCGGTTCGCGAGCTCACAGCGAGAGCGTCTCGAGAAACGCGGAGTACTTTGGCTGCTGTCAGTATTGGGGGCTCAATCCCATCGCTCGTAACCCGTTG
The DNA here is from genome assembly GCF_023375885.2 of Dermacentor andersoni. Lineage (NCBI taxonomy): Eukaryota > Metazoa > Arthropoda > Arachnida > Ixodida > Ixodidae > Dermacentor > Dermacentor andersoni. Next base: position 129,247,830 of record NC_092817.1, on the reverse strand, counting down.
TCAAGATTGGAGTCCCGCATGATTTAGAAGGTAGCTGGCCCATGCCGTCGTCCAACTTATCCACGCTGAGGACGTTGATGAAGGGAAGGACTTCTTCTCATCGAGAACGAGGAATATGGGTTTATTTACAGTATTTACATGCAGTTCATCAGTCTAGCAGGACTGCGAGAGAAAAAGTGTGCGTCAGTCTAACATGACTGCTTGAGATAAAGAGTGCTGAGCAACCGCACAACAGCGGTTTATCAACACTCGCTCCTCCCTCGATCCAAGGTAAGGGAAAACGTTCGACCCGAAGACGAGCCGCCTCTTCCGAGGAAGTACAAACACACACACCTACACACAGGTTCACGGTGCCCGCCGCCGTCCGACTGTCTTCGCAGAACTCGGGGCTTACTTCAAGAACGGTGCGTGGGAAGCGGCCTCAGCCTACGTTCCCTTGGCAGTGTCGTGTTGGGCACAAAGCCTGCTTCGTCGAACGCATCCTAGCTCCCGCGACGGAGAGTGGAGGACGCGCGTATTGTTCTCGACACAAAGTCGACTTAGTCACGCCGTGGCTAGAGGTTTGCGGCGGCGCTCCAGGAAAGTGGCGGCCACTGTCGCAACTGGCCGGCAAAACTTGCACTGCAGCTGGCCGTTCTTAACACTGCAGAAACGACCAAGTGGACACGCCGTCAACGCTACGCTACGAACGCTACGCTGCGCTTCGCCGAACGCAGCGTTCGGCCAGCGTCGTCGTCCTGCTTTCCGCTGCTGGCATCAGCATTGTGCGCCCGCTTATCGTACGCGCTGTAGCGTTCCTGCTTAGCTGTTATTTGTATACTCTGGTCTGAAAAGCAAACGTCAAGCTGACGTTATCTAATACTTTACTGCGCGTTGACTAACGCCAATCGTTTCCCGATGGTTTTTTCTCGTGTACGACGCCTGCAAAGCCACTAGTGGCGCTCATCACGCCAGCGTTTTGAGATGCCTAGTACCTGCTACAGCGCTGTTTCTTCAGCCCAGCAGGAGTTGCCTTGCGTGCTGCATCGCATCAACTTGTCGCACCTGCCGTCCGAAGAGTTCAATCGCAGCGCTACACCATGATGTTGTTGTCAATGATGCGCCCCTTCGGGAAAAACGCACAATCTTTAGGCGCAAGCCTACATGCCCCGTCAGTGAAATCGGCGATATTATGTTGTATCCGATAGGGAAGCGAGCGCCGGAGGAATGAATGAATGAATGAACTTTATTCCCCTTTTAAGAGAGGGGAGAGGCCGGCGGGAGAGAGGGATGTCTAAGTATTCCAGTCCCAGCAGGCGTCCGTCTCCACATTATATGGCTAGACATCCGTCTACAAGTAGCGGTAGGCCTCCGCTACCTCCTCAGCCCACTTCTGGAGGAAGGCACCTGGAGGTGGAGAAGAGAATCACGCGCCGGGGTACCAGGCTTCGCACCGTCGGGATCAATGTATCGTCGGCGACCGCATTCGCGCTCCTTCCGTTTGTACTTCAACACCACGGTGCTCCCTGCGCATGTTCGGGGCGTCTCTCGTTTGCATGTGTAGCAATATGCGCTCCGCGAAGCAACGCCACTGAGAGAAGTCTAGGTGGCTTTGAGCGAAGCGGGGAAGGAGAAAGAAGGCGAAGCATCTCGGAGGAGGAGGGTAGGTGGAGGCGCGCTGGGTTCACCTCCTCCGACAGTTTCTAGGGGCTCTGTGCTCGCCATGAACGTGCCGGGTTCGTCTCGTGATTGAGAGGCCGAGGGCTGAGCGATAAGGACGGAGAAGAGACGCAAGCAGCGGCAGGCTCAGAGCGAGTCGACCGACCTTAAAGTCGTCACCAATCGCCGGGAACGAGCTGAACGAGTCCGTCAAAACGCACGGACTTGGCGTGCCCCGGAGACTCCCGAGAAACGTGCTAGGCGGCTTGCCACAATACAAACAATCTACGCGCAACGCACAAAATGGGAATCGCACGCATACGAGTTGTCACGAGTTGATTACTACGCTAACAAATTTACGGACATTGTTTATGACCCTAAAAAAACTTGGCCAACTCTAAAGGACCTATTGCGGTACACAAAAAACAGCATTCCCCAGGAATTTACCTACGGCGATAAAGTACACACTTCGTGTGGCCCACACACAATTCGTGTGGCCCATACATGTCATTATATTACACAACATTTGGGGACAACAAACTCATAGAACCATCCATAAAGTTCGAGAAACTTCCCGATACCTGCAGGCTTGTCCAGCTCTGCGAGATAATGCTTAACCATTGTTAGCCGGTAAAAAAACGGTAACCCGACCAAGATAAATAAGTACACGCCTGGATGTCCACCTCTTAAAAAGGCATCGTCCTGATTCTACAAACACACGAGAAAGCGAAAACAAAACCACTCAAAATGAAGCAAAATTTACAACAGAGAAACAAAGAAACTAAGTAGGGTGTAGAAAGGCTTAAGACGCACCATGTGGAGGGCTTCAGCTCCTGCGTGGCGCCACTGTAATGGAAAAATTCCGTCTCCCTTGACTACATAGTCCAGTACGCGAATAGTTCGGACGGTCTTGTACGGTCCGAAATAGCGTCGTACAGTTTCTCGCTCAATCCTCGTCCGCGTATTGGAGTCGAGACCCAAACACGGTCGCCGGGCTGGTACTCAACATAGCGCCGTCGAAGATAGTATTGTCGGCTGTCGGTCCTCTGCTGGTTCTTGATGCGCAAGAAGGCGAGCTGTCGGGCTTCCTCGGCGCACTGGCGATAGGCGGTGACGTCGAAATTCTCTTCGTCGATGACGTGCGGCAGCATGGCGCCGAGAGTCGTAGTACGGTTCCTGCCATAAGCCAGCTTGAATAGCGTGATCTGCGTTATTTCTTGCGCCACCATGTTGTAAGGTAATGTTACGTGGGGCAGGACAGCATTCAACGTCTTGTACTCGACGTCGACGAACATTGCAAGCATCTCGGCGAGCCACTCCGTAAGACCATTCGTCTGCGGATGGTAGGCAGTTGCCCTCCTGAAACTTATCTGGCTCTATTGCAAAATGGTCTGGGTGAGCTCTGCAGGGAAGGCCGTTCTCTGTCGGTGATCAGGACTTTTAGGACCCCATCTCACAGAAGGATGTTTTGCAGCAGGTGGAGCTTTCGTTTAAACCAGCAGCGGGTAAGGTAGTCGGTAGCCACGACGATCCACTTGTTTCCAGATGTTGATGTCGGGAAGGTTTCCAACAAATCCATCCCGATTTGCTGTAGTGGTCCGCAAGGAAGCTCGATCAGCTGTAGTAATCCTGCCGGCATTGTCAGTGGTGTCTTGCGTCACTGGCAGTCTCGACATGTCTCGACGTAAGGGGCGACGTCGGCGGTCAGGCGCGGCGAATAGTAATTCTCTTGTATGCTTACGAGCGCACGGGAAAAGCAGAGGTGCTCGGCTGTCTTATCATCGTGCAGGGCGTGGAACACTTCAGACCGGACTGCTGCATGTATCTTCCAATCTGAGGTCATGGCTTTTAATTAAGACTGTGCTATCACCGTACATCCATTACTATCAACCACAGCCTTCTCATTTCCGCCATTATCACAAAACGCATTTTAGTTGGCACCCATAAAAGCCCAGCTTAAATTTTTAAACAAATCTTTTGTGCTGAATGTAAGCTTGCTTCTGAAAAGCCCCCTATACTAACATACGAAAGGAGCTGTAGAATTTGCGAGAAAAGCTTCTACGTTTATATTGATACATGCACTACTCCCAAGTCAGCTTGCCAACAGAATTGGGAAAATATTATCCTGCCACATTTCATGTACGTACATGGGCTAACATGTGTTGATAACTCAACTGAAAGTTCTTGTTCTGCTCTCCGAAATTCTATTACATTATTTGTATTACAGGCATACTCGGCACAGAACCAACAACACACAATAAGTATTGTTAAACAGCCAGTCACATCCGTGAACGAAACAATGTATTTGATTTCAGGTATTTTTTTGGCCCGTCACAAAAGCAGTGCTGTACGTTTTGTTCGACCTTGAGTACTGCTCACTGTGGCACAGGTTCCCGGCTAGAATGACTCGGTCATTCACCACAAGAGGGCCACAGATAGTGTTGCCAAGATGGTTGTGAACGAAGCCGACCAATGGCTGTGACACATCTCATGGCTTGCTCACAAAGAGGACAGCATCATTATTGCAGTGGTCAGGCTGCACCAAAAACTTCACGGTAAGTGCATTGGCTTGTGAACTCAAACCATTATACTTGCAGGCCATCATGATGCGTTTGACAATTTGAATAGGCACAGCTTTGGCTGACAGCACTATCTTGTTGAGTTGACCAATGTGGGCTTCAAAACTGAATCAGTAGAGTGCCCAAAATGGTCCTTGTTGGACAACACTCCTTCGGATGTGCAGTATCTGGTGCACATTGTACGACATAGGCATTTCATCATATAAGAGCCGCACATCAACTACAAACCGTATAAAGCAGTTCGTAGTAACATTAATATCGCCTGTGCTCACTGCGTCTTGCAGCAGCAGTGCGATGGCTTGTACGGGAAGTGAACAATGGTTAAACTGTGCTGGCGAAACCCCCTCAAGGCGTGTTAGTTCAAAGCACAATAACTACGGCTGCCATTAAGGCGCTTTCCAATATTTTTGTACAGAAAGAGAGCGAGGGAGACGTGACATACAAAGGTGGTGCTTGGTTGCACATGGGCGTTCATCAATGATTGACGTAACTTGTGGTGAGCCAATGTAACGCTCTTCGTTCCCAGTAGACATCCAAAGTTCCGCAAAATGCCGTGGTAGCCCAAAAGGCTCACTCACACTAGGCCGACCCGACACCGACTTTGCTCTGCAAAATGTCGGCGACAGCCAACACTTTTTTACCTTCGCGTCGGTGCCTCCATCACACTGTACCGACGCCGACCTTTCCGCCGACCGTCGGCAGATTGTCGGCGTCGGTACAGTGTGACATAGGCACCGACACGAAGGTAAAAAACGCTGTCTCCGACAGTCGGCAGACCGAAATCGGTGTCGGGTCGGCCTAGTGTGAACGAGCCTTAACAGAATACAATGCATGTAATTTGAGGGGAAGCCACAGATTGGGAAGTGTGGCAGGGTCATAAGACGAGCTAGACCTCTTAAACCTTTGTGCACTTAGTGCAAAAAAATGCCTTCTCCATGTGTTTCTTTGTATTTTCTGCATTTCTTTCACACTTCGTGTTCATGTCCAAGGTGTACTTCACAGTTCCTGCTTCTCAAAGCAAGAAAAACGCAAATGAAACATGAAAGGTTTTGCCTGTACAGATAAATTATTTGGTCTAACGTTTGAAGTAGCACGCTGATTTATGAGGGACTCTCTAGTGGACAGCTCGGATTAATTCTGACAACCTGACTTTTTCCATGCATCCAAAGCCCAGTAAATGAGTGATTTCGCTTTCTGCCTTTTCCAGAACGATGCTACCCCAGCCGAGAATTGAATCTGCCACCTCAAGCCGGGCAGCACAATGCCATAGCCAGGAAGCCAATGCAGTGAATTGCCAATTCAGTTACTGCCCGACAACAATAATCCCGATTATTGTGGACTCCAACTAGCATACGGTTTCAATTCTAACGTTCACGTGAGATTACGTAATGTAGAGGTTCAAAACGCGGCATTCTACCAATGTAAAAATAAATTGCGAGAAGAAGTATGCCAATAATATATTTAAACTGTCCAGCTTCACACCTTAGCTAATCATCAGCATATTGAAAGTGACAATAAAAATGTTAGAGCTACGCGTAAAAATTAAGAGGCATTCAAAAAACGGCAAGATTTGTCACCAGCTGTGCTCACTAACCACAATCTTTCCACGATAAAGGTACCACCTGTAACCGTAATACCCATCGTACTGGGTGAAGTTCTTAAGTTATGCTCGAGCCTGATGGCCTGCACAACAGCTCAGGCAGTACACCTGCAGCAACCACATATGTTATCATCATGTTGACTGTTGTTTTCGTCTTAAAACATGCATTCTATTTTTACAAATTTTTCAACACAATTGGTCAAGCCATCACTGTAGAAGCTTCTCTGCTGTTAAGCAGAGAAATCATCTATGCCATTTTAGATATGTCATGTGCCTTTTCTAGTAGGCATACAAACTTAAGTATCTGCTTCAAACAGTAGTTCTGATGACATGCAGGTCGAACATTAGCTGCTTGTAGCTTAGCGAAACAGCACTTGTGCAGATTGGCATGAGTGAAAACAGTTGCGTAATTCTACTCACTTCAGAATAAATTGTCATGGCAAGGCATCATTACCAAGGTCCCTCATTTGCACGACAAAGCTGTGCTCAAGCAACGTCTTGTTGGGGTGCGACTGACCGTACCATAAGGCACTCACGACGACATTTTTGTGTCCCATCTTCGGTGGCAGCTCGTTGACAGTTATCTGTATCGGCCAAATAGAAAACTTCGATGATTTAGAAACTCGGCTGCCATCAGCATGGAGTGTGCGCATCACGTCATGGTTTTTCAATTTCTCTCTCAGCCTCCTGTAGAGGGAACCATCCGGCAGTGGGCTTGGCGGCACGTCAACAATGGTTCATGCTTACCTATCGCTGCTTTTTGCCATTCAGTTCCTTGGCCTGGCGTCGATCGGTCTCCTGGATTTTGCCCTCGGAAACCCCGCTGATTTCATTACTTTGCTGCCGAACAGCAGTGACTTAATATGCTCTCCTGGACCTATCCCGTGTTTCGTGCAACAGACTTCTCTGGTTCACGCTACTGCGTCTGCCGTGTGCGCAAATGTATCAATCAAGCCACGTCATCTGCCGTCGGTGACCTTCCTTCCGCCGTGGTATCTATCTTAACACGGGTTCATGTTCCGCTTCTGCTACTACGTCATCATTTCCGTCAAGACAACACATATTGCCTCCCCAACGCCACCCCGCTTTCAGTGCGCTTGGCGGCACGCCAACGATGGTTGATGCTTAACAACCGCTGCTTTTTGCCATGCAAGTAACTAATAGTTACTCCCGTTTTGCTAAGCGAACTAGCTTTAGAACGTTACTCGTGCTGCTAAGCCCACATTCAATTTTCACCACTGTTTATGGCTGTTCTTGCATTAGTTTCACTTATTACTAATGCCCGGTGACATTGAACCGAACCCCGGCCCCTTTATGCTGCTGACGCGGCAAACCCTGAACAACCTGCCACTTTACGACAGCGTCAGTCCGGGCAGTCAGCTTTACTAGACAAACTTCAATCAATTCAAGTAGCCTTGTCAGACCACGAAAAACGATTTCTCGAACTTAACTCTACATTGACCAAAATCAAAACTGAGTGCACAGCACTCGTCGGTACCGTGGCTGAAATTGACACACTACGTTCGGCAACTACCGCTTGCATGGCCGTTGTGTCTGTTCTGACTGCCCACGCTGACGCCGCCGACTACAAACATCATCGTTGTAACCTTGTTTTTATGGGCTAAAAAAACTGTCCGAATGAAGCGTGGTGAGAGTCCGAAAAACTAATAATTATTCACTGCATCTAGCACCTTCAGTCTCCTATTGAACCACGTGAAATCGAACGCGCTCATAGGCTCGAAACTTATCACCATGGCAGGTCCAGACCAGCAATTGTTAAATTCCCTCACTTCAAAGATAAAGACCACATCCTTTCACAAGCTAACAAATTCAGAGGAAGAACTATTGGCATCTCCGAAGATTTTTCCCCCCGGTTCACCTAACTCGTAAGCGGCTCATTGAATTTAGCAAGACGAACAATATCCCGTTCAAATTACATTTCGACGAACTCGTTTCTGGCAACAAAACCTACACTTTCGAACAGTAAGCCGATACGGTAGTCAAGCGCAAAGCTTAGCAATCACCAAAGTCGAAGCCTCATAACACCTCTCCTTCTATTGCTTTTTTGTCCACTAATATCCGCAGTGTCATTCCAAAGCGTGATTCTTCATGTGGCCTCAGTAGCTCATCTTCAAGTAATGTTGTTTGCCTAACAGAAACATGGCTTAATTCATCTGTTATAGATTATGAGATCCTGCCTCTTCCTTCCCGACTTCGACATATTTCACAAAGATCGAGCCAATGATACTCGTGGTGATGGCGTCCTTATCGCCATGAGTCACCATCTACGTTGCATCCCGGTTACCATATTCTCACCTCTTGAACTATTTTGGCTTTACTGTACCGCATCCTTCCCGCGAATCTCTCTTCGCATTTGTTATCGCCCTCCTCCTCTTGACACGTCATTTCTACCGCCTTTCCATGACGCCTTATGCAAGATAACTACCTCGTATACTAACACGCCTGTACTACTGTTAGGCGGTTTTAACTTCCCATCAATCGATTGGTCTAATCTAACTTCCTCGGTACCAAAAAGTAACATGGCTAGCGAGCTCACCAGCACGTCTCAGATTTGGAATAACCCAAGTTATCAGTCATCCCACTAGCACTAAAGCCCATTCATCTAACATCTTGGATTTGGTGCTAACTTCACACCCTGAGAACCTTTCCCCTATCTCGTATCTGAATGACCTCAGTGACAATAAGATACTGCAGGCTTCTTTTTCATGCCATATGTGCAATCAAGCAAAAACTAAAAAAACACTCACGCTTTATGACAGAGGCGATTATGACAGTATGACCAGAGATTTAACAACCTTTTGCGGTAGATTCACAGCTGACTTTTATCTTCGTTCACTCGAGTCTAACTGGTTACTCTTTATATCGTGATTCCTGCGTCTGCTTGAATTGTACGTTCCTAACATAACAATTAACGAACAGAAGCAATCCTGATGGTTTAACAGCACACTAAAACGACTAAACAACAAGGAAAAACGTCCCTTCCGTTCTGCAAACTCTTCTCAATCGGAAATTAAGTGGGAGAAATATTACCTTACAGTCAAGGAATATAACAAGCAGATTGCAGAGGCCACACGTGGCTTTTTTTCAACCACGTTGTCCTATATGTTGCACAGTAACCCAAAACGTTTCTGGCAATGCGTTAATAGTGGCCCAGCACTGTTTTTCTACATGACAGTTCTGGCTCCCCTGTCCCCGAAACCGAGGTCGCTGACCCTTTAAACGCTACATTTCGTTCTGCTTTTACTCATGAGTACCCTGAAATACTTCCCGTATTACCACCTTCTACTTATCCCTCTATGACAAACATTACTTTTAATGTGAACGGAATTATTAAAATCATCCATTCCTTAAAAAATTCATCCCCGTATGGTACTGACGGCATTAACTCCAAGGTACTGAAAAGCGTAAAGCACATCAGCAGTCTTTTTCTAAAGGGAAAGTTTCTCACAACCGGATCAGTCCCCACTGACTGGAAAATTGGTAAAATAACTCCCATCTTTAAAAAAGGAGCAATCACTGGCGATTTCCATCACGAGTGCTTGCTCGAAACTAATGGAGCACGTTATACATTCCCACATTGACACTTTCCTATCATCTGTCAATTTCTTTCATCCTAACCAGCACGTATCTTGCAAAGCTCATTCTTGCGACACTCAACTTGCTCTGTTCCTACACGAGTTTCATTCTCATCTCGTCGCAACATCCCCACTGACGCTCTCTTTGTGGATTTCGAAGAAGCCTTCGATAAAGTGTCACGTATTCTCCTGCATAAACTCTTGCACCGTAATCTTCAACCAGACATCTTTAATTAGATTCGGGAATTTCTAACCGGCGGCCTTCAGTTTGTTTCCGTTAACTCAATCTCCTCAATCCTATCTTCTATACTATCTGGTGTACCCTAAGGCTCTAGCCTTGGGCTTCTCCTATTTCTCATATATATTAATGACCTTCCACTTATCATCCAACATGCGCCTTTTCGCGGACGATTGCATTTGATACCGACAAATAACAAATGCTTTAGACTGCTCATGAAGACCTACAAATCCAGGCATGGTGCAGCAAATTGTGCATGTCCCTCAATTTAGTAAGTGTTCTCACGTGCGCTTTCATCGACGTCGTAATTATGCAGTAACTTCCTACTCGCTTAACAACTACACTTGAACACAGTGTGAAACATTTAAAAACCTAGGAGTGCATACATCGAGTGACTTATCTTGGACCCATTCTATCAATCAGTTAACTAATTCTTACAACTGATTACTAGGTTATCTGCGCCATTACTTGTCTTCAGCATCTCCCTCAGTCAAATTACTCTCCTATAAAACCTTGATCCGAACTAAACTAGATTGTGCTATTTATGACTACCATCAGGTTAACATGATTCACACCATTGAATCGGTTCAAAACCGAGCTGCCAGATTCATTCTTTCTGACTACTCCTATTTTACAAGTATTTCAGCATTAAAATCCCGGTTGTGTCTTCCCTCACTCACCTCCCACTGCAAAAGTGCTCGTTTCCTTTTATTTTTAGGTTCCTTCATTCACAGACCACAGGCAACCAAAGCATCATTCCAGCCCATCGCTTCTGCCCCACACCCATCCTAATGCTGTGTATCTACCACGCTCTCTTTTCACTATGTATAAACGTTCTTTTTTTCTGCACAGAGCCCTTGAAGGGAATATCCTTCCTTCTAACATCGCCCTCATCACTGACATTTCTTGTTTCAAAGCTGCCATCAAAGACTATCTTTCAACTCACAGTACCTAACCTGACACGCCATTTTCAATATGTGCCCACCCCTCATGTAATGTCCCATTTAGGGACCTTTGAGGTATAATAAATAAATAAATAATGTCAGACACCTCGTTCGTGTCTGTGCCGGCCCGTACTCCGTCAATAGACTGCAGCCTTTCAACCAGCGCAATAGCCAAGGCTTTATCGGAAAGCATCGAAGAAATTTTCTGCACAATAGGCAATCTGTTAAAAAGTGGCCGTCTAGCACCAAATTCTGCCCACTGAGGTTGCTTTTACGGAGAGAGCAACTTACCTGCAACCTATTGCGTTCTTGCAGGTCGCCCGATGTCCCAGCTAGTAAATTCATGAGAAGTGCACAGCAAGAATGGAGCCGGGCTTCACAAAAATTGGCTCCTTGTTTTTCGAAAAGGCACTTTGACGCCGGAATATCGCGATATCAACTATGTGCGCGTTGAGCTTCTGCAGAGTTCAACTGCCTTCCCCGACAACCTAAGTCCAATGAAAAGTACAGTGCCTGTACCAGCAAGTCGTTAGCCGATCGTTCATCGACGTCGTCCGCCTGTATTGGGGGTACTTCCCTATCAGTTTCGACGGACAGTTGCGCCTCAGATTGTTTGGAGTCGTACTCAGGTTGACAGCTATCGTCTTGCATCATTTCCTTAATGTCTACGTCACTATGCGGCACACCTGACGTCGACACCGCATCACCGTTGCCATCGTTGTCTTCCGACAGGGCTTGATGCTAATCGCACTGTGACATAGTACGCCTTTGAAGATACGTTCTTCTGTATCTCGGAATGTCATGAGCATTGTTCATGAGTCCTATATACTGCTTTTGAGGAACCATGGTTGCTAAAAATGGAGCCAGTAATGGAGGCTCACACTACGGCGAGAGCTGGATGACTGGATCGGGCTGAATATGTTGGATAGTAGTTGCGCAAAGAAAACAAAATATCTTTGTAAAAATGTTTCATCTATAGTTTTTTTACTTTCATTGTCACTTAAATATTGTTATTGCTGTGACATTTGCTTTCTCACTTACGTATATTTAGTAACTACAATATATTTTACTTTGGCGAGCGCTCCAATTCACTCCGGTCCAATATGGGCAAGTTCTTACTCTGGGTCATGCGATGCTTTGAACTTTGTCTGCTTTTGCTGCTAAATCGTTTGCCGTTGTGAGATACCTGAGGGGTTTCGACAGAAAGATTCACATTATCCCGGCCTCGGACATAAAAAACCTTCAGCCCCAGAACGATTTAGGCTTCGACAAGCACATCAGTTATTTGGCATTTTTGGCGTGACATAGTGGACCGAGGAGGCGCAGGCTACTATAACGCCCAAGTGCTCATCCTACCAGGTATGTCCTTGGGATCCATTGAAAGTCCTTTTTTTAATCCTTAGTACTGTTATTATGGAGTGTTTAGAAAACGAAGCCGGAGTAAATCAACTAATGAAGTCTAAAAACTTCAAAACTCGGCAATTCGGCGTGTTCCCGACAGTACTAACTCGGACGATGGGGTCGAGACGGGCGCAATAAAAGTGAAAGAAATGCTAGTGCCTGCTTTACAAACAAGCAGTACAGCAATGGAGAACGGGCTTCCCTGAAATATGAGTTAAAGCAAAGATACACGCTATCGGATTAATGTTACCAGAGCATTTTGTGTATTAATTTCACAGATTCAATGTGTGTTTACGTCCATTGTTTATATGCCGTAGAAACAGAAACAAAACTGGGAGACGGTAAGGGCTGCCATGTACCCCAGCATCTTGAACAAAACTCTTCAAGATGAACATGCCAGATTGCACCAGGCGCAGCGTCCCCATGAAAATACTGTTTCAGGGATTCGCCAACACGTAAGTCACTAGAGTGAAATGAGCTCACGTTCGGCTGGAAAATTTTAGAACGATGTGCGCGACTGGTGCAACTGATAACATTTCATTGACTGCGGCACAAGTGGGCCCGCACTGTCACTAGCACTGTCACAGTGACTCTGATTCACTGTGCACTCGAAGTGAGCTAAATAAAGTGAAAAAGAAGATGCACATGTGGAAGGTGAGGGCCTCCGAATTCAAGGAGAAAATGGTTTCCTCGGGGAACGAGCACTTGCCGTCGAGAAATGCCTTCAAAGCAACATTTTTCAGAGTAAGTGGGGCATTTTATTACGAATTCGTTCATTAGCGCACTTAGATCCGGCATTAGCGCACTGCTTACCCCATGTTAACTACGTTTCTTATAGAGGAAGGCGCACATTCCGAGTAACTAGAGCTGCTCTCAGAATCAATCGCTCAAGGCAAGAATCACTGCCACACGGTCGAATGAGGCCATTTCTAAAATGTAAGCAACTGCATAGAACTACCAATCAACGCCTGAAAAAGAGCATAAAACAGCCAAGCCACTCGGACAATTCGGAAGTGACGCCAACGCGTCGTCGGAGTTGCGGAGAAATGCATCTCTGCTCGGCAGATCAATGAGGAGCGTTCCGCCGCGGAGCCGGTTGATCCAGATCCACCGTGCTCCAGATCGACCAAGCGCAATCCACCATTAGTTCTCTACGTTTCAATGTCGCGTTGTTAAGTACAGAAAAGCGGAGCGCTCGGGCCACTGCTGGCGCGTTTATCGTCGTCTTCTTCCACATCGCTGCCACATCGACCCAACTTTGTTCGCCATATGCGACCGCCCAGGGTCGATTTTTTTATTGCAGATTCCAATTCTTCGTAGGGACTTATTTCGAAAAAATTTACCGTAATGTTTCTAGGGTGACCGAAAACTGAGGAGGAGGAGGAAAGAACTTTATTGGGTCCTGAGGAACCCCTTCCCACCCATTCTTGGTTTAGTGGTCGGCAGGGGTCGCGGGCCGCACCCACGTTGGGAAGGGAAGCCCGTAAACTGAGAAAAACGTATTTGGCGTTGGTATATATGTACTCTTCCTTCATGAATAACAACAATAAAAAAGGAAATAAACCTATAAGAATTAAAAATTTGATGCATTGTTACACATATATAGTTCAAGGCTTTGAAAAATGCGCACACGATAATATTTCGCAACTCTCACCTGTTTCTGCTCTTACACTAATATTTACGTCCATAGCGTAATCGAAGTGCGTAGGTGCGCGCACTCAAGAAAACTGTGTGGTTGTGTGCCCGTCAAAAAAGCAAAACGTGTGACAAACTTCCGCTAACCTTCATCTTATCGCCAACCAGAGGCAATTACTTTTCGCGAGTGTCCAAAAAATAAAGCAACGGAAACGCATGCACGGCGGCATCTTTCACTAAACGAGCGAGAAACAAGCGGTAGCCCTTTGAGCGATTAGTAACGAGATAGCCAGCAGTTTTGCAAGCGAAATAAGCCGAAACGACCAGCGGAAGAAAACCCGAATCACCACCCGCCCTCGCGCGCGCCAATGTGCGAGCCGTAGTATATAGACGCGCGGGAGCGTGGCCTCCGCGATCAGCTCCGTTCAGCAACGGCGCGCCGCCGGAGCTGATCGCGGAGGCCACGGCGGGAGTAAACTAGCTCTAAGACAAGCCATGCAACGAAAACCGAGAGAGGGAGGCGCGCGAATAAAATTCCCTGTATTCCCACGTAGTGGCAGCACATGATACACAAGAAAATGTTAGGAAATTGGCGCGCTTTTTAAACGTACAAACGACGCCGTAAACATAGGCAGCGGCCATATTTGGACTTGTTCGCGGCGCCGTATATTCACCTCATTGACCCTCAAAGGATCAATATAGAGCTAATGAATTCACTCGAACCACGGCCTCTGGTCGTAGCCGAACTCACAGCCTTTGGTGTTAATTAGGGTGAAGTTTATTAAGACACAGATAATAAAGATAGCCCTAATTAAAGCACTTGAACCCACGACCTTTAGTGGTAGAAAGCAAGTAATAAGAAGTAGCAACGCATTTGAATGAGAACGTCCAATATTTTAATTGATATCTCTTGAGCGCGCTGGCTTTCGCCTTCCCGCGCTTTGCCGCATGCTAAAGTGACTGTCAATTTTTTTATTGCCAGTTTTCGTGGACAAGACACTATACATGCACGTACTAAGAACTCATAAGACTGATAATGCTAAATTGAGACGTCCATAATGCTGGCCTGTTGCAGTTAAAGGTGCTTCAGTGACACGAAGTCATCCAGTATATTAATGCATACTAGATAGTTCGTCTTGGTTCTTGCAGATTTCTCTTATGTGCATGAAATTTTCTATGCAATACTCTATGACAGGTCGGGCATCGGTATCTGCTCTTCGAACAGCCATACTTTTTTTTTTCCACGAGCTGTACATGCACATCAACATAACCTTGTCATAAGGCACGCCTCCCGTTTTATCTGTGGACAGGGAGCGAATTCCATAAGCAGCGACCGGTAATTATTTCTTCAACCTTCGCTTGCGGATGCGCCATAAGAACATTGCATCCCAGCAGTCCAAGAATGTGCAGTCGATCGTTTCTTGTTTGTTGCGAATCATGCAGTTTATGTTCCAGGGAACAAATATACCCTTTTACTGGAGGCAAGGTTTGACCGGAAACGTACCGCTATGAAGATGAAAGAACAAAGACTTTGTTAAGGCTCTTAATGACATCCTCTTTACCCTGTTTAGGACGTCTCCTTCGTGCATGATAGCATACAAGGTATGATACAGTGGTTCCGGCAACATAGGTCAGGGACATGGTTCCGGCATGCTTCCGGCAGGCCACGGCAGGTCACGTAGCGGAGCGGAGGCCAAGGAGGAAGTTTCCAAGACCAAGACAGTTGATAGATCTGCTATCGTCAAGCGAGGCTGTTTTGCTACACCCACGGTGATAGCAAGGCAATCGGCATCATCCGCTTCGTGGAGGTTGACGCTACGGCTGGTTACTAAAGGCGCCAGCCAACCTACCTACGCTTGCGGTTCGGTGGTGGTGCACATGGAGTGCACAACTAAAAGAGATCTGCTCTTGCAGGTGAGATTTGCCAATTTCTATTCGTCTTTCTTTAGTGTTACACATGTGCACTGCTGCCGAACGAGAACTGCCCTGTCAAAATTGACTAAGTTGTGTGTAAGAGTTTTTTTTCCGGATACTGGCTACATAGCTACACATAATGACTGAGAAGTTAGTTGATGATCTGCGGAGTGAATTGACCGTTGAGTTGTATGAAATCAAGGAAGCTTTGAATGACCTGAAAGGCCTGAGGCATGATATGCAGGAACTGAAATTTATCAGACAGGAGTTGCGTGAAGTGCTGCGCGAAAACAAGGACCTGAAGTTGCAAGAACGCTAAACTTACGCGTAGGCTGGAAGATCTTGACCAATACTAGAGATCAAACAATCTTGAAAGCAAGGGCGTACCTCTTGGCAGTGAGCGAATGTCAGTGGTGACGAAAATTGGGGAACTTGTAAAAGAAAACGTTGAAGAATGTGATATACACGTCTGCCACAGAGTCCCCACTGCTATGTATAATGATTCCAACATTATTGTTCGTTCTGTTCGTCGTGCAAAGAGGAATGAAATTCTAGCCAAGTTAAAGAAAGCAAGGATCGACACTAAAACGCTCGAATTTGGCAAGTATCAACTCGTATTCACAATGAACACTTGACGAAGGAGGGCAAGCAACTGTTCGGGGCTGCCATTAGGAAGAAACGAGTTGTTAACTAGAAATTCGTGTGGACAGCCGGTGCAAAAATTTTCGCTAGCCGAAATGAAGCATCACCCGTCTTTCGTCTAGTCTGTCTGGACGACGTTGATAAATTGGTCGAATGAATGCCTCGTTTCTTGTTGAACACAAGTGCGTGTACGAAAACCACCACACATGGCTAGCCCCGGGTACGGCTCTTCTGCATATCATGATTATGATTCATTTCATTCCTCCGTTTCTCATTTAAATTCTAAGAACTTTATGTGAATGATGCATTTCAGCATACGTAGTATCAAAAACAAACGCGATAAACTACATGAATTGCTTGGAATTTTGAAGTCTAATTTCGATATGTTGCTTTTTACTGAGACATCGCTAACGCAGTCCGAAAATTCACCGCAATTTGATGAGTACATATACCAAGGCACAACACGAACTAGTGGGCGCGGTGGCGGCACCGCTATGTATCTTCGAAAACTTCATCAGCACGAGGCCATTTCAAATCTTACCATTACTAATGAGCATGTAGAATGTCTGACTGTATGTTTGAAATCGTTTTACGTATCTGTGGTATATAGGCCTCCTTGTGGTAATAAGACGTCCTTTTTCGAATTCATTGATGAACTTCTAAATTACACATATAACACTGGTTCTGAGTTTCTCAAAATGGGTGACTTGAACATTAACATGTTAAGAAATGATGCTAATGCACGAAAACTTAAAACATAAAAAATACTTATTATGCCTGTGAAAATCTTATCGATTTAGCCACTCGCATTATGGCGAATATCGCGACGTTGTTAGATGTCACCATCACGAACACGCCTTGCTCAAATGTTCTTGCTGGTCTGCTGCCACTGGACTTGAGTGATCATCTACCTACGTTTTGTTTATTAGCGATGACGAAAGATAAATGTATAAAAATAAATGTGAATTCATATCGATATTTCATTCCAAATTCTTTAGCGGTCTTCCGCTCTCTTATCGAGAAGGCAAACTGGGAACCGATAATAATGCAAAGCGATCTAAATCAAGCATATAACATTTCTTGTGCTAGTCTCATGCACTGCTACGAGCTGGCCTTTCCTATAAAGATTAGAAGTAAACAAAGTTCCAAGAATAAGACTACGAAACCGTGGATCACGCGCCTACTTTTACACAACATTGCGGTCAAAAATAACATGTATCATTTTTTTGCTAAGACACGTGATCCGCAGAATTTGCCGAGTTTAAAAAATCCCGCAACAAGCTTAATGCAGAACCTAAACATGCAAAAATATATTACTATGAGAATATATTCTCTCGTATATCAAACGACAAAAATATTTTTGGCAGGCAATTAACTATCTCGCTCAAAGAAAGAATGTTTCCGCGCCCATAGTTGTATCTTCGACTCAAGGTGCCCTAAACGACGAGCAACCTGCTACTTTGCTAAACTGTAAATTCATTCGTAGCGGAGAGTACGCATCTCCTGTTCACAATGAGATAAGATAGCGCTACTATTAATTCCATTTTAATGTCGCCAACCATGGAGTACGAAGTGACACATATTATAGGTAACCTAAACAATAACGCTGTTGCCGGATATGATGATATCAAACGAAGTGCCGTGAAACACGTAACGGACATAATTTCCAGCCCTCTAGCTCATATCGCTAATCGTAAGTTCGAATATGGACTTTTCCCGGAAGCACTCAAGCTAGCTAGAGTGTGTTCAGTGCACAAAGGTGGCACAGATTACGCTTTTAACCACGACCGCCCGATAGCTATATTACCGGTAATGTCTCAAATTTTTGAGACAATCATAAAATCCACGTTGAAAATTTTATGTGAAAGTACTGTATTATGTCCGATGCGCAGTATGAGTTTAGAAAGGAGATATCCAGTGAAGATGCATTACTTTCTATTAAACGTGAAATAATAAATAACAATATACACCATTGGTCTTTTTCTACATCTCAGAAAAGCTTTCGATTCTGCAAACCATGCCATTTTGTGGACCAAGCTTTATGATTATGCGATAAGAGTGTCAGCGTATCAGTTAACTCGCAGCTATTTACAAGACAGGTATCAGTACGTATCAATTAACAATTGCAAATCTCGTAAATTAAAGGTATTACACGGTGTCTCACAAGACTCTATACTTCGACCTTTGTTATTTAATTAACCTATTCATCAATGATCTTTCTCACATACCAAATGCCCAAAGTTTAATCAAGTATGATGATTACAGACATGTGTTTTTCGCAGACAAGTCAATGCAAACATTGCACATTTCAATAAATCCTAAAATCTTCTCTTTTCATGATTACACAGCAACAAATTGCAATTAAATGTCAATAAAACGAAATATACAATTTTTGCACCAATTAACGAACTTATGAAATTTCATTTAACAATATGACTTCGAGACATACAAACAGAACAAGTAGAAGCTCCCAATATATCGTGCGAGACACACGTGGCAAAATATGTCTGCCGAACTTAGCAAACTCACGGCATCCTTAAACAGAATCAGGGAGTTGATTCCACTTTGATTTAAAAGGGTACTTTAGTGCTCCAGGTTGTATTCACGACTTACATATTGTTTACTTGTATGTGCTACAGCATATTGACAAAATTATCTACAATTCCTAGTCTTACAATAACAGTCCTTAGATATTTCGAAAACTACAGGGAAAGGCTTCAAGATTTGAGGACGCATACCCTATTCATTAAACACACCATGCTGAAAGCCAATCAGATATACTATAATAGGTTATTACTAAATATAAAAATTTTTAAATAGTATATATCAAGATCATCTTAATCAAACTCTTACCATTGCCTACGCAAGGCAACTAGGGAAACTGCAAAGTCTCGAACAAATTACGGCGACAGCATTTGAATCACCAGGTTCTTGAATTATTAAGTCACCGAAATTTACCTGATTACAGCAAATCGTCTAAGCAATCCACAAAAATGCACATTATAGCAGATGAAATGCAATATATATTATATATTGTCGCGAGAGGTAAAGTGAAGCAGTCAGTTCCAAGCGAACGCCCGTTTACTGTTCGTTTCTGCAGCAGCTACCACGCACACTCGTTCATCCTCGGCTTCAAGTGTAACTAGCGCGTTCTACTACCCCGCCCTCCAAAAAAAAAAAAGAACCTGAAGAAGGGAGACTACTTCTCCAAGCAACTAGACGAAAGTTAGCGCCCCTCCCCCACCCCCCCAGAAAAAAAAAGAAAGTTGGGGA
The DNA here is from genome assembly GCF_023375885.2 of Dermacentor andersoni. Classification (NCBI taxonomy): domain Eukaryota; kingdom Metazoa; phylum Arthropoda; class Arachnida; order Ixodida; family Ixodidae; genus Dermacentor; species Dermacentor andersoni. The sequence continues at coordinate 129,228,370 of NC_092817.1, read as the reverse complement.
AAGGTTTAATGCCACAATGAGAAAATAAAAGAAATGAGAAAGACAACGGACGGAACGACAGAGGACGCACCACACAGTTTGTGGACGGGATTCAGCGCGAGTCACAGGACTTCATCCTGGTAACGTGAACAATGTCAGAGGAACGTGGTCTACGGGAGTGGTGCGAAGATTCGGCTGGAATAACTTCGTAGTTGACAGGACTCAGACGATGCAAAACTATGTAGGGTCCAAAGTATCTGCGCAATAATTTTTCTGAGCGGCCTCGTTGCCGTATAGGGCTCCAAATCCATACGAGATCTACCGGGTTCTATGTGACGTCTCGATGGCGTATGTTGTACCGACGAGCACCTTGACTTCGTCGGGATAGAATTCGTTGCCTTGCAAGCTGCCGCGCTGCTTCGGCGTGCTGAACAAAGGCGTCTGCATCTGTTGTGGTAGGTTGAGACGAAGTTGGTAGGAGCATCACGTCGAGCCTAGTGGTGACGTTGCGTCCGTAGACCAGACGAAAAGGAGGAAACCCGGTGGTTTCTTGAAGCGCAGTGTTATACGCGAATGTCACATACGGGAGCAGTTGGTCCCAATTTTTATGATAGAAAGCTAGAATAGAATTTTACGATAGATACATAGAAAGCATATCCGCAATCATTTTGTTGAGACGCTAAGCTGCAGAATATCTCGGACCAACTGGGTGGTGAAGGCCGTACTACGGTCTGTGATGACGACCGCGGGAGCACCACGTCGAAGCACGATATTTTTGACTAAGAAGTTGACTACATCTGAAGCAGTAGCTCGCTGAACGACTTGTGCTTCGCAGTATCGAGTGAGGTAATCGGTGGCGACAACGATCCAGCGGTTATCAGCCGAAGACTTGGGAAACGGGCTGAGTAAATGCATCCCGACTTGTTCAAAAGGTGTGCAAGGAGGTCGTACAGGCTGAAGCAGACCGGCTGGTTTCAGTGGTGGAACATTGCCCTGCTGGATATCTCGAAAACTACCGACATACTGCTTCATGGTTTTTCTGAGTTTTCGCCAGTAGTACGTCTGCTTGATCCTTGCCAGAGTACGCGTGAAATTAAGATGCCCGGACGTTGGTTCGTCGTGGCATGCACGTAGAACGTCGTCGCGGAGAAGAGCGGGAACAACGAGCAGGAAGACTGTTGCCGTAGGGTGAAAGTTCCGCTTGTATAGGATGTCGCCACGTAGGCAGAAAGAGGACAAGTGACGCGCGAACAACCGCAGGGGTTGCGGGCGGCTTCCTTCAAGGTATTCAATCAAGGGCTGGAGCTCGGAATATTGGCGTTGCTGTTGAGCTAGGTTCAAAGACGGCAGAGTACAAAGAAAACCTGAGTCGTCGTCAGTATCTAGTGGTGCGGGTTCGACGGGGGCGCGGGAGAGACAGTCGGCGTCAGTGTATTTCTGGCCAGAGAGTGGTGGTCGCTGACGACACGGAAGGGGCGTCCGTACAGTTATGGGCGGAACTTCTGGATAGCCTATACGACTGCCAGACATTCCTTTTCAGTTGCTGAGTAGTTTTTCCAGCAGTAGGCAACGTTCGGCTGGCATACGCAATAACGCGTTCAACACCAGATTGAAACTGTACGAGTGTAGCTCTGAGACCAACGTTACTAGCATCAGTATTGACTTCTGTGTCGGCCTCGGTGTCGAAGTGACCAAGGATCGGTGGTGTCTGTAGACGTCGCTGAAGGTCGTGGAAGGCGTCGGATTGTGCCAGGCTCCAAACAAATGTGCCGTCGTTATTGATGAGTCGTTGCAAAGGTTCGGCAATCTCACAAAAATCGGGCACAAAACGGCGGTAATACGTATACAGCCCTAAAAATTGGCGGACATCGTGCTTTGTCTGCAGTATCCGGAACAGAGCAACTGCCATGGCTTTGTCAGGGTCAGGGCGCACACCGGTGCTGCTGACAATATCACCTAGAAATTTAAGCTCCTCGTAGCCAAAGTGGCATTTTTTCGGGTTTCAGAGACAGGCCGGGCTTCAGACAGGATGGCTTGAAGAACCGCCTCAAGCCGCTGGATGTGTTGCTCAAACGTGGTGGAAAAAAAACAAGTACATCGTCTAAGTAGCCTAAACACGAGTGCCACTTGAGGTCAGATAAAACTGTGTTCATCATGCGTGGAAATGTAGCTGGAGCGGAATACTATCCAAAAGGGAGGACCTTAAACTCATAGAGACCGTCGGGTGTTATAAACGCCGTTTTTTCCTGATCCTCGGATTCTAGCGTAACTAGCGCGTCCCAATATATATTTTAGCATTTTACGTTGTAACGCAATGTTATGGTGTTTCTTTAATTCTATAATACCATTCATTTGTGTTTACCCTGCTACTTCCATGTCTCCAGAAATTGTATCTACAGATTCATAGTCAATTGGTATTACTATTATAAATGTATCTATTTCTTTTATATTTCGCGCTACTAATCTGTTCAATTTTATTTAGTTGATATGTTTACCTCCGTAGTGCATACGTAACATTTATTTCATATGATGTCACCATTGTATTTCTTATTATGTACCACAGTGCTGAATGCCAGCAGGAGCGGGAGCCATTTATCACGCCTTTGTAGCCTTTTGCTCTTCTTCCGTTTCTGCAAGAGAAGCAAAATAAACCTTGACCTTCATAATGCCCCAATTTGTGCGCCCTTTTCTGTCATGGCTTTTCTACCACAGCTTTCTGATGACGGCAGAGTCGCACAAGGAGCCAAGTAATGCTGTCGCAATAAAAACAAAGTAGAGGCGTCGTGTTGGGGTAGCTGCCTTTTCTGCATGCCACACAATCAGTGACCGGATCCCCAGAATTCTCCTCGCAACCACGGTGAAAATTCTTGTCAAAACAAAAAACAGTTAGCTAGCGCATAACAACATAAATTAGTAGTAATTATAGGAAATCACCGTGAATTAAAGCGAATTAAAGCTAAAAGAGTTAGTGCAAGGTTACTTAAGGTGCAGTAACGTGAATTCAGGTGCATTAAAGTGAATGAAGGTGAATTAATGTGGATTAAGCTGGAGTAAAGTGAATGAAGCTGAAAAAAGTGGATTAAGGTGGAGTAAGCGAATTGAAGTCGATTGAAGTGAATGAAGGTGAAATAAAGTGGATTAAGGTGGATTAAGCTGAATAAAAGTTTGTAGGGATTAGAGCAAGGTGGATTAAGGTAGTGCTGTGAAGTTAGATCAAAATTACTTAAGGTGGAATAAAATTAGTTAAGGCGAAGTAAAGGGAATCAAGGTAAATTAAAATTGATTAAGAGGGATAAATCACGCAAGGATACGTGAGTGGTAATTTTTACCTAAAAGGGGAACCTCTCCTACATTTTCTGGCACTAGAGGTGAACTGCATAGTCACAAGTATATATTCATATTTTCTCAGGCTGAAACGCACAGAAGCCTCGTTGTTTGGAATGGTTGCTCTCATGGGCGATTTCATCACCTAGCTGCACATACATTCTTAACTTGTTAGCTCATGGAGCAGAGCGGCAGCCAAAGTTAAGAAATATTGCGGCAGAGCGCGCTGATAACGCGTCTGAAAATGGACCCTTTATCATTGCATTTGGTTTTATTGCAGAAACCTTGGTCTGCGAGGTGTCAGCTTGCGATGAGTCTCTTCTCCTTCTCTGGCTGGTACATTCAAAGGCCGGTTGAAGAACTCTCATGTGCCTTTCCGCATCACGTTTGGCTCTGTTTTTAGGTTCCCCTGGGTCCGTAGAAGATCCCGCCTCACCTGTCCTCCACGATTCATAGCAGACAGTGTTTTCTTCACCACCAACTATGCTTGTCCTTGTTCTAGCCTATGAAGCATGCCTAATAGGGTTCAGTATTTTCAGTTGTCAACAACAAAAGCGAAAATGTTTGACAGCGCCACTTTTGTGCAAATTATATTAAATGATGAGCTCAGCCTGCACCCCCTTGAATAATAATGCGGCAACAGCTGCACTTCCTCTCCATTCTCGCATCTGTTTCGAGCTATAGCAACCTGTATTAGTCTGTGTTCACTTTGGATTTCAGCTTTTATTGGTCAGTTAAAATTTGTGCACGAGCCGTTACTTTGTAAATGAAGGCTGAATGTACTTCTTTATACTAAATTGCGCGACGCGACAGAGACAAAACGTAATCAAGCAATCTTTATTTTGCAGGCCGAATCAGCAGCAATGCCCCAGAAGCTGCTGACTTTAGTCTGTAGGTTAGTCTGTAAGCCATTAGCACAAATCCAGCTAACCTAAGATTATGCGTGCATCTTTCACCTTAGGCAGAAATCTGGTGCTTTCTCGTTTTGAGTTTCACTTCACTTTCCTCTTGGTCTGCTGCGTCTTTATAAATTTGTATGCAATACATTACGTATTTCTTCTCGCAGTTCCAACTCGCCAAGGAAATTGGGCCGGCCGATGCGGCTCGCATAATAATGCGAAATAATAAACCCACTGATGTAGTAAAAGATACAGCTCAAGCTGTGGGGGGAAAGGAGGTCTTGGCAAATAAGAGCGTCACAACTGTGGTGGCGCCGCGGAAAAAAAAAATGTCTGGACGCTGGTAGCTGTTGTTGAAGGTAAATTGATAAAAAAAATATTTAGGAACGATTGGACTGTTGCTAAGTTGTATTAACGGCTCCCACAAATAGTGCCAGCGGTTTAATTCACAAGCAGTTATAATTGTAGCTTCCATTCAATGTTCTGCTGAGTTGAGCGGTGGCACCTGTTGTTGGGTCTTTCTTAATCTGTTTCAACATCTGCTCTTACTTTTCACAGTCATCAATGGGATGCTCTTAAGAAAATGAATGTGGAAGTGACTGCACAGAACATGGGAACGCCTGCTGTGAGAAAAAAATACACGGCGTGCTAAAGTCCAAGCGTCGCCTCGAAGGATAAACTAAATAAAACCTAGCTAGCTGGACATATCCTATATTGCATCTCTTGGTATATCGAAACCTGTGGCCGGTTGGCCCCTCCTGCCTCCCGTCTGGCACTAACTGGCCTATGTGCCTGCTGTTCCCAGTACCTACTTGTCCCGCACCTACTGGGAATTGGCTAATAACCACTTGAACTGGGACCACTAGTATCGCATTTGAAAATTTTCACCTAATCAATAAATTAATTAACAGAAATTCACCGCGGAGGCTGCGCTTGAACACACCTTGAATATGCGAAATGATGAATGTGTAAAAGGAAAACAAAAAGCAAGGTGCAAGTGCAGAAATCAGCGATAACAATCACCAAGGCCGCCGTGTCGGCAGACGGAACCTGCCATTATCGGCCGCACTGTTAGCACAACAGCGCACTCAGGCCTCCTCACCCAGTAGTTGGTGAGTGCCACATGGCTTACAACTACGACATGCTCCCGCGGAGAAGCCATTAATAATTAATCGCCATCCACGAAACGCATAACCTACTCCAACTCAACATAGGTGCAGGTACACAACTCAACTGGCGAAAGCACCGGCCGCCATCCAAAACGTTTCCAGCGGTGTCTGGCAGAGGGCAACACATGAAAATCAAAAGCGCGGGTTCCGAGCAGCAGCGAGCGTTTTCAGATGTCCTAACTAGATGGCGCCACTGATTCACGGTCGCGCTTGTCGCATCTCGTCGCCTGCGCTTGCCGTTGCACTAGTCTTTATTCTATGTTGCACTGGTCCCGTGCTATCGTTTAGACGCCGCTGCGATCGAAGTGGATTGGGCCGCATCAAGGTCGCGCCGTTGGAAACCGCTGGCGATACTTCTCGGAAGGGTCATTCGTACTACTTCGCGTGCTGTTGTGTGCGTTCAGATCACTGAAACGGTGTTTATAATGGCATATGACATGTATTTATACCTTATACATTGATGGCTTTCTTTCTATTCGTTATTTCATTTTACTTTTGTTTAATGATTCTTGGTTATTGCGCCTGCATTGCGGCCGGAGTGTCGGCTTTCATTCTAGTATGTTATTCTAAGATTCCCTTTGGAGAACAAACATTTTTCTTGTTCTTCAAGCAGCATGTACCTCTCCTGTGAATTTTTGCGCGTACTGCTTTCAATCAGTAGGTCTTGCGAAACGCAGACAGAAAGCATATACACTTCCTGTTGGCCGCTTCAAACAAATGAAACATATCTGCCACTGTACTTAGATTTACGGTAAGTATTCTTATATAAAAAGGGAAAACACTGCAGTGCAACATTCCATTCATGTTTCCGTCTTCATCGCGTAACACAATGCGGAGTAATTGGTACGGGTTCTTTTATTGCGGCAGGACCTCCGGCGCGGAAAACTGTTTTAGGTAGTCATTATATATGCTAATATTTGGCCCGTAAGACAGGTGAAATCTTTGTCAAGTCCATGCTTAACAACAACCACCCCCCCCCCCCCCAAAAAAAAAAAAAGCAAATATGTGGCAGGGTAGCCTAATTAGTGCCTATATAGTGAATATGGCGTTGCGCTGCTAATCTCCAGCTCACGGGTCCAAACCAGGTCGCGGAATTCGATGGGAACGAAATGGAAAAAACACTCGTGTGTTTCAGTCTAGGTGCACATTAAAGAACCCCATGTGGCGAGAACTGTACAGGGTGCCTCATAATCACATCGCCAGAATTAAAACGCGAGTTTTGTTTAATTAAAAACAAACAAAGAAATAGAAGGTAGCTGCGTCGTTCGGCTTTCTTCTACGGGTGTAAACGAAAGAAATTGTTCTCAAGTCTGATTTATGAGACCACCCCATGTTAAGCTTATCCTATATTTCATACCTAATGTAATGCAGTTACAAATAGTACGCAACTAAGCAGCTTCTGCATTAAAAGCGGATGCTTTCTGCTATCCGGTGCACTATCATAAGGACAATAATGAAGCAATTGAAGGAACTGCATGCCTCACATATACGTAGAGGTATTTGTAGATCTGCTGTGTTTGTTGAAGAAGACAAGTCTGGTACCACATTGGGCACCCAGTTTTATTGGGTTGCAGACATGGTGAGACTGTCAAAAAAATGTTTTCCTCGCCTGAATCAAGTTAGTAGATTTACAGGGTGCCCCAAAACAGGGCGTTTATATTGAGTGACAGCTAGAAACTTGCTCAGCAGAACGGATTAATGCAGAGGCGAGATCCCGCTGGGGAGATTTTCCTCTATAGTTGCAATGTAGGGTCAGTCTCTCCATACTGTACGGTTTTATCAGCATGTAAAAATGTAATACAAATTATCTGTCGCACCAAATGCGGTTATATTTTGTCAGCTTGTTGCGAGATGTCTATAGGCCAGCAAACTCATCAGCCGACTCATTCACAATGCGACCGAGTCGGGAGTGCGAGTTTGAGTGAGCTCGAGCGATTCCTAGCTGTGCCTGAATCTGTGCGAGTCGAGGTGAGTCCAAGAAGGCATGAGTTTGAGTCTGAGCGAGTTAAGCGAGCCCGTAAGGTGTCAGTCGGGAGTGAATCGACAAAGTTTAACTTGGTGTGAATCAGAGTCTTTGAGAATCGCGGTAACTCCGACTGGGTGTGAGTCTTGAGTGAATCGAGCATGAGTCCCAAAGGTAGGAGTCTGTGCGAGCGGAGATGAGTCCAAGTAGGCGTGCGTATGAGTGAACCGAACTGAGTGGGCAAGGTTCTATTCAAGGTGAGTCCAACTTCGTCTAAATCATAGTCTAGGGAGAGTCTGACTGGATGCGAGTTTAAGTACACCTGAATCACGTGTGATAACTAAACTACATGCGCGGATGGGTTAATGGCAGCTTCGGGGCGTCACTGACTACAAACAACGTGTTTTTCGATAGTGTACATGCATGAAATGAGCTCCTCCATCCGTGGGTATGTAGTTCCCCCAGTATAACGATGTCCATATTCGAGGACCCCTTGTTCGCGAGAACGGCGCCAGTCGGCCTTAGCAGCACCAACGCCTAAACGTGGTATGGTTAGCACAAGCGCGGATTTACCGAGGAGCTGCAGGCGCGGTGGTTCGGCGGCACTAGCGTCGCACCGTGTTCGTTGTGTGCGGCTCGTGGGGCCTCAGGTTGGCTCATCCGCCTTGTGCGCCACCGATGGCGCCGCTGCGCACAGCGCCTGTATGACACAGATGTTTTCGTCAGCCGCCCAAGCCCAGCAAACTTCTAACCCATCGCTGTGGTTAATCATAGCAAAGCAGTAGTTCGGTTGGTTATCTTGCCTATGGTGGCGTTGGACGCTGCTCGAACGATAATGAGTCGATATTGTACGTTTCTTTTCGCAAAACTTCAGCTATTCGTTGCTTCAAAGTATGACGCCTGTCTACGGCAGCGGTAAGTGCTGCGCCATGGTGAAGTACTGTTCTGTGCTTCAGTGTACTTCGTCCGCTAGTGAAAAAGGCGTGAGCTTTGATAACTACCCTAAAGACCCGAAGTTCCAGTGGTGGAACAGCTGCGCCATTAGGGCCAAACTGCACCAAAACTTCATTTTAACGGAAAATTGCGCCAAGCCTGCGCCAAAGCATGCATAAAAGCGAAACCATCCTTACGTCGAGGCTTCGCAGCTCGCGAAAGCTAAACAAAACCAACATCACGCTGTCATCATCATCATCATAGACGGAAGCAGAAGCCGGTGCAAAGAGTATCTCACTCTATACTGGGAAACTCTATGGGCCCGTCGGAGTCATCCGGTTCGTCATTCGCGTATTTTTCTCTGACGGACGTACAATTTAGTGCCGCTGCACCTTCTTGCTGGCGCTTTATTTCGGTACTCATCGCAACCGCATGGTACCGCGGAGTTTGCCGAAGGAGGATGTCATATTCTAGGATTAACGGTAAAGGTTTTCTATGTGTATGGTTAATAGTGGGGCCTTGCAAAAGAGCCGCTGCGATCGGAATCGCACGCAGTGCATAGCTAAAGACGACATTATCGAATGTAGTAGCGGCGAGAACCACCACTTCGATGGGTGCCCCAATGTTCTTTGATGCAATACTTTTGCGTGGAGTTTGTGTCGCTGTGCTATTTCGGTGAAATAGCATTGCCGACGCAAACGCAAAACCGTATTTGCGTCTCTCGAATGCAGAGTGGCGCTGGCGCTTTTTTTTTTTTCGGCCCCTATTCTAAAATTTCCTAATGTGCATGGCGTGACATGAGTACATTGCATGATGTCATGTTCAGTGCAGGCTCGCGTACTCGGTCGGTCTTGCGGTGGGCCTTTGCCCACAAGCCGCGATTTTCGCGCTGTGTTGCATCCTGGGTTAATAAACGCGCGTTTGTTGACGATCTGTCTGTGTTGCCTTCTGTGCGCCGTATCGATGAACCCGGCTGTAGCGCCCTTTGTGCGTCGCGTGTGGAGGAACGTTGCGTCCTTTCCTGAACACGCTTGGAGGGTAAGCCTCGCGCAAACTCGTCTCCCCAACATATCGACTATATCAGTTAACATTTGCATGGTATACGGCAAGCACACGTGCGTTGGACCCGGCGCCAAAAGTGCTTGCAGCTGAGCCAAATGGGCTTTTTGCCTGCGCGAGGACGTGCGCCGAAAGGTGAAATGGCTGTTCCACCACTGAAGTACAAGAACTTGTGAATGATCAAGCTCAGAATCGGAAAGCGCCCTACGCCTTGCTCGACCGTGTGCAGCAAACACTTCGGGGACAGCAATTTTCGCTACCCACCATACGGGCGCCTCTGTTTGTTGCTGCTCTGCTGTTTGTTGCACGCACGTAGGCAGATCAGGCGACTTCATCTAGAGGCGGTGCAGTGACACAACTGGCCGCGTAGGGCATTGGACAAGAAGCGGACGACGCGGCCCCCGAATCGCCTCGCACGTACGAGTGCGCGCCTGGTGAGTGCAGCTAAGCGGCGCAGTATATCTTAGACTCTGGCTACATTTAAGCGTTTCACACATAGAAACGTAAAAACAAGCTTCATGCTTCATTATAGAATGGCTAAGAGGGCACTGGTCTGGGCCGTATTGAGATCTGCACTCAAGGTGGCCTTAATGGCATCATATCGGCCTTCTGCGGGCGTCTGTGGTGGAGGACGAGGCAGGCGAAACATTGACGACACATAGTGGCGCAACGTTGCTGACGTTGGCGACAGTAGACCCTTCGTGCAGTAATAGTGGCTCGGGAGTTCTGTCAAAGGCGGTGAGCACGCGATGTTGTGGCCGTGTTGAGCACGCGATGTGTGGTCGTCGTCACCCTCCGTTCACCACAATCATACAAATGTTAGTGCCGCTTTGTGTTTCAAGCACACCACAGAAAGTATTTTGCCTTGTTTTAAACAAATGGAGTGGTCGCACCGATACGCCAGTGCAGCGCTTTATCGTTGGACTCGCAGTTATTTACATAGGCGGTCTCTATTTCTTACCACTGAAGCTGGCCCAACCTCGCAATATTATACGCACCACGGAGTTCCACAAGGTGGTGTCTTGAGTCCCACGCTTTTCAACCTTGTACTCATTGGTCTCGTGGAACGATTTCCGAACACAGTTAAAATTTCAATGTATGCCGATGACATCTGCGTGTGGGCATCTGGTGTGACACGGCCGCAAGTACGCGCCAGGCTTCAAAAAGCTGCCACGTCAACATCGGCCTACTTAAATGAACAAGGCCTCAAGATCTCGCCAGAAAAATGCGCATTGGTCGCGTTTAGCCGGAAGCCAATGAGATCATACGATGTCTCTGTCGACGGTCAAAACATTCCTTATGTCAGGACGCACCGATTCTTAGGAGTAATCATTGATCGCGACCTCTGCTGGAGTCCTCATGTGGCCTACCTAAAGAAGCGCCTGACGGATATTTCTAACGTGTTTAAGTTTCTTGGAGGAAATGTCTGGGGTACTTCAGTACATGCAATGATGCAACTGTACAGGACGCTCTTTCTTGGGCATTTGCGATACAGCTTGCCTGTGCTGACCAACACCTGCAGAAGTAATATCCGTACACTCGAAAGCGTCCAGGCCCAGGCGCTTAGAGTGTGTCTTGGATTGCCGCGGTGTTCGTCAACGGCTGAAACCATTGCGATTGCACACGATTTCCCAGCCAAGACCCATATAGTCATGGAAGCACTCAGAGCACACGTAAGACACCTTGCTCGAGCCCCTGCCCATCATCTAGCCACACTGCCGGAGGATCGACCACGTGCTTCTTTTTGTGAAACTGTCCTGCCCTATCGTGCATACCTTCCATCAGGTTATACAGCTCCAGCGAAAGTTCCGTTTCCACCATGGTGCTTGGCTCAAGCAAAGGTTCGACTTATCGTACCAGGCATACGAACAAAAGCCCAACTCTCGTCTCCAGCACTCAAGCAGCTTTCACTGCTCTTGCTATACGAGACGTACAACGATCATCATCATCTGTATACTGACGCTTCAACCACGGTGAATGGGTCTGCAGGATCGGTGATCTTTCCTGCAAAACCTTCCACCATAAAGATTCGACTCTCTCACCAGACTACATCGACTGCCGCGGAGCTTGCTGCTATTCGTTGTGCACTTCGTGTAATTTCTGAAGAAATACCCAAGAAATGGAGCGTGTTCACTGACTCCAAGGCTGCACTTCATTGTTTGGTTTCTGCCTTACGCCGAGGACCCCACGAACAACTAGTTCTAGAAATCAGACTGCTGCTTCACCACCTCGTCGAGCAAGGACACGACATCACATTGCAGTGGATTCCAAGCCACTGTGGCATAATGGGCAATGAACTTGCCGACGCAGCAGCACGATCTGCACATGAGGAGGGCTTGCAAGACTCCATTCCATTCTCAAGAACAGACGCTGCAACGAAAATTGTTGTGCTTGCAAATGAAGCCATCAAAACTTTATGGAACACACCAAGCTTAAAACATACACGTCTACACCGACTGGACCCATCCCTTCGACTTCGACCCCCATCTGGACTCTCTCGACTAGAAACAGCAGTACATTGCCGACTGTGGCTTGGTGTCGCCTACACAAGATCCTTCGCCTTCCGAGTCGGTATGGACGACAGCGCGGCTTGCAGACACTGCGGCGGCGAGGAGACCATCGAACACGTGCTCTGCCACTGTCCTCAGTACAGCGCGCACCGGCTGTCACTAGCGACCACGTTGGCACGCCTTGACGACAGGCCACTTTCAGAACAGTCAGTTTTGGAATGCCGACGTGAACTGTCGTCGCAGCAAAAGTCGGTCAAGGCTTTGTTGACTTTTCTACGTGACAGTGGCCTATTAGAAAGACTATAATGACCCCATTTCATCCCTTTTCATATTTTTTTCTCACGCTTTTATTTTTGTCACGCTCTTCTTTCCGTCTTTACTTCCCCTTTCCCTTCCCCTAGTGCAGGGTAGCAAACCGGAGGTTTTAAGTCTGGTTAACCTCCCTGCCTTTCTCTCATTTGCATATCTCTCTCTTAGCGCCTTGTCACAATGTGTTGATGACTCGCAATCTTTGAGATAACAATCAACTCGAACGAGATGACGGGCAGTAAAAAAAAAAGGAATAGTTAGCATACATTGATATCGAAAGCCTGAATGAAGTAGCTTCCTTAATGGCTGAGACATTTGTGAACTTTTCAGCAAATTTTGCTTTTATGTGCCTGCAACCACTGAAGTGAGCCAGCCTGTAGCATGCCTCCTACTAACTTCCTTTATTTCCTACCCTTACAAAGGGATTTTAAAATTATTTTACTGCCCGAGGTGCACCTGCAAAATATTAGCTCAACTGAAATAGTCTTATTACTACTCGAAAATTTTTGCTCTGGTGACCTTCACCGGAATGTGTCATAAATGCAGAGTGGATAGAGATGTTTGTGTATACGACCGCTGAACTAGTATTAAGTAACTTCGTTAACGCCTAACGTAGTTGGGACATGTTGAGCATAACTTGTGTAACAACTGAAGACGCCCTGCAGAAAGGCTCTGGTAAATTGCTCATAGTGGCTGACATATCTGAACTTTCCAGCAAATTTTCGTTGATGTGCCTGCGACTACTGAATTGAGCTCGCAGCAAGCCTCATGATAACTTCCCTAGTGGCCCTACTGTGAGTTAAATTTTCCTGTTACACAAAGTGCATTTGTAAACAGTTTTTGCACACTTTACTGGTCATGGTGTGTCATAACCTCTAATGGGTGGCTATGGTGTTGGGCTGCTGAGCACGAGGTCGCGGGATCGAATCCCGGCCACGGCGGCCGCATTTCGATGGGGGCGAAATGCGAAAACACCCGTCTGCTTAGATTTAGGTGCACGTTAAAGAACCCCAGGTGGTCGAAATTTCCGGAGTCTTCCACTACGGCGTGCCTCATAATCAGAAAGTGGTTTTGGCACGCAAAGCTCGATAATTTAACCTCTAATGGCTGAGCTTCTATGATGACATTATTGAGCTTTATTTGTTTGCACTGATGTGCTTTACTGAAAGCTGCTGAGCACATTTGAGAGTTTAACTTTTGATCTTCCTGGAGCTGTTGAAATAAATGTTGTATGTTTAATGAGATTGTAAAATGATTCAGCAGCCTGCAGAACTATGTTCTGCAGGCTGCTTAGTTTTTGTTCGCACAAAAAAGTATAGTTTGCATTTTCTGAGTGGTTGTAATTTATCCTATATGTATTGATTTATTGCCGCTTTATTAAGTTATATATAATGTATTATCTTACCGTAGCAGGGAATTATGTGCACATTGCTTAGCTGGACTGCAGCCTTCATTAGCACGCTTTGAAATGCGGTGGGCTGTATCCCTGGTATGTCTCCTGATATTTCAGCTTTTGCATGATAAAAATGTTCGGTCGCCTTGTTGGACCACTGAGATAGATCTTCAAGAGCCATGCAGTTCCTTTTCATCATTCCCCCACAAGCCAACACAATACCATGCCAAGCTTACTTTGTCAATGGCATGTAAAATGCAGCAGGTCTGCTGGACGGCTAGGGCACATTCTGAGGAACGTCGCTATTTTGTTAATTTATAATCAATATGGATGCCCTGTGGACAGCCTAAACGCACAACAAGATGTGTCACAAGCGTCCTACATTCTGGAAAAAAATGTCCTTAGGACGTACTTGGAATTATGCAATAAGAATAATCCGGATTTCAACATCTCTTGGACGTCCAAATATCCCATTGTGATGTTCGTGGGACGTTTCTGTGAACGTCAATTCGCCTGCATGGGACGATCTCATGGACATCCAAAAATGATCAACAGATTTTTTACGTATGTCCTGGGGACGTTTGAATGTCCCGTTCCGGACATCTTTTTAAATTTTTTTATTTACATAATACAGCGGACTCATGGTCCAAGCAGGGTGGTCGATACATATACAAAATAAATACAAAAGAAACAGCAATGAAAAAAAAGCAACAATAATACAGGCTCAGAGAAGTTTGATCACTTGATATGACGAGGCAGTTCCAATGTGGTGTTGGTGGGGCCTGCTAATTAAGGGTGAAGAATATGTTGATGCATCTAGCGCTATAGCTTGTTTTCCAAGAGTTGGGAAATAAATTCTAATCTAAATTTTTGCTATCGTGCCTGTAATAGAGGAATGCCATTTGCTTGCATTAAATCAGAAGGGGAGTCCAATGCTAAAATGTATTAAAAAAAACCTTACGGCCTTTCTCTGAATACGTTCAGGAGAATCAATGTTGCGCTTAGTATGAGGATCCCATATAATGCACGCATATTCCAGTCTTGGTCGCAGAAAAGCAGTACAGCAGAGCAGCTTAACATCAGTGGGAACAGTTTTAAGTTTCTGTTTAAGGACACGAAGCTCGCGGAAGGCGGATGGACAAACGTTATCAATATGAACACTCTAAGACAGGTTTGAACTAAGTATTACACCGAGATATTTATAGCAACTTACTTCTTCTAATGGTGAATACCTTAAAATGTATATATATGACAGCGGATTTTTTTGGCGAGTTACTGGAAGGCCGTCATTCCCCATTTTAGACACCATTGATGTTTATTGCCCAGACTAGTGTGGAGATTGTTGTAATCATTAGTGTAACTAATTTCTTTAAACAAAACACAGTCATGAGCTAACAATCTTAATTCCACACCAGTGCGAACAACATCAACACTATCATTAATATACAATATAAAGAGCAAAGGGCTTAACACGCTTCCCTGAAGTACACCGGATGTGAGCGGAAGACAGCCCGAGTTTTGACCCGCTACACCAACGTATTTTGTACGATTATTTAAGTGGGCTGAAATCCAAACAACAAGTATTTGTGGAATGCCTATTGTTTCAAGTTTGAAAATGAGTTTAATATGAGGAACTTTATCGACGGCTTTGCAAAAATCCAAGAAAAGCATATCTATCCTACCGTGTCTATCGAGGGTCAATGCCAGAGAATGAAATAAAGTGACGAGTTGAGTTACGGTCGATAATCCTTTCCGAAATTCATACTGATATTTGGTCAATAAGCAGCCTTCCTCGAGGAAGTTTGTTATACTAGTAGCTATGATATGTTAAATAATTTTACAGCAGTGCGAAGTTAGTGAAATGGGACGGTAATTTCCTAGTGTCAGGCGATCTCCCTTCTTAAAGATGGTTACAATTCGGGCTGTCCTCCAATCACTAGGTAGTTTTGAAGTCAGCAAAGAAGTGCGAAAACTAATAACCAAAAATTTAGCAAGAGCTAAAGCATATCGCCGTAGGAATACGTTTGGGATAGTGTCAGGACCGCACGAAGTTTTGGTGTTCAAATTTAGTAACATAGATACCACACCAGGATAAGAAATGAAGGATGCAACTGCTTTTTATACTGCTGTTCGACATCTGTAGGATATCGGTGGTCCGATGGGTAAAAGAAACATATTTTTGGGTGTCCAAATGTCTGGTCATTGGTCTATGACTCAACAAAGTACCTTCGTGGCTAGCCAAAGTTTGTAGCACGTACCCATTAACTACGTACACTGAGCAAATAGCGAGCCGCTGCCGGCTTTTCTTTACATTTCTGCACAACAGTGTGCGCTTGACTAATAGGAGATCATTCCGGCACTCAGCGCCTCAGCGTCCTCCTTGGAAATGCGAACAGGAGCTTGCAAACCTGCACGCCAAGTCAAATGCCCCAAGCTCTTATAGCTGCGCGCTACTTCGGGGAAGGAAGCAAGTGAACACGTTCCATCACTGATTAAAATGCAGACATGGCCGAACCTCAAGGGCGCATCGTTTTAACCAGTCAAGAACTTGAATGCGCGGCAATGCAAAACAGCTCTAAACGGGCCCATCGTAATGGAAGATTAAGTAGATCCCGCGAACATTCCAGCGCAGAGCAGCGATGTTTGATTACCAGGCCGGTTAAATAGCACAGGTACCGAAGTGCGGTTAAGAAAAGAAAGCAAAGCTCTTTCTATAACTAGGCTGAACATGATGAGAGCCGCAGATTAGCTCAAGGTAGACTACTTAAGCAGTCTTACTCGACCCCTTTCTGCAAAATAAAGAACATTTCTAGAAGTAAAAGAGGTAGGTATGCAATAATAATGTGAACCTGGGGTTTCACGTGCCGAAATCGTGATTTGAAGCACGCCGTATTGGAAGACTCCAGATTAATTTTGACCGCCAGGAGATCTTTAACGTGCTCCCTATGCACGGGTCACGGGTGTCTTTGCGTTCGCCCGCCGTAGAAATGCGGCCGCCGCAACCGGAATGTGATCAGGCGACCTCGTGCTCAGCAGCGCAACGGGATAGCCGCTATGCCACCGTGGCGGGTGGAGGAGCGACGGACACATAAGTTACGAACGCTTTAGCTTATCGACGCGTTTTAACACGTTCTGATCACTCATTACACAGTGGCCAATGTAGTGGTCGACGAGCAACTCTTTATTCAGTGAATAATGCTCCGAGCTTTAGTAACGGGTTCATTTTTTCCTGTTTGCGCATATTTCGCTAGACACTAAATATGGCCTAAAACTTCAAACGGGTGAACCACTGGTGGAGGCAATGTAAAGTGAGGAGCCAGAGCGGACGAAAAGCCCATCATTTCTTGTCACAGCGGCGCGCGTTGTAAAAACTGTCCAGAACAGACGATTAGAATGGATTAACGACCTTATCAAAAGGCCGAAGCCTATGCGCAGCCTATTGTTCTCTGTGAAGGTTGATATTTGTTTGAAACACAATCCTTTTTCGAGCCTAAAGCGACACTCAAAAGACTGGTATGTTTGGCGGCCACGCACGAACAATGGTTTTTAGATAAGGAGTTGTTGCTTGCCGAGCACACTCTGAACGAGTTCAATATTACAAATGACAGCCTGCACGCACACGCACTCTCTAACAATTCCGTCTTGCACATGCTGGGATAAATTTATAGCGTTGCGATTTGCTTTCTAAGAAGTTTTTCACGTATACAGAACACGCAGATTGTGTTGCTACACGCTTGTATAACTTCCTATTGTTGTCATATTGTCATCGTGAACCGGAGACGTGAGGTTAGTCAAGCTGCCGTCGTGCAGCTTTATTACCCCGCCCTAACCACGTAGGTACTACACCTGTATGTAAGTGGTGAATGATCTCAACTCAGCGACAAGAGGAAATGACACCTAGCTCAGAGCATGTGGGTGTGATGCTAACAAATGAAATATTTGCGCCACGAAAATCCCAGGAAGGAACGGGAGATTGTAATGACGAATAAGAGCGAATTCTTATCAAACGATGGTCGCTTAAAGAAACGAAACCCAGCTATATATAAAAGAAGTGGACGAGCATCATTAGCGTGCACGCCTTTTGGGACGCTAACTATATTACGTTATGGATGCCAGCCGTATCCATGTACACTTTATTTTTCCTTTTTCTCTTTCTTTCTTTCTTTTTTTCTTTCTTTCTTTCTTTCCCCAGACACAGTCTAAGAAGGGGCCGAGGCTAAAGGCGACAGAACACCTGACAAGGGCCCCGGCACCCTTGCACAATATACACAGACAAAATAAAACAACAAAGTTCAGTCAGACAGAGGTCATAGGTTCAGACAGTGGGCGATATTAAAAGGGGACTAGTCACTGCTGGTCACTTCATCTATTTATCTCACGAAAAGAAACTCACCATGGTGCACCTTGATTGAGTCCAGCTTTATATAGATAACTTTTTTGCATCGTTTTCTGTAATTGGCTGGCCTTTAGCAGGATGGGGCGCATTTCACTTGCTACAGAAAGAAAATCACGCGTTTTTTTCTTTTTTTTGGAATCTGTGACCCCCATTCCACGCAAGAAATATAAATATATACGCGTACCAAGCTGTCGCTTACGCAGCAAGTGTGCGCACGCTCACAGGGGAGCCCATATGCATGGATCTCATTGGGAGGATTTGAAGCTTGCTTTCATAAACATGCTTGCGAAAAGCGCCGCGAGATCGAGCTCCAGGCGGCAGCACCGTCGCCGCGTTAGTGTGAACAGGCGGTCGGCGGCACGCATTGAAATGTACACGGCGGCGCGTCACTGTGAGCGATTTGGCCGGATCTCTCGGTAAAAAAAAAAAAAAAAAAAAAAAATTATGGGGTTTCGCGCGCCAAAACCACTTTCTGATTATGAGGCACGCCGTAGTGGAGGACTCCGGAAATTTCGACCACCTGGGGTTCTTTAACGTTCACCTAAATCTAAGTACACGGGTGTTTTCGAATTTCGCCCCCATCGAAATGCGGCCGCCGTGGCCGGGATTCGATCCCGCGACCTCGTGCTCAGCGGATCTTTCGGTAATGAAACGCGCTGAGTGCAGTGAACTGATAATACATTGCCCACCAATGCAAGTCCTGCAATATGTGCGCAGAACGTTTCTCTTTACTTGAAAGAAGCACACACTGTCATTCAACGAAGCTTGGCAATCGGCCAAAACAATCCACGTTTCAGCGTTTCCTTGGGGCTTCTTATTCATGTTTTGCTTGCGTTCCGCTCTGCTAAAATTACTGCGCAGATAAATAACACCGCATTCGGTGCGAATCATGCACTGGTTAAAAAGACGTCTACATCCCTGTGCAACGACGGTAAAGTAGAAGTTAATGCGCACTAGACATCATCAATTGTAGGCATACGTCACCGCTGTCTTTTACTTCGCTGAGAAATGCGAACAGTTAATGCGTTCAATCATATAAGATAGGCCACTGTGAGTGACAACACTTTAGTAGGAGCTCCAGGTTACTTCAGACGGAATTATTTTTATCGCAATAACACTGAAATTTCTGCTTGACTGGTTACGCATAGAGTTGCCATTATTTGAGAGGCTAAAATGATGAGATGGTATGATTTCAGCTAATTGTGGCAGCTGTTTTCCGTCAGGATAACAAATCCGCGCTGAAGAACCAAAACATATTATAGTAATTGCCTTTGACCTGAATGTTATGGCGTCCTGCTATCACACATGGTCATCGTATATTACACAATTTAGATTTCCTTTTGCAGAAGTGAATACCAAAAACACAAAATGCCGCTTTTTACTTGGGAGGCAAAATAATTTCACCCTGCTGCAGCAACGCCACATATTAAAGGGACACCTCAGGCCGTCATGTAACCGCTAAGCTATAGAGTCATGCAATCGTCGCAATTATCATAATACAGCTCTAATAAAAACTTTAAAACTGTGTGACACGCAGGCCTGCTTCAGTGGCCACGCAGTAAGAATACTAGTGATTTTAGAGATAAATTCGTCAATAAGTTTACTAAATGCTCACTTTAGCAGTCACAGAGACCAACATAACTGGAGAGATCACAATTACAAAAGCAGTTACAAGACACTTGCTTCAGCACAAAACCAGAGATCACAAGTACTAGAATAGAGAAGGATGTTCTGTTTCGGCAAGCCCGTCTTAGTTATCCTCGTGGCATTCTACAGGAGGAGGTACTGGGTCGGTACACACTACCACTGCTGGAGACTAGTCGGGAGGGATTACCCCTTTACACGTACGTACACTCTTAAGCAAAATAGCACCTCTTTGCCACACAACAATAACCGTCATCTGCCTTGTGCGCATTTCCTTTCTTTAACGCGGCGAGCCCGGCACTTCCAAGTCATAAACGGCGTACCCGTTATCAGCATGACAGAGCATTCTCGACAGGAATTTAGCGAGCACAGCGCTTTCAAGGAAGGAAATGCAAGCAAGACAGATGGCGATTATTGTTGCGTGGAAGATATACACCCCAAAGGGTGTACGTTTTTTTTTTTTCAGAGTGTACCAGCCGCCGCCTGCAAGGGCTCCAACCTGAGCACGGTCTTTTGCCCGAGCCTATCCGGACGATGAACCTCAGCCCACCGCCTACTGCTGCGGCTGTTATGCCGGCGCAGTTCATCATCAACCAGCCGCAGGCGCCGATTGCATTCCACGGAGATGCTACTGAAGGCGTGGAAGATTGGCTAGACCGTTTCGAGTGGGTCACCGAATGCAACAGGCGGAACGAAGAGCGCAAGCTGCGCAACGTGTACTTCGCACTCCAAGACCCTGCGAGGACGTGGTTCCATAACCATGAAGCGGCATTGTCTTCGTGGGACGAATTTCGACGACAGCTTAGCGCCACATACTTGAACACGGACAGGAAAGAGAGAGCGGAGTTGGCAATAGGGCTCGTGCTATGTTGCCTCAAGCCGCGCACGTAGCGTCCCCTGTCGCAGGTGACGGCGATTATAGATTGGGGTTGAATGGGAAGTGGAAGCGTTGACAACATGGGAAAGCATGGCGCCTCGACGTGTGGTCGTGAAAACCGAGTCCAGGAAAGACAAATCGCCATACTGCTGCATTTATGGCTGTCGCAACAGCTACAGGAACACTGCTGGAAAACTGCTGCCGATCAAATTCTACCGCTTTCCTTGGAAATCGTACGAGACTGAAAGAAGACAGAGGTGGATCGCAGCTCTGCGCGAATCAAGGTAAAGACATCTTACAGTTGATTAACGCCAGTATAATGTTGCACGTAGGGCTTCTTGGTATATCATGATAGAGGCAAAAGGCGTTGCGCATCAGAAACAGGACAAAAGAACACAGGCGACACACACTACAGCGTCAAACATGTGTGTCATCTGTGTTCTGTTGTCCTGTTTCTGATGGGCTGCGCATTTTGCCTTTATAATGCCAGGCTGTGCGCCTTATGTATTGAGGCACATTATTTTCTTGCTCTCTAACAGCTCAGAGGGAGAGCTATGGCAACCGAAAAGGAATGAAACGCGAATATGCGGTGTTCACTTTGTGGGAAATGAGAGAAGCAACATCGCTCAGCACCCAGCGTACATTTCAGCCATTTTTCCACCTTGCTACAAAAAGAGTGATGCCGTTTTGCCCTAGACGAAACTTGGAAGATTTGAAAGGTAAGCAGAGGGTAGTTTCGTGTCGACTTTTATTAGTGTAACATGAGCATCGGAAGTTCGAAATCATTGTTTGCAAAACTACGTGATCGTTTGGCAGGCGCCCGGGCGCCCGCAACGCGTGATAAGAATCGGCATCATAAAGCTGAAATCGCAGCGCCGGCGACTAATCATGGGCAGTGCTACGTAATAGAAGTTTTCTGAGTACAAGTGTTGAAACAAACTTGGTGGAACCTTGACAGTGAAACTTCGTAGTTTTGCCCTCATAGTGCATTCGGGCACCTCTTTACGCAGTAACGCTCATTCTTGCTTTCTGTCTTGTTCTAGGGTTCAGCGACAGAGCACGCTGCGACCAGTCATTGCTCCAACGCGTCAAACTGCCGTGTCCTTGAATTCAGAGCACGAGACAGTGGCACTGGAAGAACGCAACGAAACGTCAAACTTGGAAGCCACCGTTTCCTTCAGTCCTGACACGGCACAGGACACATCCGCGTCCGAAGAATGCAACAAGTTTGCGTCCGTGGTAAGCCGCTCGTATTTTTACACACTACACAGTCAGTTTGTGTTCCAAACAGGCGCATCTTGAAATCTTATGGGCTAATGTTAGCTGTTGTGCTGATTAAGTTCTGTTGCTATTTTCAGTTCTACAAAATATATTTTCCTGCACCTAACTAGTTGCTACTGCTACAGATAGGTTCAGAGATTTTTCTCCATGACTTGTATACTGTTCCAGACAACTTACAACGCCTATATTTTTGGTCTGTTTTATCGTTTTCATGGCAACGCAATAATAAGATGGGACAATAATGTCTGTTGATATTGAACTTTTTAGATGAATCAGACTGAGAACAGTTCATTCAAGGGGCCATGTAGTTTATTTCTTCCTGTGGTGTCGCAGTGCGATGCATCGACACAAGTGTCTCATATTGAAACTAAAGACAGTAGTCAGCAAGCAGAACCTGCGGTAAGGTGAACTGCTACTGGGTCAGAAGAGCGAAGCTGCATTTTTTCTTAAATACAGCTCTCTTTGCGAAAGGAAAGATTCATTCGCAGAACTTTGTAGAGGCAGCGCAAGTGTGTTTGCCATGCTAATGTCCTTATTTTCATCTTAGTTTTGAGGTGTGTTGACGTTCCTATCCCTCAAAAGATGGTGATCTTCCTAATTTCATTTGCAAGCATAGATGTACTTCTGGTCTGCATTCTACAGGTGTTAGCCCCATCTTTTTTTTTCGTTTTGAGGAATCTTCGTTCATCAATGCAACACTTCATTCCTGAATCGTCGCTAGCTGCTGGCAAGGCAACTATGCCAGCACGCTTTAAGGTACACTACCCTAACTGTCGTTTTATTATAGACTGCAGTGAAGTGAGAATGGAAAAGCTACCTACTGTAGAACAGCGTCGAGCTCTTTTTTCACACTACAAGGGATGCTACACACTGAAGTTCTTAATTGGAATTTTCCCAATGGTGCTGTGACTTCTGTATCAGAGACTTATGTAGGTGGAGCTTCAGACACGCACATAACTCTAGAGTCAGGCTTTCTCAACAGAATTGAGCCAGAGGGTGTTGTGTTAGCCGACAAAAGTTTTCCTGACATAAAAGCACCAGTGGAAAGAAACAAGGGCATAGTTGTCTGACTCCCTTTCTCTAAAGGAAACATGCAATTTATGATGAGCTCCAGCAAACTTACCACATTGCTCAGGTACGCATCCATGTTGAAAGAGCTATCCAGCGCATAAAAATGTTCATTATTAATTTTCGAGTACCTAATGACCTCATTCCTTATGTGAACTATATCATGCGAATGTGTTGCATCCTGGTGAATCAGCAACCGCCTATTCTAAACACACAAAAGCTTGAACAATCATAGACAAATGCCGTAGAGCATCACGCTACTTATTCTGAATTAGTAAACGAACCTTTTCACACAGTCAACCTATATTATATGTTAATGTACATGCTACGATAAATTAACGAATTTCACGAAACCTTACTGCTTCAAATTGAAACTCTGTGGCGTGGAAAGGTTCATCTTCACTCTTGTATTATATGCATTTGTAGGTAATTCAGGAATGCATTAATCGTTTAACAGCATTTATCATGTAGGGAACCATTGCATGTGATCTCAGGCGTGTATTGCAAGGAGTAGTTACCTGTGAGAGCTAGGCCTATCATTGTTCTTATGTATAGATTTTTATAGGAACTCTGTTGAGTTTGAGGCTTTTCACCTTGGTATTAGCGATGAAACAAGCTGTGTACCTGTGTACGCAAATTTGATGCACATTAGAAAACCCAGCCAATCAAAACTAATGCAGAGCCCTCTACCACGGGGCCTAAAGCTCTAACAGAGCTTCAATAACCATCCTTTAGACTTGAATAGCTTTAAAAGCCAGCTGCAACATCTTCATATATTTTGTGTGTAAAATAGCAAAATTTGAATTAACATAGTGCACACGGTGCTTTGTACTGTACTTATATTCCCCGCAGGGGCGTCTTCGTCAGCAGGTGTTTGGTGTGTGGCGACACCACGGACCCGAGCACACGAGGATTGGATCCTCCTGCGTGTAGCCGTGCGCGGCTTAGCCGTGTCTGGGGAAAGGGGGATCCTGAAGGTTGAGCCGATGCCGGGTGTTTGGACCTTTAAGGCCCCCCCGGCGGAGTCAACACACCTCTTTGGCATCTGCTTCACATAGACGGCACCCCGGACTGACCCACCCGGGGGAAATCGGCAGTCGCCTTTGCCTGTCCCCCTCTTCAATCTATTTTCTTTCCTATCGCCTTTCTTTTACTGTCCTATCATCTCTTCTCTTCCATCACTTCCTAGTTTCCTAGGGCGGCTAGGGTTAACATTGTGTAGGTGCCCTCCCTTGGGTATTATATATTAGGTTATAGTTGGCGCCTGCAGCCTTACGCGTTAAGTTCTGCAGCGTCCCCATGTTGGGCTCCGTGGTGGGTGGCCGCCATTGCTGCCGAAAACGAACCGAAATACCATGGGAACACCCGCATTTCCCCGCCTACTTGATCGTCACCCTCAGAAGAGGGGACGCACCGAAGACTTCAGCACATGTTTGACCCGTATAATAGAGACCTACCCGAAATACCATGTTGTACACAGCGAGAACACTGCGAAACAGGCCAGACTTATCTCACCATTCATAGTTTACAAATCTTTGACCGAAGCCTTAGGGTCAGGTTACAAGGTGACGAAAATGGCAAGCGGAGACCTTCTTGAGATCCCCCCAAAACATCAGTGCGAGAAGCTAGGCAGTCTGGTGACATTTGGTAACATACCAGTTTCCATCACAACACACCGATCAATGAATAGTTCACGCGGAGTCGTGTCAGAGGCAGACCTTCAGGGTTTGACAGAAGCTGAACTCCTGGAAGGTTCGAAAGATCAAAATGTGACTGATGTAAAGCGAATTATCCTTAGACGGGACAACAAAGAAATTCCGACCAAACACCTCGTCTTAACATTTGCATCTAGCGTTCTTCCGGAAACCATTGAAAAAGGATACATTAGGCTAACAGTCCGACCATATATTCCAAACCCTAGACGTTGTTTCCAATGCCAAAGGTTCGGCCATGGCTCGCAGAGCTGCCGTGGTCAATTAACTTGTGCAAAGTGTGGAGTCCAGGGCCACCCCTCCGACAGTTGCAGTGGCACACCCCACTGTGTGAACTGCAATGGTGACCATCCAGCCTACTCACGCTCCTGTCCGAACTGGAAGAAAGGAAAAGAAATAATCACCCTCAAAGTCAAAGAAAACATTTCGTTTAAGGAAGCCCGTAAGAGGTGCTCACCTTTCTACAGCACACCTTATGCTGATGCGGCGCGTCGGGGGGCAGCGTCGTCGCAGCAGCCATTGCCAAATGCCCAGCCCGCGTGCAGCGAGCAGGTACCTTTGGCTCCTGCCCCCAGGGTGGAAGTAGGTAAGCCTACTCCATCCACCCAGCAACCAGGCCAGGCTACCTATCGGTTGCCGGCCCCACAAGAGTTATCTGCGGCAACCTGCGCTACACGCAGCGATCCCACACGACCGATAGCGGCCACGAAGGTAGGCGCAGCCGCGGCTGCCTCAACCTCCCCGGCGCCTTCCAGTGCTGGCAACAGCCGGCGCAGCCAAATCCCACAGGGAGCCCCATCGACCTCCGGGCTGGTGGGCGCAGGGGTCTCGCCTTCCGTGGTGAGACTCTCTCGAAAAACTTCTCGCTCTCAAGAGTGCGTGTCCGGCGCCTCACAAGAGGCAATGGACACACCTATCCCCACGGCGCACCAAGCGCCTAAGGAGCGGCGAGGCTCCCTCGAACGCTCCAGAAAAGGCAAAACCCCGGTTACAGGGCCTCGCAAGAGCTCTGTAATCTAATGCATCACTTCTGTTTCCGTATACACTACACAGCACCAATTTACTTTAAATATGGATACACAAATCATACGATGGAACGTGAGAGGTCTTCTGAGAAACCTTGATGATGTACAAGAACTCATCCACCAACACAATCCAAAAGTGCTGTGTTTACAGGAAACACACCTAAAATCAAAACACACAAACTTTTTCCGACAGTATATAACTTTTCGCAAAGATCGCGATGATGGTGTCGCATCATCGGGTGGTGTTGCCATTGCCATCCATAAAAGCATTGCGTGTCAACCTTTACAGCTACAAACGCCTCTTGAAGCAGTGGTGGTTCGAGCTGTTCTCCTAAACAAACTAATCACTATTAGCTCTCTTTACATACCCCCACATTACAAATTAACGAAACATGAATTCCAATCCTTTATAGATCAACTGCGAGAACCCTGTGTTGTTCTGGGTGATTTCAATGCACACAGCAGCTTGTGGGGAGACTCTCGTATCAAT
Organism: Dermacentor andersoni; assembly: GCF_023375885.2. Lineage (NCBI taxonomy): Eukaryota > Metazoa > Arthropoda > Arachnida > Ixodida > Ixodidae > Dermacentor > Dermacentor andersoni. The sequence goes on along the minus strand of NC_092817.1, from coordinate 129,202,339 downwards.
GCGCGAGGTCGTCTCGTTGAACAATTCCTTTTTTCGTCCGGTGCGTGTCTGTTGAATAAGAAGGAACCCACTTATTACTGTCTCGCAAACAGAACCTTTTCTTCAATTGATCTTAGCCTAGTTTCCCCGTCAATACTGTCTGAACTCGAATGGGAAGTTAACAACGATCCTTACGGAAGCGACCACTTCCCCATACTGCTAAGAACACCTAAAGAAAAGGAATATCCACCACAGGCTCCTAGGTGGAAGATTGACACAGCCGACTGGGAGAAATTCCGAACTCTTACTAGTATTTCATGGGATGACATGTCCTCGCTAGGAATTGATGCTGCTGTGGAGTATTTTACAGCCTTTATGCCGCATCTAAATGTATATCAAAAATAAATGGTTTGGCATGCAAACGGCATGTCCCGTGGTGGAACGACGAATGTAGGATCGCTCGTAAAAAGCACAACAAAGCGTGGGGGTTGCTACGCGTTTCTACCACTGCGGAGAATCTCATAAACTTTAAGAAAGTAAAGTCTCAAGGCAGGAGAACGCGCCGACAGGCCAGACGAGAGAGTTGGCAGAAGTTTTTATCGGGCATCAATTCATATGCAGATGAGGCCAAAGTCTGGAATAAGGTTAATAGGATAAGAGGGCGACAAACATATTCACTCCCTTTGGTAAACACACAAGGCGATACCCTGCAAGACCAGGCAGAATCACTTGGGGAGCATTTTGAGAGCGTGTCAAGCTCAACAAATTATTCACCATCCTTTCTCAAATTCAAACAAATAGAAAAATGTAAGCCATTCATCAGAAAATCTCGACAGAATGAACCATGCAACTGTCCTTTTAGCATTGCCGAGTTGAGAGCTGCCTTGAGTGCATGCAAGAGCTCTGCACCGGGATCTGACAGAGTCATGTATGAAATGATAAAAAACTTGCACACTGACACCCACGTTACACTACTCGCACTTTTCAACACTATTTGGGCTGTAGGATACCTTCCAACCGCATGGAAAGAAGCCATTGTCGTTCCTGTTTTGAAACAAGGCAAAGACCCTTTGTCAGTGGCAAGTTACCGCCCCATAGCCCTCACAAGTTGCATTTGTAAGGTATTTGAAAAAATGATTAATCGGCGACTCATTCATTTCCTTGAACTGAGAAAAATGCTTGATCCCTGTCAGTGTGGCTTCAGGGAAGGGCGCTCCACAACTGATCACCTTGTACATATTGAAGCAAACATCCGTGACGCATTTGTGCACAAACAGTTTTTCCTATCCATATTCCTCGATATGGAGAAGGCATACGACACAACGTGGCGCTACGGAATCTTGAGAGACCTGTCAGAAATGGGAATCCATGGTAATATGCTAATCCTAATAGAAAACTATTTGTCCACTCGTACCTTCCGGGTAAAAGTCGGCAATGTACTCTCACGTCCTTTTACACAAGAAACTGGTGTACCTCAAGGAGGCGTGCTCAGCTGCACGCTCTTTATCGTGAAGATGAACACGCTTCGTGCTTCATTACCACCTGCCATTTTTTACTCTGTCTATGTGGACGACATCCAAATGGGTTTCAAATCCTGTAACCTCGCAGTGTGCGAGAGACAGGTACAACATGGTTTGAACAAGGTGTCACAGGGGGCAGAGAAAAATGGATTTAAAATCAATCCTCACAAGAGTTCTTGTGTTCCGTTTACAAGAAAGAGAGGCCTGGTTCCGGATCCTTGCTTAGAACTGTGTGGACAACAGATACCTGTAAACAAGGAACAAAAATTTCTAGGTGTTATACTTGACAATAGACTCACTTTCATCCCACACATTAAACATATTAAAGAAAAATGTCTGAAAACAATGAGCCTAATGAAACTACTATCGCAGACTACGTGGGGTAGTGACAGGACGTTCTTAATGAATCTCTATAAGAGCCTGATTCGGTCACGATTAGATTATGGTGCCGTGATCTATCTTTCTGCCACCCCGAGCGCGATAAAGATGCTAGATCCGGTCCACCATCTAGGAATCCGCTTAGCCACGGGCGCTATCAGAACAAGTCCCATTGAAAGTTTATACGTAGAATCAAATGAGTGGTCACTTCATCTGCAGGGAACATACATCAGCCAAACATATTTTCTGAAAGTGCACTCTAATCCTCAACATCCGTGTTTTAATACCGTTAACGATATGGCGTATGCTACGCTCTTTCGCAATCGTCCCTCCGTAAGACAACCTTTCTCGCAGCGTGTGAGGGAGCTTAGTGAAGAAATGCATGCCCCTTTCTTCGAGCTTCGCCTAATGCATCCAGCCAAGCTGCTACCTCCTTGGGAGTGGCAGCTTATACAATGCGATACATCTTTCACTCAAGTTACAAAGCACGCTCCAGAGATTGAAATCCAAATGCATTTCCTGCAACTCCAGTACAAGTACGCCTGCACCGAGTTCTACACAGACGCATCGAAGACACGCGAGGGGGTGTCCTATGCAGCCGTCGGTCCATCCTTCTCGGAATCCGACGTACTTCATCCGGAAACTAGTATCTTTACGGCTGAGGCCTACGCACTGCTGTCGGCCGTAAAGCATATAAATAAATAAAAACTCCAGAAATCAGTTATATATACGGACTCCCTTAGTGTTGTGAAGGCCTTAATGTCTTTCTGTAACCACAAAAATCCGGTAATTAATGAGCTCTACTCCGTACTGTGTAAAGCATATATACCTAATCAACATGTGATTATATACTGGGTGCCTGGACATAGGGGCATCGAGGGAAACGTTCTAGCGGACCAGATGGCCACATCGATTTCATTGCATGCAGTTAATCCTACTGCTTCGGTCCCTGTCACAGACCTGAAGCCTTTCTTAAGAAGGAAACTGCGAAAACACTGGCAACGTATGTGGGACGCAGAAGTAAACAACAAACTGCACGTGATAAAGCCACAGTTAGGTTCAGCATGAAGCTTAAGCGACATGGCTAATCACTAAACGAGCGCGCGACAGAGTCAACTCGGACAAACTTTTATAATAAAACATGCCACCACTTGCGAATGAGCTAATCAACGCAATGGTTCGAGCGTTATAGAGCTGAGAGGTGGAGTTGACCTTAACTCCGTGCTAGCATGCACCCGTTCGCTCGTAAATAAGCAGAAGCCTAACAAGCCGCCGAAAGGTTTCGTTATTCCTACAACGTGCACGACACTGTTTGACAAAAATAAATACCAGCCCTCAAAACACGTGCGGTTAAATTCAGCAGCGCGACCGGCCATCACCTGCAGCAGGTTCTCCCATCGCGGTATACAAACGCCATCAAAAGTTCTGTTATTCCAAAGGTACGCAGTTTCACGATTACTTTTGCAATCGCGGTTACCCAAACAAAACGCCAACAGAACAGGTACGAAGTTTAAGCGACACGATTACCATTACGAGCGCGTGACATAAACAGTTAACTGAGAAAAACTTTCACTGATACGTAGTAAAAAAAATATACGACACGTGCGAACGAGCAATTATGTCAGCGCCAACGTTTCGATCGTCACGTACAGCTGAAGAGTAACCTTTACTTGATGCGGCAAGGTGCTGACAGGAGTTGCATAAGTCGCGGGCCGCTTCTTTCGTCGCGACGACAGATTGGATTTTTTACTAGTACTGCTCCAGGAGGCCACATGGAACCGGCAAACGGAGGCTTCAGGAGAGCACCTGAGATCATAATAAAGGCGGCGGCGCAGGATCTCCAGGGCACCCAAGGGGTAGCGGGAGGATCGAAGCTGGAAGCAGGGCGGCCCGTGGGTTGGGGCCGCGGAGGCCCAAGCGTGCCAGGCTGTCCGCTATTGCGAAGAGCCGATCCTATACACCCTGGCACGTGCAGGCCTCGGCGAGCCCCAACCCACGGACCAGTCCGGGTTTAGCTTTAATGTCCCCGTTGCCGCTTTAGTGTCCTGGAGCGAAATAATGCGAAATAATGACGCCTTGTTAGAACTAGTAAAACATACGATTGAATAAATATTATTACGTCCAGCCGCCAACTAGTGACGCTAAGTTCAGCACTACCGCGCCCCGCAACTTCTGCAACACCAGTCAGAACTTTGCTATTCATGTCACCACCATACTAGCATCCGATCACGTGTAAGTAAGCAGAAGTCTGACAAGTCGCCCAAAAGTTTCGTTAGTGCAAGAAACGCGCACAGCACTGTTTGGAAAGAGTAAAATACCAGCCCTTAAGACAGACTCGGTAAAATTCAGCAGCGCGGCCGGCCATAACGTGCAGCAACTACTCCGGCCGCGATACAAATGCCTACAAAAGTTCAGTTATTCCAATCTAACGCACTTGTACCTTTGCTATCGCAGTCGCGGTTACGCAAACAAAACGCGAACGAAGCTCGAGCAATGCTATTATCATTTTATTATTATTCGTCACTGTTCACGAAAGTACAACGATAACTCTCGCGGACCCATCCTGTGGGCTAAATGGTCGTAGTTGGGGGGTCTAAAATTTCCCATTCAGAACTTCTTTTTTCAGTGGATCTCAGCGCTGTACAGAAACAATATAGCACAGAATAAACTCGGAGGGAGGAGGCGGAGGAAATAAACAGAGAAGGCAGGAATGTTAACCAGAAATGCGTCTGGTTGGCTACCCTCCTCTGAGGGACGGGAAAGAGGAGTAAGGTCGGAAGTTTGCAGAAACACAGTACGACGCAAGCAAACGCAGTATTGCGGGAGCACAACAAATGCTCAATCGTCGGTTAATGCTTCCGTGACCGCACACTATGGGTATGTACAGTGCCCGGCATTCAATTACGCGCAGACACGACGACACGCTAGTCGAAAAGGATGCACGGCTGCTAATGGGAAAACACTGACACCAGGAACTGTCACTTACCGCTTGATAGGCCTAAGATGTACAGGCACCGCAGAGGTGGAACTCCAAAGCGCACGACGAAAACGCTACCTGGAACTGCCAAACGTTCACGCTGGAACGGATGAGCACATGACACAACCACCACGTTCAGAGAAAACGCGCGCACCGAGCGCGGACGCCGCGGAGCGCACCAAACACGACCCCAAGGAGGGCGAAGAGATCCAATGAAACGGTGGTGTTCAGTCATGTGACTGACTACGGGAAAATCAGCGCGAAGCGTGCATGCAACAGACAGTGGCGATTCGAATGGGTAAAGGCAAAAACTGCTTTGTTCTACGGCAGGGGTTGCAGCCGTTGCAGTACTCGGCTTTCTCGGCATGTTCTGAGAGCGTAGGACACGATTGATTCGGTTACGCGTTGCGGTAGGTGGTAATGCGCAGCGGTTCCGGTGCTCTGCCTACCGCTGTGCGACGTTTCCTCCCGATATGCTTGTGCAGTTTCGGCCGTTTCGGTCGTTCATCGCAATTTCTCCATTTATCGTCTTCATTAGAGGCTTGATGCTGAGTGTGGCAGTTTCGTGTTGCTGACTGGCATGTCTTTTCGGAAGACCGTGCGCTTAAGGCAGCCGGGGAAGAGACTTAACATTCGGCGATATTATCATGTAGTACGTGTTGGATTGTGTGTTGGCCCCATGTCCAGTACGGGACATCCCGTTGAAAACATCCTTCGGACATCCATAGGATTAAAGCACTGCGATTTGTTTAGATCCCAGAAGTTCAATCCTGTGGGTGTCCGAAGGACCTGTTAAGTAAAACGTCCCCAAATGAATTTCCTCATGTTATCTACTGGACGTCCTGACCGAGACTTGGACGTTCGGATCTAATCGGGATGTCCAGAGTATACTCGTGGTTCAATGGGTACTCGCGCAGTTCTGAGTGTTGTGAAAGTACTTTCTTTTAAAACAGAAATACGCGATTAGATCATCGCTGCAATCTCTATAAAGGGCCCCTCACCAGGTCTGTCCATATTGAGCTGACAAGCGCAGATAATACAGTGCACGCCAACGATGGTGCTTGCAAAGAATTACATCGCTACGCGCCGCGGAAAGGCCTGAAATTTAAATCCGAACGCCGTTTTCCCTTCTCCTCACGGCCGCCGCGCTCCAAGCCGGACGGTGACGTACTCGCGTCCCTGCGCCTACGTGCGGTGGTCCGCAGTGTGGCGTCGAATCGTGGTGACACGCGACTTCGAGAATTATTCAAGGCACCATCTGTTATTTGCGTGATCTATTGCTTGAATTCACAAATTGAACTTTAGAGAAATAGTCAAACACACAAACGGAATGTCTGAGTGTTTTTTGTTTTTTTTTTTTTTTTACTTCGCACCGAAGCAACAGAGATGTACTTCCGCTTCGTCGGCTTGTTCCCACGGACGTACAGTCACGTGCGCAGGTACCGAAACTATGCCATTTTCTAACGGGGTGGAGCGGCGTGATCGTGCTCCGGGATCCGCTTGTTGTGCCCCAGTGTTCATGTAGCACTGAATTTAAAACAAGAGGAATTATACCGCTAGTCATGTGTCCTGCACAGCGAGAAAAATCGTGCGCAGCTCGAACGAGACAGCAGCTCGCGCGCGACGCTGTCAGCGGAACTTGCCAACGACGAATAAAAAAGTGAGGAAAAAAAATGAAGGCGGGGCCTGTGACGTACGCGTCACGGAATCCTCGAGGTCCGGTATGGGAGAACGCAAGGAAGGAATTCCGTTAGCGGAGGCTAGGTGGGGCGAGTGGAGAGAGCGTCTTGCTTGGCAGTGGAGCCCGCCTGCTGAACTAATGGGTTCGCGGCACTGAAATATTTCTATCTCGGTTATTAATGAGCCGATTTGAAAACTTTTTTGCGGCAGAACGCTCCCTAGAGGACATGTAACAACTTGCATCGTATGACCATAATTTGTTATGTGGCCTGGTGAGGGGCCCTTTAGTAAGTTAGGTCCTGCGAACTCAAGAATGCCCACACACCAGCGCAACATTAACAAGCTGGAGACCTGTCGCGCTGGTCGGAGTTTGATGCAGATGCCGGTCATTTATTTATTTATTTATATATTTATTTATTTATTTATTTATTTATTTATTTATTTATTTATTACTTATTTATTTACTTGTTTACCTACGTTTGCCCTTGGGAATTGTTGTAGGCGGTGTTTGGCCTGGGAAAAGCACAAAACAAAGCAGAGTCACAACTTAAAAAAAGAACAGAAACCCATGAACGACGTATTGGTTGGCACAGAAATATACACTACATACAATGCATAGCGTGATTATAGCGGCTTACAAACAATCAACGTAGGCAGTTACAAGTAATGATGAGCTGTTCATAAATGCGGCCAGAGCGCCGCAGCAACTATTTAACTAGGCGCGGACAGAACAACATCACGTAGGACGTTCGACTCCCTAATTGTATATGGCAAAATCCCGCCTGAAATGTAGATGTGTGGCATGAATACTCGGGTATTTCTTTTTTTTTTTTTACTGTTGTCCCTTCTTCTAAATATGTACGTGGGAGAGGGGGGGGGGGGGGGGCTGAAGCTACTAATACCAATCAATTGCCATCTCCCCAGCGGCAATCTGACTTAAAAATTAAGACATAGAGGAGGTGCGTCGAAGTTTCAGGCTGTCCCATGATACAGAGCGCCTTAAGTTTTTAACGCTGACATTGTAAATATAAGAATTACTCACAAACGGGTGGATCAATTTTGTAGTGCTCCACTTTATTAATGCGGACATTAGTGCTCGGGTCCCAGACCAAAGAAGCACATTTGGCAAGGTGCAGTTTATGCTTCTAAATGTTCTCTCCCAACACTTAGACGTTGTAGACTCTTATACTCAGCCACAGTGTACTCAGAGATTTTCTACCGAGCTCCGAATTGACGGTTGCCTTCAAACTTGCTTTCAACATCTACCGACCGCGCAGAACCACGAAAACGACCATCATTCGGGAATGCGGGTGGGTGCTCGCGCAATTTATTAGCCAGACAACTCCAACATCCAAATGAAAGGCTGGAACAAGGGACTCTAAGTTGACATAAGTGGCACACACATAAGAGTGCGTGCGTGCGTGTGTGTGCGTGTGTGTGTGTGTGTGTGTGTCGTTGAAACTGCGGTCCTCAGGCGAACATCCGATGCCGCGTGTACGCGCTTTCCAGCCCAAATCCTAAAGAGGCAAAGCCGATCTGCGTTGCTCATAATTATTGTTCTTACTATTTACAGCACTCGAAAGGTCCGGACCTCCTATTAGATCGTGTCCTGGGTTGAATGCTTGCAATGTTGAGTGCTTGCTCTTGGTCGTTCTTGTCATCAATCTTCACTGCTTTTAAACCGAGGATTTCTTTGCGGACCTGCCAGATTTTGCTGATCGTGGCGACTGCAGATGTCCTGCCGAGTAGCTCACGCACAGGACAGCACTCGTATAACGAACCCGATTACTATAGAGCCACCTCTGATACCTCAACAGATTTACCCGTTGCAGGCTCTGTTCTCAGCGAAATTACGCAAAGAAACAACAAACGGCATCTGAATAACCTCGCTGCGATAAATATACGATTTTCAGTGCACGAATGTTTTATTAAAAGCGACGTTTTTTGTTTCCTTTCACCAGAGGGTTTGGCGCGTGCGCTCGGTCGATGTGTCGCCGAGTCAAGTCAGCCGATTCAGGAGGCTGTACAGGAGGCTGGGTCACATGGTGCAGGTCCTGTCGTTCTGCCATGTCGCCTGACAGGCACGTAATCCCTGGGTTGCGAAGTATGTTGCTGAAGATGAACAGTTTTGAAGAATTTAATAAGCTGCGTCATGAAAGGCATGCTTCCTATAGATTCCAACAATTTACAGAGAGAAGCTCACGAACATACACAAAATTGCCGCGAGACTGGCCATTCGAGGCATTTCGCGTATATCCTCGGACTTCTTTCATGATTGGATAAACTTTTACGTAGCACGTAATGGAAAACAGAAATTGGTATCGGGAGTTCTTCGTGTTGCTCCACAATTTTTTCATTAACACATTTCATCTTTATACAATAAGTTAGAATTGCATTAATTATTTATTAAGGCTAATTATTTAATTAGAGGGATGCCAAAAATAATCTGAGAATCTCCAAACAACGGCAAACAACATTACCTTGGTCATGTCCAGCTACATTGCATTTGAATATTTTTAATATTTGGCTCAAGTTACGTGGGACACCCTATATACCTCAACCCATTGTTCGCATGCTGACCCTCATTCCCATGGTGAAAATCCGTCGTGATGGCCTTTGGACATACTTATATCTATCGCAAGTACTTTTTCTTTTGTCAGGATGGTCCGTGCGCCTGATTGATGGGCAGTACTCTCGCCTGATACCTCAAACACACGCTTTGTAAGCGAGCAGTTCTCGCGAGCTGGCCGAAATGACGCAAGAGGCGATAAAAAAAGCAATAAGCAAGGCGCCGGAGAGTCGAGACCCCAACTCCTGTAGGACAAGCTTTCCTTTTGCATGCATCAGCGGTGTTTGTGTGCAAGGTGATAACGAAACAATGCCTGAGCAAGAGGCACGCGTTATTCTCATTTCGTTTTCACAGGGCGTCAAGTCCATCCTTGATTCTATGGGCACACAAAATAAGCCAAAATCTGGCAGCCGAAGCTCAATTCAAATACATATGCTTGTGCATGTTTCTTGTGAGACGAAAAGTTTTTTTGCTTGTGGAACACGTAAACCTGCACAAATAGGCCGCTGAGGAGCTGGCTATCTCAGAATCAACAATATTATACCCAAACGGCACTAAAGAAATAAATATGACAAACAAAAAAGCCCCAAATAGAAACAGATCAGAATATTAAAGCATTCCGTTCCTCGTATGCACTATGGATGGATGGATGGATGGAAAAAGCTTTATTGAGATCCATTAGGTTGCGCCAGTTTCCTAGCCTGAAGCGGGCCGCTCCACCGTTGGGACTGAAAGGCTTAGCCTTTCGGCCGCTTCGCGTGTCTGATGGACAGCTGTCCTTCTAATGTGAGACTGCGTAGAGCTGCGTGCCTCCACTCTTCGGTGTTGTCTTCGTTGCTGTGTAACAAGGAGCAACGCCAGAGCATATGACTAAGATCTGTGGTGTCGTTACACCTCAGAATAAGATAGGGCACCACAGTTTACGTACAGTCCAGGCATGCGAAACACCGGCGGCCACATGGGCGCCCAACCTTGAACACAGCGCAGATAAGAAGCGCGTCGGCGCACGTATGTCAATTGCTGTCAGCGCTTCGCGGATGTCATTGAATTCATACATTCAGACAACCTGAAAAGTTTCTCAACATTTTACTCGCAGAATGTCTATCCTCAGGTGGCCGCAGCTGCCAGAATTGACCACCATTAACTTTGTTCCTTATTGAGTTGTGGTGTTACTGAGTTGAAAGCCCGGATATTCAAGTGAAAAATATCACGTTAAGTATCTTGAAATTTTGCAATTTATGCACCATTTTGAAGGACGCCTGTCTGCATAGAAAATTTCACATTGATTTGTAAGTGTAATTTGGTTTCTTTCTATCGTAAACGTAAAAAATTTCGACGAAAGAGCTTCACAGGTTTGCCCTAAGACAGCATCTCCGCCTTTCATGTGGGTTTCAACAAGAAGCTAGGAATCGACCTGCCGCGATGAAGGTTTCCTCCTAAATAATCTCACCTGGCCGTAGACACCACGCATATCTTCCAGCCTATGCTCTGTTACCTCAATTGAGGCAAAGAGCGTCTTTCGATGGCTCTCGTGTACCCCACTTAAGAGTCCTTATCATTTGTGGACAGTAGTGTCCTGCTTCGATGGTGGGCTTACCACAGATAACTTCCGTTGTTTTCCACAGCCATTCTTATTCCGTATCTACGCAGGATGCGTCTGCTTTTATTTACTCGACAATCAGCGTTGGTGCGATCTGCGGCGCCTGTTCGATACATGAATGGTCGTCGATGGTTCCCCATTCAGAGCCCTACAATATATTTGTGCTCTCCGGGAAAAGTCAATGGCTGTAGCTTGTCCTTTGTGCCTCTGACGTCCTTTGTAGTGCAGTTACACCATCTCAAGGTCATGCAGTAGAACAGTGCTCCCACCTCTTGATAAGTGTCAATAAACTCGACAGGCTAATGTCCTCCACCGTTTCTAGAGCGTTAGTTCCAGCCCAATGGGTGATGAAGGGGAATTAATGGCTAATTGCAATGGTGAGGTCTGTAGAAAAAATAAGCGACATGCTGTTTTCCTTCTTTTTATCTGACTTTCCTCCACCCAACATAGCTGAGCCCCTATAATTTTCATCAAGCGCTATATTGATCCATTCTTTATTTCACATATTCTTTCGTTCATTCATTCGCGCATTTGTGAATGCGATGTTTTGCTCCGACAGCTGCACTTGCACCGTTCTGTTGGTGTCTGTTGCTTGCCGTGTTTCAAAAAATTATCAGCAAAAAAAAAAAGTCTGTAGTACATGACAGAACCTGCATTCATTTGAGCTATTATGGACCTGTATTTGAATAGTGAATGCATGAAGGTTCCTTGCAAGTACCTGTCATTCAATGTTGTGGCCCCTGAATAAAAAAAAGAAAAGTCGAGGAATTGTACCCCTGTACGTAATTAAAAGTAAAGAGGTGAGCAGCCTTGTCTAGACCACGCCGCCAGGCCTCTGCGAAACAAGGCAGCGCCATCTAACGTTAGCCGCTGGATTCGAGATACGTGTACAGTGCGCATGCGCAGCAAGAAGAGCCGGGTGCCTGCTCATCGCTTCCTTGTTCCAGTTCCAAGCTTGCACATTCATTTCCCGCCGCAAGGGCCGCGCTACGCGCCTATGTGTCTTCAACATGGCGTTGCCACGGCGGCCAGTGCATGCAGTGTCGCCGTGCTGCCGTGTTTCACGCGTGTAACGAGGTGGCCAGGCAAGTAAGCGCGAGTGTTGGCGGGTGGCCCCGCGTTGCGGCGGAGCTGGCAAGTTCGCCGTTCTTTGCAGGTACGAAATGTCATCCGTCGTTGCTAGCACGCAGCGCAAAGGCAGGCGAACAGACAACACGGCCGGTTAGCATGGTGCGTATACAAAAACGTGTGGTCACTCGCTATCACTCGCACTTGCTTGCCTGTCTCGCACTTGCTTGCTGCTCTCCTCTGTGCACTTAAAAAAATTAAATTATGGGGTTTGACGTGCCAAAACCATTTTCTGATTATGAGCCACGCCGTAGTGCAGGACTCCGGAAATTTTGACCGCCTGGGGTACTTTAACGTGCACCTAAATCTAAGTACACGGGTGTTTTCGCATTTCGCAAATGCGGCCGCCGTGGCCGGGATTCGATCCCACGACCTCGTGCTCAGCACCCCAACACCATAGCCGCTGAGCAACCACGACGGGTTCTGTGCACCTAGAATAGGAGTAATTGTCAATGAAACTGCTTACCCTCAAATAGGCCCACATCATTCATTAAGCAACTTTTTCGCTGGTTCATAATGCACTCGGGGGTGTCAGTTGGGCTCGCACATAAAATATTCATGTCACTAAGCAAGGAGGGACGTTATGTGATCGTGCCCGTTTTGGTTAAGGATAAAACCTTGACCTTAGTGAGATTTAGCAACTGACTTTTTGTTGACTTTGTATCTATTCTATAGCAGCCGTGGTTGCTTTGTGGTTGTGGTGTTTGGGTGCTAAGCACGAGGTCGCGGGATGGAATCCCGGCCACGGCAGCCGCATTTTGATGGGGGTGAAATACAAAAACACCCGTGTACTTATATTTAGGTTCACGTAAAAGAATCCCAGATGGCCCAAATTATTCCGTGGTCCCCACTACAGCATGCCTCATAATCAGGTCGTTTTGGCACGTAAAACCCCATATATTTTTTTAGTCTGTTTTAACTAGTTGCACAGTTGTATTTTTCTGAACGCCGTGCCTTTCGAAACATCAGCGTTCATCATCGCATTAGGCGGCATTTATGCGCCTGTAATCACGATTTAATACTGCCAGTTTTCGCCACAATCTGGGAGCCACATTCAGAGAACTTGTTTTGCGAGAAACCATTTCCTCGCTGACAGGCGTCAAGGCTGAAGTCCCCTTTGGCTGCGATCGGCGTGCATGCCGGGTTCACCGCTGAGGTAAAGGCAAATCAGCAGCGGCACCTACAAAGAGTGGTTCTATAAAAGCGGGTGCTGATCTTTGCCATTGCTATAGCAGCACAAAATTGCAGACATGTTGTTTTTCATTAGTTTACTTACAAAATACTGCAGGCCAAACTGGGCCCAGGCTGGAAGGTTGATAATTTAAGCAAAAAACAACAAAAAAGTGTACACGAGCATTCAGAGACCAAGTAGCATTCTGAAAGTGTGACGACAGTCATTAAGGCGCTCCCAAGAATCGATAACGCATAACAATGACAATGGTAGTGTGTCTCATTTGAGTGCAAGGGGGAGACGAGAATAGTCACAATTCTTGCTCGGTAGAGAGTTTAAGCATCACGGCGATATAGTACTTGTTAGCCGGCAGTAATAACCTTGAATTTTTTATTAGTTTTGATTCTGAAACGCTATTATGACAGCATCAAGCCGTTGCACGTACGGAATACACTATAACGACCAAGCCATTGGTGAATCACCTGCGACAGAGTTCATAGTTGGAACAGAGCCTATACAACGCTGCTTAATAGGCGAAGAGGGCATCTCCGGTACGGGCACGCCTAATTAGGGCGGCTTCAAGCTGAACCTCCGTAACCAAGCCAGGAAAGACTCGCGAACACTGAGGCAAGGGAGTGTGTAGTTTGTAAGACTGCGAAATTTTCACTCTAAAGAGTATTTGTGCTTTGCTTTTAACACATAACGCAGTGGCATTGCAAAGTGGGTCTATGCTTCTTATTTGACTATTGATTGGTTTTAACGTACTGCCCATGCAATTCGCCGTAGTTGATAACTGCGATTTCATTTTTACCACCTGGGTTTCTTTAACGTGCATTCACAGCGCTGTACACGCGCGTTATCGCTTTTTATTATCATCATCATGATCATCATCAGCCTGGTTACGCCCACTGCAGGGCAAAGGCCTCTCCCATATTTCTCCAACTACCCCGGTCATGTACTAATTGTGGCCATGTCCTCCCTGCAAACTTCTTAATCTCATCCGCCCACCTAACTTTCTGCCGCCCCTGCTACGCTTCCCTTCCCTTGGAATCCAATCCGTAACCCTTAATGACCATCGGTTATCTTCCCTCATTACATGTCCTGCCCATGCCCATTTATTTTTCTTGATTTGAACTAAGATGTCATTAACTCGCGTCTTTCCCTCACCCAATCTGCTTTTTTCTTATCCCTTAACGTTACACCCATCATTCTTCTTTCCATAGCTCGTTGCGTCATCCTCAATTTAAGTAGAACCCTTTTCGTAAGCCTCCAGGTTTCTGCCCCGTACGTGTGTACTGGTAAGACACAGTTTTTATACACTTTTCTCTTGGGGGATAATGGCAACCTGCTGTTCATGATCTGAGAATGTCTGCCAAACGCACCCCAGCCCGTTCTTAATCTTCTGATTATTTCAGTCACATGATCCGGATCCGCGGTCACTACCTGCCCTAAGTAGATGTATTCCCTTACCACTTCCAGTGCCTCGCTACCTATCGTAAACTGCTGTTCTCTACCGAGACTGTTAAACATTACTTTAGTTTATTGCAGATTAATTTTGAGACCCACCGTTCTGCTTTGCCTCTCCAGATCAGTAAGCATGCATTGCAATTGGTACCCTGAGTTATTAAGCAATGCAATATGATCAGCGAATCGCAAGTTACTAAGGTATTCTCCATTAACTCTTATCCATAATTCTTCCCAATCCAGGTCTCTGAATACCTCCTGTAAACATGCTGTGAATAGCATTGGAGAGATCGTATCTCCCTGCCTGACGCCTTTCCTTATTGGGATTTTGTTGCTTTCTTTATGGAGGAATACGGTGGCTGTGGAACCGCTATAGATATATTTCAGTATTTTTACATACGGCTCGTCTATACCCTGATTCCGTAATGCCTCCATGACTGCTGGGGTTTCGACTGAATCAAACGCTTTCTCGTAGTCAATGAAAGCTATATATAACGGTTGGTTATATTCCGCACATTTCTCTATCACCTGATTGATAGTGTGAATATGGTCTATTGTTGAGTAGCCTTTACGGAATACTGCCTGGTCTTTCGGTTGAGAGAAGTCTAAGGTGTTCCTGATTGTATTTGCGATTACCTTAGTAAATACTTTGTAGGCAAAGGACAGTAAGCTGATCGGTCTGTAATTTTTCTAGTCTTTCGCGTCCCCTTTCTTATGGATTACGATTTCTTCCAGGATTCTGGTACGCTCGAGGTCATGAGGCATTGCGTATACAGGATGGCCAGTTTTTCTAGCACAATCTGCCCACCATCCTTCAACAAATCTGCTGTTACCTGATCCTCCCCAGCTACCTTCCCCCTTTGCATATCTTCCAAGGCTTTCTTTACTTCTTCCGGCCTTGCTTGTGGGATTTCGAATTCCTTTAGACTATTCCCTCTTCCATTATGGTCGTGGGTCTCACTGGTACTGTATAAATCTCTATAGAACTCCTCAGCCACTTGAGCTATCTCATCCATATTAGTAATGATATTTCCGGCTTTGTCTCTTAACGCATACATCTGATTCTTGCCAATTCCTAGTTTCTTCATCACTGCTTTTAGGCTTCCTCCATTCCTGAGAGCATGTTCAATTCTATCCATATGATACTTCCTTATGTCAGCTGTCTTACGCTTGTTGATCAGTTACGCAACTGTCTATCGCTTTTCGCCCCCTCATAAACGCAGCCGCCGTATAGCTGGGAATCGAGCCTGCAACCTCATGCTGAGCACCAGAATGATATAGCCACTGTGCGAACGTGGCGAATCATTTTCTTTCCTTTCAGGTTGGATGTTTGCTTTCATTCTCGCTCACCCCATGCCTAATACATTTTCATGTAATCTAGCCTTTTGTTATGGTGCGCACGATGGCGTTTCTTGTGGATGGTGGCAGTTTCAATACCTTTACAATTGTGCCACTTTTCGCTCGAAATTACGTTCCTTGAACTTCGTCATGACCCCATCAGACTTTTCAGTACGGGGGTTTTACCTGCCAAAACCATGATATGATTATGAGGCACGCTGTGATGGGGGACCCCGGATTATTTTGACCACCCAAGGATCTTTAACGGGCACATAATGCACGGTACACGCATGTATTTGCATTTCGCCCCCCGTCGAAATGCGGCCAGCACAGCCGGAATTTGATCTCGCGCCCACGCTCTTAGTAGTGCAACACTAAAGCCACTATAGGCCACCGCGGCGGGTCATCAAATTTTTTAATGTAAGCTCTATCTTTGCCTTGAGCAGGACATGGCAGTAGGGTTATTACACCGAATACAGCAGACTGGTAGCATGTTTTGGTTTGGTGCTTTTCTTCTATACATGGTCCACAGAACAAAACGCACAAATAGCGGGACGCCTTGTTTAGAGGAAAGATGGTGCTGGTTTCACAATGGCTGAAGGTTGTGTACACAACGGACGAGCCAAACTGCATAATTAACTTAAACCTGCATTGTAATCATGTTCCAAATGAAAGGAGCAGTGGCCCTCATTGTCGTGCTCCCGTTTGGGCACGTAGAATTTCACCATGCGCCCTCAACCCATGTACCGCTACCCAACGCGAGCTCAGTGGACCCAGGCTGGTTTATTATGGAATTTGCCCCTTTGCTTTCCACAAGCTCTACGGGCAAGAGCGCATCTCAGGTGGAAAATGCAGCGTCGTCGACACAGCGCATCTTGATTACTAGATATGCATCCGCTGACCTGTAACATGAAACTATTCTGCGGTGGGATCGCGCGGAAGGCGCGAAATAGCAGGGCCTTCGCCACTATCGGATGTCTCACCGCAGGTGACGCATACAGAATCAACGATATCAGAGTGCCAGGAGGGATGCTCACGCCAGGGTAGAGATAACAGCGGCGTAGAGAGCACGTGCTGCGGGATGAGCGCAACCTTGGACCGAGAAACCAATTAACAGTGACGGCTCGTCATGTGGAGCGTACACATATTGAGGATCTCAGCTCTTTGTTCGCGGTAAGGTACGTGTATGTGAGTTCCTGGCAGAGGGATGCGTTGCTACTACTTCCGCAGACGTGATAAGAAGACTATGGCACGTGTGTCGATTAGAACACATGCGTGCCTATGCGTGCGTGCGTCTGTGTGAGGCCTATATCACAAGCCTCGCGACTTCTTGCCCACATGGGCCTCACAACCACACGTGTCACATTCAGCAGTTTCGTAAAAAGCCTATCTAGGCACGAAGCCGCAAGGCGTGCGATAGAGGCATATCACATCGCGCGCAGTAATGTGTATATCTGTCAAAAATCATTCACGCTGTCGGAGAAAGAGGTGCAACATCTGTCCATGCGTCGACTGTAATGTGTTCACGCGTGCTCTGGTGCATGTTCGGGGCAATCTAGTACTAGGTGAGTCGGTTAGATTGAGTGTCGTATAGCCTTTGTTATATGCCAGGTCTCGTACTGACGTCTATCTACATCACCTATTTCCTGAATAAACTTTGGTTTTGAGTGAGCACTCGTCCTGTTTGCTATCTTGTCCTAAACCCTTCCTCCTGCTCTCAACTTCAATTACGAATATAAACCCCCTTCCTCAATGTTACTTTTTTTATTATTGCGATATTTAGGTGTTGAGCCTCATAGCAACGCAAGCTAACGTAAGCGCCTTAAGCTCCAACCAGAGAGAGAGATTGTGAGCAGGAAGAGGCGCTCTTTTCTGCAACCCTCTAGGGAGCGCGGCTCAGCGCCTTGGGGAAGAGGAAGGGGGACACATAGTAAAAAGAAGAGAGGGCAGGTCGAGGTGGTCATAGAGTCCTATCCCAGCCACAAGGAACACATTTTCGAGTTATTTTTGCAGCCGGCGGTGGCCAGCATGAGATGGCATCGTCAAGAATAATGCGACGCTGGAGACGACACTCGCTCGACGCCGAAGTCTGTCCTTGCCAAACCAAAGCACCAACGCCCGAAGTGGTTCGCAACGCACGGAAGCCGGCCGACCCCAAAAATCCGTCAGCAAATCATTCCTTGTGATTTGGCCCTACGGTCGGCTGGGTCTTTATAGTGAGACACCACTGTGGTGCCATAAACCCGAGCAATCCGGCTTCACTTTTACCGAGATTAAAGTTGTGCATCCACAAGGAAAGCAATGTTCGATACAAACAATGAATGAATGAATGAATGAATGAATGAATAATCGACAGTAATTTTATTTCGGAAAGAACGGTTCGTGGCCTATATTGGTAAAGAAATATCGCTGTCTCGCCATGTTGCTGCTGTCTCAGGTGCTGCAGCTGCTGTGACGATGCGCACATAAGCACACCTCGAGCGCGCTCCTAGAAACACTTTGGATGCGATCAGCTAGACGTACACACGCAGGTAAGTCGAAGTGGAATTGGTACGTGAAAGGAACGAGTGCACACGTACGAGGGAAAATGGACATCGCAAACACCGCGTTCGAGGCCGTCACGCCTCTGCCGAGCAGCTATGTGCACAGCGTCGCAGGATGAAAAATGAGCCTGAAAAGTAAGGCTGGGTGGTCCGATGGCGAAAACGCCGTCGAATATAATTTATCAATCCACAGTGTTTTGCGAGCGAGCGCCTGCAAATACCGGCTCTCTCACAGTGCGTTTAAACAGCTGGTACGAAAGCAGCCATGGCGTGTCAGTCTGGCTCGGCAGTAAGCTTCTATATTTCTCAAAGAGACCGGTATGGTTTTTGCAGCTGCTGCTTCGAAAAGCCATGCGCGATCTGGAAATATATGCAAGAATCCAGATATGTCGGCAATTTATTTTTCTACTTTTGGGGTAACGGCTCAAGATTTCTCAAGGCGTTTGCAAGTGGGAGGCACTTAAAGATGTTTTTGCTTCGGTTATTTCTCGTTCTAGTAGGAGAAATAACGACCTCGTCGACATGCTCAGGCAGCTTTCGAAGCAGCTGCTCAAAAGGAGCAGCTAGCACACGTTCCTGAACAGCCCTGTCTCTTGTGCTTTGCATAACTCAAGAAAAGAAAAGGAAAGATTTGAGAGAGAAAAAGAACTCTGTAGGGCAGTGCCAGCTCATCCGCTTCATTTAATGTCTTTCCGAGAAAGCTCCCAAAATACTAGGTGTTTGCGAAAGGCAGCAGCAATGCCGTTTCCATGTTCAAGGTCACAATAGCAATTACCGGCTTTGACAATCTTCCGGTCGAAACTTTCCCTGACCGAGCAGCCTCGCTACCAAACCCATCGATCGAGCATTTTGAAGCAATTCGATCGAAGCCTCCTCTTTGCAGTCCAGCTTGCATGTCAAATGTAGCAATTTTTACTCGAGCATATTTTCGTTAAAGCAGCGTCTTACAACGCCTGCATTATACTTTAACGTTTTAGCAGTTCTCTCCAAGGCGGCAAGCGTCGAAAGCGTTTTTTTTTTTTACTGCACTGCAAGTGAGCGGCGCTCACCAGTGCGGTAAAACGAAATTCGTTTATACGACAATTCCTACTCATGAGACATGTTCTCCTTAGATCCGAGAATAGCTCAGAGGCATAACCGCTTACCAGCCTGTTTTTATTACCAACTGTTATGCTACGTACCTGAAACTCCATAGCTTGCTATACCTCCTTGGTACGTGGAGTAAGTAACCAGCCCCTCGTGTTCCTTTAGATAAAAACAGCTTTTCTTTGCCTAAATAAACATAGAGTAAGGTGCAGCATCATGGTGGTAAGTTGACCTGTTGACGTCGCGTCCTCGATAGACATGCGAACTCGCAGCGTGCTTCGCGGATGCTTTTCAACGTCTGCGATGACACAATGGTCTACAGACAAAGTGAGCTTCAGTTTTCACGAAAGCTGACGGTTGGAATATGCTTGAACCATTTTACGTGTTTGCTTCAAGAAATAATTCAAGGCAACGCGCGTTATAATGCGTACAAGGTGTCTCAGACGGAAATAAGCTTCGCGAATACACGCCGGTTGCATATCTGCGTGAATCGCATTGGGTCGCAGTATGCGCCTGCGTACTTTAGCAAAGGGGCACGCGATAATAACGCTCGGTAATTATACGTGCTCTCGTAAACTCGCAATCGAAGGTCGTGTGCCTTTCGCGCGAAAACTATGTCGCATCGAAATAAAACACTCCAGCGCCGAGCACTTGAGATTGAGAAAGCATCTGACACGTTGTCAATGCAAGAGCTCAATGAGCCCTTGTTTTCATGAGCTCTCGAACCCGTGACGTTCATAGTTCCATCACCCCACGATCGAACTATCTCGCTGTTTGACGGTTGTTGTTCGTACGTGTGATAAACTTCTCTGTTTTCAACCGGAAAAAAATACAAGACAGTTTTGCTGTTATAAAGCAGGCGGTACAGTTAATAAGTGGCTGATTGAGGAAATTTTAGGAACTGGTTTTCATTTTCACTGAGCTAAACGCGGATGGTCTAACTTTCTATTCTGACTTTGAAATTTGGGCGCTTTTAAGAAAAACATCTCAACGTGTATATTCTGTCCCAATACCCTAGAGCTGTATGTCCAGCTTAATAAATAACCATCATTCCCAAAAGCAATGCAGGAACGCCAATCTTCAGACGCATCGGCCAGCATCTCACGAATGCTCACAAAGGGCTCTTCAAGTGATGTGCCACTCTGCCACTTCCTCTCCGAAACTTTGCCCCGTCATACTTTAGCAGCAGCTGCTTCTGGCTTCCAAGCAACACTATCTGACAGAGTAAAGAAGTGCATTTGTGCTTCTTCCGGATCAGTTGTAGATAGCAGAAACCAGCAGTAATCGCTACCAGATTCGGTAGTTTTGCACATGAGTGTCTTCGAGTTAATATTGTTCGAAGCAGCTATTACCAGCCTCCGGTCAGCAGTAGTCGTCTTCACTGTGTGTTTCTCGCCTTTCTCAGTTCACATCAACAACACTGTCCTTCGTGGCTCTGGAATTTAGCAATCGCATTTCCATCACTCGAAAAAAGAAACTAATCAGCCTGGCCTGACATGAAATCCAGCGATGGTACAGCGCCTTTCCCGCTTAAAACACGCTGGCTGGTGCAGTGGACGTAGTTAAAACGGGACAGGCTGCGTCTGTGTCACCAAGGACGCCCAGGTACCCAAGGGCAAACGCTCTTAACTTTTCTGCATTAATACTCAATTTTATGCACCACCCTGACCACACACATAGCTAAGTTTCCACGGCAGGGATCCAGCAAGTAGAGCTACGAACTTGCCGTAGCTTCGTCACAAGCCCACAATTTCTGTAGGCTGAGCAAATGTCACTATACTTAGTGTTTGTGTAGAGCTCGAAGCAGTGGAGCGTGCATTTCTCGAGAACGCAAAGGTGGTTAAGTGCGACATTAATGGCCTTTTGGGAGGAATTAGCAGGAATCGCCTTCGTCGCATATGATCTCTGTAATTTCGCCATCTTTGTGATTGCCGGGGAAAGACAAATAGACTGAAAAATCTCGCGATCAGTCACGATGTTGCTGTCAACACACAAACAATTACTTTGCATCGCAGGCTTCTTCCATCATTGCAGCTAGTTGCCGTCCTGGATCCACGTCAACGATGCCTGGATCTACCTAAATAGGGTTTCTGCTGCTTTAAAGAGCGACATGCAAGTTGAATCGTTCGCAATGCTTCTTGCACTGGGTCCTGCAGGCGCGCTTCCTACAAATGTAACCACAATATCAGCTGGGCGCTGGGCGCCGTGACCTCCATGACAACGCTTAACTGTTCCCGAGCACAGCGTAGCCCTAACTTGAGCGACAATGTGGAAGTAGCAGTCCAAAGTTCCGGTCTTCAGTATTGAGCCATTGCTTGATTGTTACACGTCTTTCTTAGTCACGAAGCGATGACACTGTATCCGTCAGACGGTACTGGCCCCTGATGCTGGCATTGACAATATTTATAAAGCGCCGTTCTTTTTTATTTCCCTGCTAAGAAAACTACGAGAGAGTGCTATAGAGAATTTAAGTGGTCCAAACTTTGGAGTTCTTAGAGCCTTGCGTGATGCTATTACACTGCTGGTGCCGCATGAAACGTTATTTCACTGACGACCGTTCCATATAGCTTAATTGCCTATAATCGCTTATACACCAAGATATCACCTCTAAGGCACCTGGTTTGTTAATCAGCTAACGATCACTTTTAAGCGATAAATTTCTTTTTATATTCTCTTCGGCTTTTGTCATTATATAGAATAAAGCCGTGCATGCCGCTTTTAATGCCAGGATCATGCCATGCCACGCGACGAAACATGTATAATCAAAATTGAAGTGTGTCTTGTAGTGGGAGCCGCGTAGGAAACGGCGACATAGGTGACATAGGCGACATAGGCGACAGAGACACACGCAGCACGAGCGCTGCTATACGGAAAGTGCAGTGCGCAAGATGTAGTGCCAACTAGCCTAGCGTCGCACCCTTTTCAAGTGGATTGCTACAAAATAAGGTGTGTGGTTTCTAAGAATGTGTTCGTTGTACAGGCGTTTGAAAGGACGGGCTCCTTATACGACATCAAAAGAAAAGGTGCCTGTTGTCATGCCAGCGCGATAACGGGGCAGAGCACGGAGGCCGTCCCCGGTTCCTTATTTGGAGCACGTCCAAGCCGCCACTCATTCGGCCTATAGATAGCAGGGCTGGATCTCCCCGTACCACTGGAAGACCCGTATCAGCCACATGGGTTGTCATGCTCAGATGTCGATAAGAAACTACCACCCACTACACGTGTGATTCAGTGACAGTGATAGTATCACTGTCACAAGTCACAAGTTCCGTGAGTTGAGTTGAGTTGAGTTGAGTTGAGTGGTTGTAGGCTACTGGTGGGATTAGCCTTGCAGTAGCTGCCGGCAATTGCTCCACCGTAGCGACACTTAAAATACATAAATCATATAAATCAGACACAGACCTCACAACTACACTACACATAGTCACACCTAAGGTCACCATGTGGAGGCCAAATCCGTGTCCTGCAGGTAATTTAAAAGAAGGCGAGAAACCTCCTTCCTATCTAACCGGTTCCCGCGCGGGAAAACAATGTCCTGTATAGAACTGTGGGGAATTCCTGTCCTCTTGAGGGACCCGAATAACACGCTCCTTTCCGCGTCATACAGAGTACAGCACATAAGGTAATGTTCTATGTCACCGCACACACCACACGTTGAACATAATGGTGACAACGCCAGGCCAGTCTTACACATCCACGCAGGGGTACGAGCAGAGCCCGTGCGAATGCGGAGCAGTAAAGTGGCTTGGTTTCTTTTGAGACCCTTAGTCACACATGGCTTGTGAGGTGAGCTCCACAAAGAGTGGAAGTGGCACGACACCGCTTCTCTGAAGAGTCTCTTGTCCTCTTGAGGCACTTTTCTCAAAGGATTCCCAGACAGCGCTCTATGGGCAAGGCTGTCCGCCATCTCGTTGCCTATGATACCTATGTGCGAGGACACCCATTGGAATCGTATGGAGAAGCCTTTGATAAGGAGAGTGTGCACCGAGCGTAGGGAGCTTAGACATAAAGCATCAGTAGGGAACCCATACTCTAACCTTTGAAGGGCGGATTTCGAATCTGTAAGAATGACTACGGGTTGAGGCGTACAAAGCCGTAGCTTTTTTAGGGCTGCCTCAATGGCAACGCTTTCGGCCGTTGTGGAGGACACGACTGTAGTGAAGCGAACCGACCAATCATACTTTAAAGCGGGAATATGAAAAGCAGCTGCACTAGATCCTCTGACCTTGTCCACAGAGCCATCAGTAAAAATTTGAAGATGACGTGCATATTCAGTTTCAAGATGTTCCAGTACGAGCGAACGTGTTGCCCCCAAAGGAGAACTCCGCTTAGCACGAACGTGAGGAATTGTCAACGAACAATCGAGGCTCGCGAAAGACCAAGGTGGATTCAACCTCTTAGTTCGACCTCTAGCGTCAAGACCCAGGTAACCAATAGTATTAAGGGCCAAGTACGCTCGGGACTCGGATCTCTTTCGAAGGCTCTGTAGAAGGGCTCGACCGGCTATCGTCTGTTTGAGGCGGCCAATTTGCATCAATAGCCTTTGTGAAGCGACTAGGCTAAGAGGTCTCGATAGAGACTCATAAAGTACTGCATTATTAGGAGCAGACTGCGGAACGCCAAGAGCCCTCCTTAGGCCCTTTCTGTGCAAAACCTCAAGTCGTTCCAGCTGTGATAGTGAGGGGGAAATTAAAGGGAGCTGGTACATTATTCGACTCGTCACTAGTGCATCGTGCAGCCTGATCATTGAAGAAGGGTGATTTCCCCATTGCTCACTTGCAACTCTACGGATCACATTGAGACGCGGAGATAGTGATGTCACAATAGAGTCCACAGCTCGTCGCCACTGTAGACGGTAGTCAATAATTACGCCCAAAAAGCGTTTGTACTTCAATTGACGAAGGCAAGATTGATCAATGTCTATCTTCAGCCGCGCATACCGTCTTCCTCTACCTGGAAACATGATGAAGCCAGATTTTTCCACCGAGAGAGTCAACCCTACACCTTGAAGGTAATTTTGAACTGAAAGTAAGGCCTGTCGAGCTATCAGAGCTAAACGCTTGTGTTGATATCCGCTTAACCAAATACAAATGTCGTCCGCGTATATCGACATATGGATATGCCTGCAATGTTTTTGCACTTCAGCGGGAAGACACAAGTTCCGTGAGAACGGAACCCCTCATAAGAGGAAACCTCTATTTGGAATCTCTCCTGTCAGATTTCGGGCACTTCCATTTCTTTTTTCAATTTCGGGCACCTCGCTGATTTTCTCCGCTCCTGTACCCCCTTAGTTAACGTGCTAGCTGCATATTACTTTCTTTTGTCTATAAAATTAACAATGTTAAAGTGAGTTCACTCTTTCGACGTTTTTTTTTTTATTAGATTACGTCTTTTTTGGAAAAGTGGGGCAGGCCGATCGCTTTATTTTTCTTTAGCCTTAAGTTATTCGTTGCTCTCCTTCACCATTTTCATTATCTCCTTCTTGGGGCTAAGATTTATGGAAATTAGGCTTCTCGTCATCGCACATACCATAAAGGTGCTATATTTGACTTAAAGCTATGGAAGTCCCGTTGGGTGTTTTATTGAAACGTGATATACAAGACACCATGCAAGGAGTGTGACGTGTCGTACATCGGTGAGAGCGGAAATCTTAAACGGCACTTCAAACAACACATGAATGACTTCGCCAAGGGCCACAAAGCCGCGAACGCCCTGGCGAAACATCATGAACTAACCGGACACATCATTGACTGGGACTCGGCCGCCATCATCGCAAAAGAGAAACACTTATCTGCTCGTTTGCTTTTAGAATAATTTTACATCCACTCAACTAGACGCACGATAAACAGAACGCGGGGTAATCTTACCCAGATATACACTCGAACGCTGAGCCACCTCACCCATAAATAGCCGCGCGCCCATGCTTACATCTTGGTTGTGATCAAGGGACCCGTACGGGGCCCAAAACATCTGTTCTTTAATTTTCTTGTATTCTTGGCAAGTGCACGTTTCTTGGCACCAATGTGTTTCCTCGCCAGACGAGTTTTCGTCGAACACTTGACTTTATTGAAACGTCTGTATTTGACATCACTCGCTATATTTCGAACAGTGTGCAACAAGGCTAGCGGGAGGTTGCTTCGTTGCTAGGCCAGTTTGGCTACGGCCAACTAACGCGATAAGGTGGTTCAGAGATTGACCGAACTGATGATCAGAATGGCGCCCTTAGAGCTTCAAAATTGTTTAAGATGTTTATCAATTCATTTTCTCTGTCACATTGACTAGCACGCATAAATAGACAACATTTGGTTTCGTGCTGTTTTAATTTCAAATATTTTTTTTCAAGTACCTGATGGTTACCACACGCTTCGTAACGTTCCAACGTTAAAATTTACATATAGTGCAGCTCTATCTTACGGCTACATCAGGAGTGTAAAAGAAAAAATTATTAATCTTCAGTAAAATGAGCAAAAGGACATCAAAGCAGGAGTGAGCAAACAATGGAAGTAAATTGTCATAGGCAGCAGAACATAAGCGAAGAGTAAATAATTATGGTATCGGTGAAGAAGATTAAGTATGCCAAAAGTATTCACATGTTGCGACTAAATACTTATTGAATAACAAGGAACGAACTGCCACTAGACAGTGAAATCCAAACTTCTGCTTCACACAGAAAGAAAGCATTATTTGAAACCCCTGTAACGAGCAAAAAGAAAGAGATGATTTACCTTAACAGCATGAGGAATACGAGTGCAACTTTCGTTTAGCCCATAAGCCAAACGGGGCGTTAGTTATTCATGAATGGAGTGATTCTTTAGCGCGTCAGATCCTACTAGTGTCACTATATTATAGGATTCTTCCCTGCAGTCTTGGGAGCTGCCGCTCCCTACATCGCGGCGATGAATCTGCAGCCTCCCAAGGCTATGACTGGCTTTGGTCCGTCATCGGTGACTGCATCGAAAATGCGACGAAGCATGTCAAGTGACAGTGAGGACAACCCTTTGTACTCCGCATCAGCTAATGAGTGCTCGGAAGAAGGTTTTAAACCTGTGCTGCCCCGCAAGTCCAAATGAAGAATCGTCAACGCATCTTTGGAGTCAAATACGTCGACTATCAAGACTGCGCTGGCCTCATACCACCCTAATTGCTGGGGATAACGCCACTCACAATGTACGTGTCCTGAACAAGCAAGCTCTGTCTTACTTTTTTGAAAACTCAAGCGCCGAACGAGATCAAGGACGTGAAACCCAACACCAGGAAGAATGTTCTGGTGATTGGCGTTATGAACAGCAGTGCACTAAGCAATCTGCAGCATATAACGCAGCTGCGTAACATCAATACATTCATCATTAACGTTTCACTATGAGAAACGTCCGTGACAGCCAGTCATATCACCGTCATTGCGCGCGTAGGTCGTCTTGGTAACACAGGCTGTATGGGAATAGTGTTCAAGGGCGGTTCCCATCCTTGGAATATGCCACGTTTTCGCACTAACTATAAATGACAAATATTGTCTTACAACCTGCCCCATGTCCTAAACACGTATAAACACACAATAGGATATACCAAAGCTGAGGTGCGGCAATATTTTGTTGAAATGTGACTTTATCGCTTTTTTGTTTTGCTTGCTTGCTTGCTTGCTTGCTTGCTTGCTTGCTTGCTTGCTTGCTTAGCTCGGGCCACTACCAGGTTAGACAACTCATTCCTAAATTGCTGCAATATATGGCTGTTAGAAGGTCGGCCCTGCGAAGGACGTAAGCAAAAACACTGCAGTCTGTTCCCGTTGCGCCGAGGCTCACCCAGAAGACAGCTGTCATGCAACGAATTTTAGGTGTCCCAGCCATCATGGTTCCCACAGTGCCTCTTCTAATGACTGTCCAAAAATGAAGAAATTGTTGTTTTTTTTTCCTAAAGAAATGGTTGGTGACAACTCGGATCGCAAAGAGGCCTCTGTTAATCGACCGACGAAGACGACGTCGCCGTCGACGGTCCTTGCGAAGCCATAAGACATCTTCAAAAAAATGCTTCTCCTCTTCGAAAGGCACCACCACCTGCGCTTCCACGTACCCGACCTGTACGAGAGCCGCAGCGCGTGCCACTACCAGTACAGTATGATGCTCCTTCGAATGAGGTGCGACATACGGCTCGGGAAGTTATATCATTACTGCGATCTTTAATGGATGCCATCCGTGAGTTGTTGAACAACATGCACGCAACGTCAGCCAGAAGTAGCGTACACACTAAGTCCAGCGCTAGCAGAACCTAAGTAGAACCACTGCTCTATATTTCCAAGGGGAGGTCTAAAGATCAGCAATATTTCGGTAGAAAGCCCGGGGACTCACATCACGCATAGCGGATTTCCGTCTGTTTGTGTACGCCAACAGGTTCCCTATTATTGTCATCTGCGAGCGGAACCTGTCAAACTAAATCAGGGTTCATACCTATTAATAGTGCGAAAAGAACGGAAGACACCGAGTTAGCAGGACACAGGACGAGCGCTGTCTAGCAACTGAAGTTTGGGTGCCTTTCTTCGACAAAACTGACATTATAATGAAGTACAAAGATAGAAGGGCTCGTGAAGTTGCTGAAGCCTTCCATATAGAAAGGCTGCACTATGATTATATATTTGAGCCATCTGTCGTTCTGCTAGATTGTGAAGTACACTTGCTGGGTAACTATTTCCACGTGCCTTAGATTTCCTGCGCGCACAGGCAGTTGGTTTATTCTTGTTTTCTTTTTCAAGCGTGTTGTTCAATAAATTTCGCTTGTTAGACAACGCTCGCCATTTGTCCTTCTAACTCTGTGTCTTCCGTTGCTTTCGCGCTGCTTAATAAGTATGCACCTTTTCCAACTCGCCCATCTTTCTATCTTACTAAATCAGGATATCAGGTTACGAAGCATTTACATCATCAACGTTCGGTTAAAATAGCAAGGCTGGTAGTAAGGTGTTTTTTCACTTACACTCTTCAGCCTGCGCCGCCTGATGACGATAATCAATACATATGCCTAGCAATAAAGAACAATAAACTTACTATAACTGTCGAGGGGACTTACTTATCTCTATGCAGTCTTTTTAACTGCACGAAACTACAAGTCTTACGCTCATCCTGTTCTGGTCCGTGGGTTATCACCGGGGACTTCAATGCGCATCATAAACAGGGGAAGTTCAAAAATCAACGCAAGAGGCAGAAGCCTAATATTGTTTACCTATGGTAACGAGCTTTGGTTCTACGTTCTTACGTTCTACGACAGTCCTACGTTCTTACGTGATTCAAGATACAGCAGTTGCCTTCACTTGGCTTTCGTATCGTGAAATATGGTTAGGCGTGTGGGATAGTCCATGGATACTAAAACACAAGGGAGTGGCCATATCCCTACGTATGTCAAGATCAGAGGACTGACATCTCGAAGTTCGTGTGGCACGATTAAACAGTTGAATGGTTTATATTCTAGATTGTCTTGAAAGACTTGTGCCTACAAAACACCTCAATGAACCTGGAAGGAGCAATCAAGATGACAAGGCCACAGTGCGCGACACCACGCGTGCACTAACGAGCTGTTCTAAGTTCACTGAATTGCATTTTGATTTGGAGCATGTTCGTAGGAAGTCAATCGAAGACGTAAGGACATCCAGACGCTTACAAAAGCAGATACAACACCGATTAGACAAGCTAGAGTCACAGTGTTGGACAGCCTTCTGCGTTTCGCTAGACCCCTGCAAGACTCTACCTCAATACGGAGAACCATACGAGGCCTCCGAATGCCACCCGTTCAGCAGTCCCCATTCAAGGGTCTAGCCCTCTTCTAAGAGCGATCATATATTGCTGTGGAAGAATATTTCTGTGTGAGAAAGTCCAGCCAAGTGACAGTTCCCACCATTCTAAGCTTCTATCAGCCCTCTGCCACCGTGTGATCTCCGCATGGATTTGCCATTTTGCGCCCAAGAACTCAAGGCGGTACTTGCTCTGTGCATACATACATCACCAGGACCTGGTGTAATTTCATACAGAGCCCAGCGCTATGTTCCTGAACAGGCACAAAGTATCTTACTTGATATTGTTACGGGAAGGAAGAAACGTTCGTCTATTCAATGAATCATGGTGAGATGGCGTGGTGCCCCTAGGCTGTAAGAGTAGTCACGTAGTTCCAATTCTGAAGCCTGGCAAGTTCTCTTTGGAACACTCGTCATTTCATCCGATAGCATTGGCCAGCTGTGTGGGCAAGATGACGGAGAGGATGATCCCTGTAGGTTAGAGTGGTATCCTGAGTACCACAATGTATACTCTGACACCATGGCAGGTTTCAGGCGTGGCCGTGCGTCAGTTGACAGTGTATGGGCCTGGTAACGTACGCAGAGCACAAAAGCGACACAGCGCCACATACGAAGCAATCCTCGACGTTCTGGAAGTGGTAGACGTGGTGGTCGAATGTTTAGCTGGATAACCAGTTATCTCTTCCTGAGATCTTTCTTTGTTAGCACCGAGGATGGCCCTACTACAGTGCATTACACCTGCCGCGATGTCCTCCAAAGCGGTCTACTCAGCCCTACGTTTGATTTAACGCGTCTTCTTCTTGATCCCTTTCAACGGACAGTTGAATTATCAATGTATGCGGATGACATGTGAATATGAGCCTCCGACATAACACGGCCTCAGGTGCGTGCAACGCTCCAGAAGGCTGCGACTCCAACGACAAACTATTTTAGCCATCAAGGCCTCGAAATCTCTTCTGAAAAATGCGCACTTGTGGCGCTTACGTGCAAGTCCGTGGCATAATCAGTGGACGTACCACACGCTATGGGAGGACACATGGGTTTTTAAGTCTACTTTTTGATAACGACTTCTCGTAGAGCACTCACGTCTCGTGCATGAAGAAGCGGCTAACAGGTATCGGTCATCTTCTCAGGTTCTTTGCCGGAAAGAATGGGAAATTTCTGGGAGTGCTGTGTTGTAGTTACATAGAGCTCTTCTTTTCTAGGCTTCTTGCTATATAGATTGTCCGCCCTGACCAACCCAAAAATTACAAGCCCAAGTATGATCCAAGGTATTCAGGTTCAAGTTTTCCATATTGGTCGATGCCTTTCTCGATGTGCATCAGCGGCGGGAACTATCGCGGTCTCTCGAGATTGCCTCCTCACGACGCACATTACAGTTGGAGCACTCAGGACACACAAAAGAAATTTTGTCTGGGCACCTTGTCGTTATTTAACTGCTCTACCCACTAATAGACTACTTACCTTGTTCTGTAAAGAGGTATCAGCTCAGAATTAGACCTTGCCATCTGGCTTGACCCTGCAGTGACACCTCTGACGCCTCCCTGGTTTCTCATTCAACCACTAGTGCAGCTGACTATACCTGGAGGCTACAAAAAGCAAATTTGTCAGTGCCAGCTCTCACAAACAGCTTACCATGCTCCTCTTATATGAAAGATGCCGCGAGTACACGGACATCTACACCAACGGCGCGGTCCTATCGAACAGCTCAACCACAGCTGTTGTTAGCCCAACGAAAGCCATCCCCATTTGTTGGTAATAACTTTATTGAATGGTGTGGCAGGTTTTGGCGACCCGGGCTCAGTTCTCCCAAGAAGGGACGTCGAGATCTTGTCTCAGTACCACCTCATCAATTTAAAAACATCTGACTGGAGAACATCCACAGCCCCAGATATTCATAATAGGGTTTGCCTGAGCTGGTGGGTTGCACATAGCAGAACAGGTTTGTAGCATAGCAGAAAGGGACGAACACACAGGCTGGAGAGACGACGACCAGCGTATGTCGTCGTCCTCTTCTGTCGTCA
Source organism: Dermacentor andersoni (assembly GCF_023375885.2). Lineage (NCBI taxonomy): Eukaryota > Metazoa > Arthropoda > Arachnida > Ixodida > Ixodidae > Dermacentor > Dermacentor andersoni. The sequence goes on along the minus strand of NC_092817.1, from coordinate 129,171,113 downwards.
CCTCAGGTATTGTGCTTCACAACTCAAAGATAGAAATCGTAAGCGCATTGGAGTCTATTTTAGTGAAAATATGACCTCGCACATTCATATCGACCACGTTGTGTCAAAACTGTCTCACATCGTTGGTCTGACGCACGCCAACAGATATATTCTACCGGCAAAAGATAAGCTTCTATTGCACAATGCGCTATTCTACTCACACATGAAATATTGGCAATTAGTTTGGGGGAATACAACAAAAGGTAATTTGCAAGGAATCATGATATTGCAGAAAGAAATGTTAAGAAATATTGAAAACGTTCCCATGAGTCACCCTTCGCACCCTCTGTTCTTGAAGTACTGTATAATGAAGATAGACGAGCTATATCTGCATTGCTTGTGTTTCCGTTATAAGCTTGAAGTAAAAAATAACAGCTATTCCCTACTACGGTTGGCATCGCTTTCTAAAAGGGCTACACCTTATGAGAGTGGAAGCACACAGCCATGGCTAATCCAAACGGGCAGAACCGGATACGGACAAGAAATGGTAAACAGAACGCTACCGCATTTGTTAAATTTCGGCCATAACAACGGATTCACTCCCGCAACAGCGTCGAAGCAGGAACTGAAATTGTTTTTCTGTGGCGAAACTCCTTTCTCATGACAAAATTTCATGTGGTTTTTCATTTGTGCCTATGTACGCTATACGCACTGCAAAGTAACAATGTGGTGTTCGTACTACACAACGTGTACCATTTTATTTTTTCGTCATTTCCTTCATTATGTAGCACGTTTTACTTGCACTTTTTTTATGTTATTACGTTTTCCTTTCTCATTGATGTTTCAGCCAGATTAAAAACCTTTATTTCTAGAGTCAGTTATTTTCACTGTTGTGGACTAGTTATTCGTGCATTACTATTTGTTTGTGGTTTTTATGTTGCTATGCCAAAAATGTTCTGTTTCTTGTATTTTGTGCTCCGGTAGCTGGGAACTAATCATGCGTACTTGTCAGCTTTTCTTCTCACACTCCCTTGCTTCACGAGTGAAATAAAGAATATTATTATTATTATCCATACTGCAACACTCAAAATGTTAAAAGAATAGTCACACCAATGACCGAGACAAAAGTCCATTTGTTAGCCTCTCCAGTGCCTTTGCTTCGTGAGCAGGAGGCAGGAAGTTCCGGTGAAACGTCACCAAACATTGTCCTTCACGACCTTCGCTCGTGCTTCGAGTGACAAATCGAAGATAGTTTCAATTAAGAAGCCATGGCACCCCAGGAAGGGATGGGCCACTCTAAAACTAGAGTCGCGAAGAAGGCGTAGACGATATGTTGCGGTGCGCATGAGATCAGTAACTCTCTTAATAAACGATCCTAATATGAAACAACGGAGGTACTACGAAATCAGGCAGTTTTGGAAAAACAGCCTACGGAATGGATGAAGAAATTGGGATTCCACAGGTGATGAGCTTCGAATGAAAGTGGTTATTGCAGCCGTGCAATAGAAAATGCAGACAAAATAATAATTGTTACCTCACCCTGAGTCTCCCCTCATCTACAAACCATGGCTACGTAGCATCGGAACTCTGAGAAAGCAGTTGAGATACGGAAAGCAGAATTAAAGATCGCACCGTGACTGGGACGATAACCATTTCTTTCTTTATCAGAGTATGAGACGCGTTGCCTTACGACGGTACTCTTTTGTGGCAGTATACTCTTTCCTGAGGTCTGTAAGAATCGTACGGCGAAACAATGCTAGCGCACATTTTAAGAGACACCTTTACCGAAAAGTGGAGCAGCATCCGTGCTTGATAATTCATGGTTATATTGCACATAGTTTTACAGTGACGATATTACGTGAAGGACAGGACGTCGACGTACGTAGCGCAAAGTACCAACTGTTTAATACTGTTAAAGAACGCGCTTATATACAAGGAGATATGGCGCGGAGGTGGGGGAGGGGGAGATATAAAAAGATATGACAAGGTGACGACATGTGATCATAGTTCCATGAATCATGAACGTTCACCAACTAGCCCCCTTCACTGCTTTACTAAGTGCTTGAGAATGCACTGAACCAAATCGCACAGCCTCAAGACCTTTAATACACATCAGACGTGCGTTGACTCCGGTCGACTCACGCGGCAATTAAAATGAGTACAAGTGAACGCAAAATACAAGAAGTGATCACTGCCGAGGCTTCGTAGAAATCGATTCCGATCGGAGTGGTCTATCGGGGCAAGACAGGTGAGAAGATATGATCTCGTATGATCTTCATCGGCGCTGCAGGGGAACTGATGGAGGAGACTTGATTTCACAGGTGAAAGTATGTTCGAGCGGACGCCCGACCTAGCCCCCGAACGACCCCCCCCCACTTCTTTCTGAAGGTCACCCTTGGTAACTTGTAGGAAAGAGCGATTGAAGCGAGCTTAAACCTCGGCACTTGGTCACGTGTTAGTCCGCCGTCATTAGTGGCGAGAGTGTCCGTCTCCTTGCTCTGCCCGGACGCACGTCTCCCCGATCGTCGAAGGTCGCGTCCTCTCTGGCTATTCGGTGCTTCCTCGTATCGTTATTTAGCTTTGCGCAGTGACGCCCAGTCGTGGAGAGCGAGCATGACAAGAATGCCAGTTGGCTTATTTTGCACATTGCTCGCACTTGCCATTTGAGCAAGCGCGCTGGGAAAGCAATGACCTATACTCATTTCAGATGCTTGCGGGAATTTTTAAGCAGCTAGTTTTCCCCTTGCCATAGCACCTCTCGCCCACTTTGACATTCCATCGCAGAAGTAAGAAACTGCTTCATGCCTACAATGTGCACCCATTGCTGCAAGAAAGTCAGGTAACTTTGAGCACACTTCAGATGGTCGCATAATATGCCACTACTCGCGCTCCCACTTCTGACTAGAGCGAGACAACGCGTTGGCTTCTGAACAATTGTAGTATTTCCGCGACAATCAATTAGCCACTGACGCTTGCTTTTAATCTGTTTCACAGCGTTAGTATTTTCCACTCCGCTCACTAGTACTGGCTTCCGCAGTGTAGGGCTTGTACGTCAAGCGCTACACTGCGTTTTTCATGCACTTGAGCTTGTCCCTGCCTGATACCGGAAACCTTTCCGTTTAGGAAACGTTTCCGAAGCTGAGATTATATAAAACCTGATAAAATAATCTTGAAGCTGGATACGGAATTGAATGAATCGGATACGGATACGGATACGGAAGAAGCTGGATACGGAATTGAAGCTGCGTATCCGAAGACACCGCTTGAAAGGAACCGGTGTAGCCTAATTTTTCTCCTTCCGTCGCTTCTTACTGCCTTAATGGTGAGCTTCCCCAACAAGTGCAACATCTCGTGCTCCAACAGTCTGGTTGTTGGAAGGCAGCTATTGTGGAGGTCACTAACCGGCAATCACCTCGAAACAGCATCGCACAGGTCATGTAGGTGGCATAGCAATAGAAAAAATGTTTTTGCGTGTAGGTATTTAGTTTAGAGACAACGTATTCTAATAGTAACATGCATGCTTATTTTTCAGCTGACCACGCACAATGGCGCTTTGTTTAGAAGAATGGTTCGTGAATATCGTGAAGGACTGCGCGATCTTGTATGTCAATGACGCATGGCCGAACGAAGTTTCTGGGTGCGTCCAGCGTCTTCCTATGAACATCTTATAGCTGTATTTTGTTTTATCCGCAGAGTTGTCAGTGGTGCGTGAAGAATATGCCAACGTTTATATGAGGCATCGCTCTCCTGGTATTGAGGCCCAGAGGTCACACCGTTGGACTGTATACGTGGTTTGTTTTGGGGTGCACGCAAAAACAGCAACGAACACCTTTCGTACAGCGGCCGCGCCACTGCGCTGTCCAGTCAACTATCGCTCCTCCCCGACTGCGTATCATTTCCGCTTGGTCCTCTGGCGTGCCTTCTATACCTCCTCTCAGCTGATTCGCGTCAGAAGAACAAGCCCGCCAGCTTCGAGGGCGACGTCGTTGCTGACGCTTTTCTCGTAGATAAGATGAATAAGATAAGATGGTGATACTGACCACGCTCCCTTCAGTCTACTACGTGAGGTAGGACCACCTTTTGCGTTGTTCTTCCTTCCCTGGTGTGCAAAAAAAATGGATGGCCACGTAATCAGTCAATAAACGATCGATTTATTTTAGGTTGTCACCGTGTTTGATCTCACGTGGAGTTCCTTGTGACTGATGGTACCTGCATCAACCTGCATCACGGGAAGACACTGACGTCAGTAGCAGTGGCGTAGCCAGAAATTTCGTTCGGGGGGGCTAACGTTGCAGCTCGGCCTCCTCCTAAGAGGAAACATTAGGTCGGATGCTCTTATCTAAATACATGTAGAAGGAGAATTGGTTTTTCTCGGCAACCACTGCACCAAATTGGACGAGGTTTGTTGCATTTAAACGAAAAACCTAAATTCTAGTGACTGTTTTGTTTCGAATTTTCGATTTAGGTAGTCAATACCTTATTGAAAAGGGGCGAAATCGAAAATTTTCAGGAAACGAAACAATGCAGTTTACAACTCCGTATATCAGCAATGAAAATTGATATCACAATTCTGTGATTTGCACATAACAGGACATCTACAGAGGACAAAGTTGATATGTTACACATGAGTCTAAAAAAATGAAGTCTTATGGAAATACGGCTATTGCAGAACCCTTGTACATAACATAACCAATTCACGTAAGATACAAATAGACATATTGAATTTGTCCGCTTTGAATGGTGCAATGAATGCTGTTTACAGAAGCGGGATATCTGTTCTTGATGCAGAGCTATTAATTTGTAAACTTCGTGTTTCTATTTTTTTCGAAGTTTAGAATTCTTCATAATATTTTAAACAACGTTCAGGCCCTAAATCGAAATTCCGCTTCCAACAGACACTAGAATTTAACTTATGTTGAATTCCAATGGCAGAGTCGGAGCAGCCGACGGACTCCGCGAGCGAGCACTCGACTCTGGCGCAGAGCAACGCCTCCAGATCCGCGAGTGGAACACAACCTGCGCCGCCGGAGTAAGGCGGAAGCGGAAGTTCTATCACCGAGTTACCCAGGATACCTTGCGTGTTGTCATTTCCTTCCGCTGTTTGCTCCCAGCACCGCCGCACCGGTCACTTGTCTCTTCAGCGCCGTTCACCTGTTGTTTTTTTAAAAGTGTGGAATGGATATCTCGCCAAGCGTGCAGCAGCTTTTGCTTCCTCGCGAGTCGTAACCGGTGGCGCCTCCCAGCAGACAAACGTGGTAAAGGAAATACGTCACGCAGAGTTCCGGTCCACTCCGCCGATTTTGGCGGAGCATCTTTTTCTGCTCCACGGACCGACTCCCGCTCTGAATCCCCTCCGACTCTCTCATTGGAACACCTTACTCCCGCCCTCACTCTGCCATTGGAACAAACTTGCTCCGAAACGAGCAGAAAAACTTGCTCCGACTCCGCCATTGGAATTCAACATTACTCTCTGAAATGCGACAAATTTCATTAAAAGCGATTCAGGAGTTATCTCAGAAAAGCGTTTCTACGTTTTACATGTATCTGAATAGGCCACGTTGGAGTTCGGCCCGAGCTAAAGCTTCCTCTTAAACAATTTGCCTATGGATCAAATACATGAATAATAACTGCATTATCATTGCCAAAGATGCTGCAAACGAATTCTTGAACGCTACGCAATGTCAATACAAGTAAAATATGTATTCTTTTCATAAAATATTATACTCGTATGTGCCAAAAATTGTGCCCAACATAACTGGTGTCAATGCTTCCATGTTTTTCGTCTATTTAATAAGTAAAGAAAATATCACACGAACTTTAGAACTACATCAGTTCGAAACCACCAAAGCATTCCATGCCGCTGATATGAAAAATGTAAAGGCCATGAAATGAACAAGTTGAGGACAAATATGTTAATGAAACTTTGTCATTCAAGATCCTTGTTTACATTCTTGTACATATGCAACGGCCAGTAAAAAATTTCAATGACGCTGTCATTTGTTCCAATGTATTACGCAGGAGCAGCTGTCACCGGTCGTGTATCGTGAGTAATTGCACCGAAATTATAGTCGCAACAGAGAGCACGTATAAAAAGCAGGAGTTTTGCAGAATATACGAGGGTGAGTCAAATGAAAGTGAGCCAGTGCGAATATATGAAAAATGGGGTACTTTGTTTAAAAGTAGCCTTCATTTGCATTCAGACATTTGTCCCATTGACAAACGAGTCGCGTAATTCCCGTCTCATAGAGTTGCTTAGGTTGCTGCTTCAAAACGTCTGCAACTGACATTCACGTCATCGTCCGATACGAATCTGGTTCCCTTGAGCTGTTTTTTCGGTTGCCCAAAAATGGGGAAGTCGCAAGGCGACAGGTCTGAGCTGTCTGGCGGATGTTGCAGCGTTCCCCGCTTGAACTTTGCCAGTTTTGTATTAACCACATCAGCGACGCAGGGACGGGCATTGTCGTGGAACAAGATGACCCCATTCGTCAATTTGTCACGTAGTTTGTTCTTGATTGCGACACGCAGCCGATCCGGCGTTTAGCATTATCGGAAACAATTGATAGTCTCTCAAGATTTAGCAAATTCTATCAGTAATGGCCCTTGACAATCAAAAAATAAAAGTCAACAATACCTGTCCGGCGGAAATGACGGCCTTTGCTTTCTTTTGGGGTGGTGAATTCAAATGTTTCCATTATAAGATTTGCTGTCGTGATTTAGGCTCGTAGTAGTGGCATGATGGTTCGTCTCCGATCACAATTGCAGACAAGAAATCGTCACCCTTATTGTCATACCGGATCAGATGAGTGAAGGCAGCGCCGAACATCTCCGTATTCTGGCGGTGGTCCAAAATCTTGGGCATCCATTGCGCATACAAGAGCCGATAGCCGAAATGTTCATGAATTACGGCGTGAACGGTGACGGTGAACCGAACCGTGAGCGATGTTCACACGCTCTGGCAGTTCATCGATGCTTATCCTCCGTTCTTGTGTCATCAGCTCATCAACCTTTGCAATTTTGTTAGGTGTGATTGCACGATGGTTTTGGCCCGGTCTGGGGTCGTCTTTACAAATTTCACGTCCTTCTTTGAACCGTTTGTTCTAACGCTTCACAGTGGCCAATGAAATGCAATGTTCGACGTACACGGCAGCCATACGGTGACTTAATTTCTTTTTGGGAAACACCTTCAGCTGTCAAAAACCTCACGGCACTACGCTGCTCCACTTCTGGAGCGTCCATTACGTTACGCAACCATGTTCATCCCAGTGTATGAAAGCGTTAAAGAACATTTATCCTCAAACCTGCGTGTCACTTTTGTAAATCACAGATGCCTGTGTGCTACGCGCAGGCCTTGCAGATAATGAACAGAACCATAATTGCGCGGGGTGGGTAGGCTCACTTTCATTTGATTGCCCTCGTACATTACAAATGCGAAGATACAATGGAATATACAAATGCGAAGACACAGCTTGATAACGGGCAAAAAAGTGCCACTGGAAACATAGTTCACTGCACGTATACACAAAACATACGTATAAGTCTCCAATAAATCTACGTATCTAAGAAAGAGTCACGCTATATAATGGGTCAAACAAGGCAAATAAACATGTTACGCAATCACAGATTCACAGAATCCTAGATCCCGCCCCCATTCCATCCACTCCCCCCGATGTATTGTGCGCGACCGAAGGCGGCGCGCTTGCTCCTCACTTTTCTCCCTTGCGCACGCAAGACTGAGCCACCATCGTCGGCTCACCCATTCCCCCTCACCCCCCACATGCTTTCACTCGCACATACAGCATGCGGTGCACGGTCACGATGTTATCGCCCTTAGAATTTATGCGGAACGTGAGGGCGACGGCGACGGCAGGAATGCGCCTAGAGTCTCCATATAATTGCTATTGCAATAATATAATAAGAGTATCCGCAGCTGAAGCGTCCCATGGCCCATTACTTTCCGCAAAATAAGTAACAAAATAGAACTTTCACCACGCGACAATTCGCTGCGCCTCAACGTTTTTTTTTTTTCCTTTTGTGGGGCGGGGGCACCATATTGAAAAAAAAACGCAAAGGAAAGTATGTTGGTCACAATCGAATGCCTACTTTGGGCAACTAATGTGGCTATTAAAGGAATATCGAAGAAAACACGAGACGCTTGGTCCACCAAGAACCATGCGCATACTGCTCGGTATCCTACACCGGCGAGGCAAGACATTCTGGAGAGGTTGCGCTCAAGCGAACGCGGTGCAATCCGTCGTCCCCACAGTGATGGCGGCGAGCGACCATTGTTTCTTTTTCTCGTCTGCTAGCCAGAAAGCGTCTAAAACTGCCAGACGAAAATGCACTCGGCCAGAGAAAACCGAATGTGCACCGAAGTGCGCCGCGCGGTGGTCGGGGCAACACGAGAAAAACGCATGCGCTCTGGCTGGCTCTCGCAGCCCGCGGGCAGGGGAGCGAGAACAAAAAAATTGAAGGGGATCAATGTGTCCTCGCGATTAAAAGTCAAAGTAGAAAAAATAAATAAGAACGTAGTTACCTTGGCTGGCTTTAGTGTCTTCACTGGATGCTTTGGCGCAGGTGAAAAATATGTTGATATTTTTTTATGTGACATGACGGCAGGAATGAACCACCACAACGCTTCGTCCCATCGGGCCTCGCTGCGGGCTTTGTGCAACTTGTCGGATAGTGTGTTGATTTGGCTTGTCTCGTTGTATGGCCCGATGTGTTACTTTGGAAAAGTTAATGCACCTTTGGCGTCAAATATTTATGGGAACATTAAACTTACAAAGCTCCGCAATTGAAAATCTAAAGCACATGTTTTGAAATATCAATGCACCTTTCACATCAAAAGTTTATGAGAACTTTATACCCATAAAGTTTCGGAATTGACATCCACGCGCTCCGTAGATTCCATGATAGAGTGTAGATTCCGCGGCCTCCGCGAGATGCCGCGCCAGCCCGTTCGCCATCAAAAGGTCCTTGAAATTTTGTGCTCGGTTGAGGCTGCTAGCGTTATGTGACTCCCGGTGCATGGGCGTTGCCGCGAAATCCAGCCCGAGTTGGCAATTTTCGCGGTGAAATGGCTTTTTGAGCGTGAAAAAGACGTTCTAGACAAAATCCAGAATGATTTCCGGCGCCGGGGCTTGCTTTGGTCGGCGGTGAATGGACAGCACGAAAAAATTTCGGCGGCGGCTGAAGCCCCATAAGCCCCCCCCCCCCCCCCCCCCCTGGCTACGCCCCTGGTCAGTAGGGTCAAGCCGCCAGGAAGAAATCTGAGGCAGGATCTTACACAAAAAAAAAAACAGCGCGAATTACACAGCACGGAGAAAGAGGAACTGTGTGTTGTGTACTTCGCAGTAATTTTTGCAAGCTGTACAACGTGTACCAAATAGCCCAGTTTTCATTTCTACTCAGGCAGGATATTGAGAATATTTAGTTCCTTTGGCGTCTTTCTAAAAAGCACAATAAAGATCGACACTTATTCAGTTTAGGCTGGTAAAGTATGCTTTCTAAACCCTGTTGAATCTCGTGTCTAGCCATCGGGGCTGGTAAGTCGGTATGACGTCGCGAATTTCATGTATTTTCCCGAATTCAGGCCCTCTTTGCCAGCGGAAAAAGCTTTTTAAGCTTTCTGTGTCCAGTATATGCTTTCTTTGGAATGCAATGTAGTTCTATCTTACCAATAGACCCAACTTACTCACCTGCCTAAATGCTGTCAATATTTATGACGTAGGGAGGAGCTCGTCTGGAACCTCGCGGGTGGTGTTGCTACCATCTTTCACTTCAGCGCCTTTTTTTTTTTCAGTGTCCGAACCTCGTGTGAAAGTAGGAGCGCTCGTTCTTGTTTTGCGGGAGCGATATTATTCCTTCTTGTGACCGTTTAGACTTGGGAACTGATATTTTAGGAAAGCACCCAGCTAGTGAGACCGAGCACACCGGCCCTCATCAGATGGCTGGGACTACGCAGTAGGCTTCTTGGTCAAAACTTCTTACATAGGGAGAAATGTCGGTAACCTTTTTTTTTCGAACGAAGTCTCTAGGTCGCGCCCCTAGACAATCCATGTTTAGGAAAATAATGATAACGATGATGATGACTTGGTAGGATTTCGGTCTTCTTATGCTTCAATTGTTTCTATGCGAAATGGTAGAGAGAGAGAGCGAGAGAGAGATAAAACATCTTTATTTGAAAGCCTCTGCTGGGTTCGAAAGGGGAACGAAGGGGCCAGGGAACTAGTCCCGTAAAGCTCCCCTTTCCGTCAGGCGCAGTCCAGGCCCTGAGCCATGGCGCGTCCTCCGCCAGTCGGACAGCCCAAAGCTGGTCTCGGCATTCACCGAGTAGTATAGCCTCCCACTGCTGATGTGTTTTTATTTTAGTATATTGTGGTTTACGCTGTGTCTGATATTCTTTCGGGCTTATGGACATGCCCGTATAATGTAATCAAAGTCTGCACGTGGATTATTGCGTTTCTTACAGTGTGATAAGTATGCTTCTGGGTGTATTCAGTGCCTGAGTAGGGGTGTGGGGAAGGTGCTTATTTCTAGAAGCCTCCACGTGGTTTCTTGATGTTTGTTTAATGAATCGTCAGGCAGAGGGTATTTGTAGTGATCATTTCGATAGTATTCGAAGATAGCTCCGTAACTAGTCATGCGGTCTCCCACTTGTTCGTATTGGGAAACTGTTTTTTCTTGATCTGGTTCTGGTTCTGGGGAGCTTAGTTCTGTTCGGGTCTTTTCTGGGATTTGTTGTTTGGAGAGTGGTGGGTGACGCAAATGACTCTGCCGGTTGATACTTGCTCAGGTGGTGTCGTGCGCAGTGTTGTTGCCAAACACCCCTGCATGGCATGGCGTCCAGATCAGTCGAACAGTTCTTCTGAGGGTAGGATATGTTTCAGGGAGAATTCAATATGCTTGAGATGATATAAGTACCTTGGTGTAATTAATTACGGCTGCTTTGCAGCCTCTTCCCCTTCTTCTGCGTGTTTGGTAGGTATGGAGCTAGCTTTTGCGATATCCATTTTCTACATTTTTGCCAGAGTCATGGCTGGTTGTGACGAATACTTTGCAACATCAACATAGCCAAACGTTCAGCGTCTTTGAACACATTGTCGAACTTTTAAGCTCTTGCTTTCTGTCCTTCTACGTTATGGTTCGGGTGCATGTTCCTTAGGATGGGGGGGAGGATTGAAGGAGGAGTTCATGAAAGGGTTCCTGATGTCCGGTGGAATAATACTCTTTTTTTTAATTCGCATCCGGTATTGTATTTCCAGCTTGTTCAGTGTTGTCTGTCCTTTCTTCGTGCGTGTTAGTTGTTCATAGTGTGATGTTCTCTGTGTTTCTATAATTTCGTCCAGTGTATTGTGTAAGCGTAGGCCTGATAGCTTTTTCTTTGCCGTGCTTAGAGGAAAGTGTAATGTTTGTTTTAATGCTTTCCTGATCATTATCTGAATCACGTCTTTCTCCGTATGCGTGAAATTTAAAAATGGCGCACGATACGCTATACGGGAGATAATGAAGGCTTGTACCAGTCGAACGATATTGCTCTCTTTCATGCCGGTGTGTCTGGTAGCAATTCTCGAAACAAACCTACACACTTGTGCCGCGTATGTCTTTAAGCGTTGGATTGTTGAAGTGTTTTTAGTTTGTATGTACAATCCCAGCACCCCTCGGCAGCAGACCTGGGGTGCAGGTACGCCTTTCATTTCCAAGGTGCTTCCTTGCAGGTTAGAGGCTTACGATTTTCTTTTATAGTTTGGTTTGATGAGTAGCAGCTCAGATTTCTCCGGGGAACAAGAGAGTCCTCTCGGCTCTACGTATGTCGTGACTGCATTTATTGCTTCCTGCAGGGTCTCCTTGATTTAGCCATCGCTGCCACCCGTCACCCATAGCGTTATATCATTCGCATATAAGCTGTAGTGTAGAAAAAACGTAAAAGAACCTCCCATTTTCTGTAGTTGTATCAGCTGTATCTCAAAACTGTGCCTTGCCCAGAAAAAGAATGTCTAATGCTCCCATGTGAGTCATTATTAAGCTATTCGGTATGTCTTTAGAAATCGAATAAAGCGGCAATTGTCTTGTTCTGGGTTTTAAAAGCGAAAGCTTTACTGGCCGCGAACTTGCGATTTCGCCTTGGCGGTGTTCCGAGGAGGCACATGACGTCACAACGCGCGCCTTGCCGCGGATATTTCTCTCTCTCGCTCCCTAGTCACTACTGCGCATGCACCACTAGTAGCACCGAACCACAGGTGTTCCGCCGCTGCCGTTTGGTATGACGCCACACCATGTTCCTCGTCGTTGCGCTCGCCTCCGCTCGCTTTGCCAGTTGCGTCACATGCCTGATTACATGTCGGAGGATTGAAAAGGACAGCTCGCGTGCGCCGCAACCACAGTTGAGGCGGCAGTATGGACCGCGACAATTCTGATAAGCAGGAGGAGGCCTGGAATCGACATGGGAACGAGATGAAGAGGAAACGAATCGCCCAGGAAACAGACGAACAGCGCGCCGAACGACTGGCTAAGCGCCGCAACATAGCTAGACAACCAGAATAACCTGGACTTGCAATCAAGATTAACCAAGGCTAACCATGCTATGCCTTAGCTTTCGCTACGTATATCCTGGCATAGCCGAGCTAAGCCGCTGCCAATTTTTGTTGTAACCAAAAAGGGTCAGTAAAATCTCGCTAACCAGAGAGATAAAACAGTGATCAAGGGCACAACCCACGTCCCCCACGCCCACGCCCCGATACCCACGCCCCGATACAAAAAAGACTGTCGAGGTAAATGTCACGCAAATAATCTGACTTCTACAGAATCGGCCAAGTGATTTATATTTATATCTCTGGCCGTTTTCCCTGCCACCGGAACGAGAGATAGTGTCTCAGCATACGCGCAGAATGTAGGGGGGCTCTGGTCCTCGCAGTCTACGCTCTGCAGTCACTGCGGTCTGTGAGCAGGGCATGTATTTCTCTTTTAGTAAAATGGGGCTGCAATTTCGTTGGAACTCGCTGTACTGAATACGTATACGACTCAAGTCACATTCTACTTGTGTTCGAGTACCAACCGCGCTCATTCCTTTTCCTGCACGTTCAGTCCACCGTTCTGCGTTATGGCGTTACTAGATTTTTTCTCGAAATGCTTTGTTATTCTTTGTATTCGATGCAACCACGCGCACGCCGTTGAGAAGAATTTACAGCCACAGCTCAAGTGAATCAGGTACCCTTCAACATACATACATACATACATACATACATACATACATACATACATACATACATACATACATACATACATACATACATACATACATACATACATACATACATACATACATACATACATACATACATACATAAGCCTGGGCGAAGAGTTCCACGGCAAATTACGGTGCATATTTAACTGGACAAATATATTAACCGATGTGAGTGTGTGTGTGTGTGTGTGTGTGTGTGTGTGTGTGTGTGTGTGTGTGTGTGTGTGTGTGTGTGTGTGTGTGTGTGTGTGTGTGTGTGTGTGTGTGTGTGTGTGTGTGCGCGCGCGCGCGCATTGACCTTATTATCAGCTACAATTTCTCCTTACTTTATTTACTATAACAGATATATGAGTCAGTGCGCCTTCACGTTTGCGTCATCTCGTACTTGGTCGTCATCTTGTTGCAATGTCATCCTTTTTCTGTGCTGACGCCTGTTTCTGCAGGTGACGCTTTGATGTATTACAATCTCTTGGTCCTCCTCCAGTTCTTCTATCATAGAGCTGCTGGTCGGCAAGACACTTTCATCGGGTTTTCCTGTAGTACGGAGAGAAAGTGCTCTCAGTGATGCAATAGCAAGCAGCTGAGTTAATACTTCAATAGAAGAAAAATAAATTGTTCATCTTCGGTTAATGGCCCCTCGATACATTCGATATAACAGAAAGATCGTGAGGAGAGATGAGGGGTCAGATATTTCATTATGTCTTTAGGCTAAATGTGCACTTTAATTTCTTCCAGCGTCATTAAATAAGCTCCTGGTGTCGAGCCCTATTAAACAGGCTATGGCAATGGCAACCTACGTAACTAACCGTCAATCGGATTAATGTATTTCTATTTCCTTCTTTCTTTCTTTCTTTTTCAACGTGGGCTCGCCCCTGAAAAGGCTTTGGGTTAATTTAGGAAAGCAAAAAAAGAAAGGATTTACACTCAGAATCTCCTGTGGGAGCTATCTAAATGATGCGTAAGCATTTTCCTACTAATCACCTGCTGCTCCATTGTCGTCATATGCTGCGGTGCTTCATATAATTGTGTGAAACACCGCGATAGAATTGCGAAGTGTTAACTGAGACCAACATGACATGATGAAGAAGAGACAAATAGTAGCAATGCTCACTCACGTTATATGATAGGGCGCTTGAACCATGTCGCTGCTTCGTGAAAGAATAACACAGTCCCATTTGTGGTGTAGTACGTGACGTAATTGAACAGTGTCAGTTTTGGTAGACCTCGTACGTAGACGTGGTCGATGACGCTGTCTCTTCTCGATGCGAACTATTGCCAACCGTGATCAACCGTACTCCGGCGACGGCTGCGTACGTCGCGGCCGCGTGGGCCCTATCTTGAAAGCGGTTTGCGATGGGGACAAAGTGCTCCTAGTACTGATAGCCTCGTGAGTGCTGTGCTCTCGCCAATTAGTTCGCGTCCGAACGAGATAGAGAGAGAGAGAGGGAGGGATATAAGGAAGGCAGGAATGTTAACTAGTCAAGAATCTGGTTGGCTACCCTGCGCTGGTGGAAGGGAGAAGGGGAAGCAAGAGAAGAGAGAAAGAGAGACGTGCACGGACAATACTTGAGCTAAAGCCGCTCGTGCAAATAAGATGCCCTGAGAAAGCACAAAAGTGCCTTCACTGCCTTCTGAGCCGATGATCGTTGGGGACGGCGCTCTACTGTCTGTTCACTCAGAGGACGATTATCTAATATCCTCAATGTGTTGGACAAAGATTGTCTTTATCCTTGAAATTGAGGACAATGGCACAATAAGTGATCAATTTTCTCCTCGCATCCACAAACATCAAGTGCAGAACTATCAGCTATTCCAATTAGTGCATTCCAATTAAGCTTTCGTGAAGGCAACCCCCAGCCACAACCGACACAGAAGAGACGCTTCGTGTCGGTGCAGTCCGGCTGGAGGACTGAGTTGCAGTGAAGGGTTTAGTCTGTGCAGTCTTCTACGCCTGGTATGTGCGGTATTCCACTCCGCTAAGGAGACTATGTGGGCTAAAATGCCAAGTTGTCTCGCAGCGTCGGTCCTTGAGAGAGGAATGGGGATGCAGTGATCTTGTTTGTTTGACGTCCGAGCTGCCTTATCTGCGTCATCATTTCCAATGGTACCGCAATGACCTTGTACTTATTGAAAAGAGATGTCATGGCCTTTTTCTCTCAAGTGATGGACTAGTTCCACGACTTCGCACGTGAGCTGATCGTGAGCCCCATGTCGGAGAAACGACTGCACACATTGCAAGGCCGGCCTTGAATCGCAGAAGACTGCCCAATTTCGGGGACTTTCAGCACTTACCACATCAAGCGCGTCGCGGAGAGCCGCGAGCTCTGCGGTTGTAGACGTAGTAATATGGCTAGTCTTGAACCGCTGGGTTATTCCCATTGTTCGTATAACTACAGCGCCACCAGAACTAGTTGATGTAGTTTATCCATCAGTATAGATGCGTGTGCAGTCGCTGCATTTCTCTTACAAGAGAAGTAAAGTAGGTTGCTTGAGTGCTCATGAAGGCAAGTGTGACTTTTTCAGAAGCAGTGGGACTGAAAGGTTTACTTGAGTATGGCTCACACACCATGCAGGAATCGAATGTCTTGCCGCAGGTACGTAACCTGACCTGAGAGAGGCACGCTGCACGAAGGCGGTTGCACTGAATGTCGTATGGGGCCTTTCTGCTGGGACATTTGCGAGGTGGTGGGTAGGGGTCCAAACGAAGTGTCTTATGTGCACACGCGTTGTTTCAATGGACCTTTCAGCGACTTCAATAACTTCAGTCGTTGACGTACTCCGCAGTAGACCAAGGCATATCTTGAGGCTTGGGCCTGGATACTTTGGATTATATTCAGGTTTGTTCTGCAGATGTTAGAGATGAGCGGTAAGCTGTACCGCAGGAATCGAGTAAAGAGGATCTTGTACAGTTGCATCATAGATTGTATTGGCACTCCCCAAGTCTTTGCTGCTAGGAACTTCAACATATGGCAAATTCCTGTCAGGCGTTTTCTCACATAATTCCCATGACGGGTCCAGGAGAGATTTTATCAATGACAACCCCGAAAATTTGTGACTTGTGCTGTATGAGATCAGCTGTGTGTCGATGGAATTCACGTACAGGGACATTGGTTTCCTGGCAAATGCCACCACTTCACACTTTTCACGTGATATATGAAGTCCTTCTTCTTGAAGGTAGGATGGTGTTAAAGTGGCTGCCTTCTGAATCCGCGCGCGAAGCTGCAGTCGCGTCACACCCGACGTCCAAATACAGATGTCGTCGGCGTAGATGGACAGCCTAACGGTGCACGGAAGGATGTTGGCGAGTCAAAGGAGCATTTGCAGAGCGTTGGGCTCAGTACTCCGCCTTGAGGCACCCCACGGTTACTGTAATGCTGGGAGGTTGGGCCATCCTTGGTATGCATGAAAAATGATCTCTTATGTAGATAGCTACTAATTCAAAAATAGGCCTTGCTGCCAAGTCCTAGTGCCTATAACGCGCTGAAAATCGCTGCGTGCGTTACGTTATTATATGCTCCTTTAACATCCGTAAACAGGGCAACAGATAATTTTTTGCAGGACTTCTGGTGTTCGACGTAGGTCATCAAGTCGATAACGTTCTCTATGGAAGAACTGCCACGCCTGAAATCGCCCATTGCATCTGGATATACATGGTAATGTTTGAGGTACCATTCTAGCCCTGCTAGAACCATCCTCTCCATCAATTTTTGATGCAACTGGCAAGGCAATTGGTCGGTATGATGCAATGTCTACAGGCAAGTTGCCAGGCTTTAGCAGTGGAATTAGGCGACTGGTCTTCCATTCCTGGGGAACCGTACTTGTCTGCCAGCAGCTGTTGAACAAGAACAGGAGCACTTTCCAAGCGTCTTCGCCAAGATTACATAGAACATCGTAGGTTATACTGCCGGATCCTGGTGATGATGAACGCTTGCACAAGGCAAGTGTAGCTTCGCGTTCGTCCATGGCGAAAGGACTGTCCATGCGGAGGTCGAGTGAAATCGGTGAATGGTCCAGCGTCAATATTCCCGCGGATCTATTTTCGCAATCAATGCTCCTGCAAAAATCACCAGCGATGTCAACCTCTCTGCATTGTTGATGAGGGGCCAAAGATATGAAAGGGTGGTGCTGCTGAGGGATTCCACGCAGACCACGAACAGTTCTCCATATGTGAGACAAAGGTATTCGCGGATTCAGAGGCTCGCAGAATGACATCTATCTTTGCGATGGAAGTTTGTCCATGCGACGCTGAATTTTCTTTTGAGTTCTTCTGGCCAACCTCGAGTCTTGTACAGACTTTGTACGCCTGTATCTTCGCTCTGCACGGCGATGAATTACAAGAAGCTTCTCCAGCTCAATTTCGAATTCGGTGCGTGTAGACGATCTCGGAAGCGAATGCGTGGCAGCCTCTAGGCCACCCTTTATGAGGTCCTCTAGGCTAGACGACAATTCACGACAGCCGACTTCGACAATTGATTGGAACATCGGTCAGTCGATACATTGAGGGACGCCGGCTAACTTGGAGCCCGTCAACCCTTCAATCCTAAAATAAAAGGGTAGGCGGTCACTTCCCCGCGTTTCAATATCTGGAAACCACCTGACCTTTCTAGTGAAGGAGCGTGAAACAAAGGTGAGGTCCAGGCAGCTACAGTAGGCGGTCCAACGCAGAAAGGCGGGCTTCCATCATTTAACAAGCACAGCTCTTGTTCGGAGGCAAAATACACTAATCTTCTGCCCCTCGACTTTATGTTAGAACTTCTCCGGAGATAATGGTGGGCATTAAAATCTCCAGTCATCACCAAAGGCTGCGGAGTCGCTGTCGTGATTCGCCGGAACCGTTCGCAGTCCAGCCGACTTGACTGCGATGTGTAGGCTCCAACTACTGTGAAAGTGAGCTTGCCTTTCTTCAGCGTCAGACGTACGTACTGGTTGTCTTGGTCAGGTGGTACTGGATGATAGACATACGTAAGATCACTTCGTATGAAGACGATGATCTTGCTGCATTCTCCATCGGTAGTGGAAATGGAACACTCATACCCGGAGAGTTTGATGTTAGCTGATAGGGGCGCGCAGATGACGATGACGGAGGAAATTATTCATGAACACAAAATGTCGAAATTCCGACATGCATGACTTAAGTCCTCTGGCGTTCCACTGAAATATCGACGCGTTCCGGACTGGAGAGCCATGATTTTAACCAAGAGCTGCAAGTACTGGACTCAAAGTGTGCAGCACCTGCAGTGTGCTTTGCGCAGACGAAGATCTAATGTTGTTAAGTATAAAGCGAATGGCATTCATAAGCGAACAAGGAATGTTGATGACCTGGTGATCATCAGCCAGCGTCGATTCAACAGTTGCCGAAGCCTTCGAGGTCGGTGCGTTTTGAGGCAACTTAGCAGGGCGTTTTGCCCTCGGTAGCTCAGGCCATTCTTCAGGACGGGCGAGCCTTTCTGCTTTGTTTGCTTTCTTTGTATCTGCATTGGTGGTACTATATGTGTTGATGCGGCAATCCTTCTGACGGAAAATGACGTGTCACTATCTGCAGCTGCGGTATTTCGTGCTCGTTTTCGGTATCGACGCCGACGTCACCGAAGAGCAGCAGCAGCAGCTTGATGCGTTCAATTGTCCCGCACCATTAGTTTGAGGATCAAAAATCCGTTCCGCACCCGCCGGCAATACATTGATGAGGCCTTGGGAGCACCACTGCAGCTACGACACCTTAGAACATCTCTGCTGCAGACGTCTTCTGAATGAGACTCAGAAAACCGCGGTCACATGACGTTCTTCACGCAGGCACCATTTACGTGGCAAATCTTGCAGCACTTGAAACACTTGGGGGGGGGGGGGGGGGGGGGGGGGGTGCTTCGGTACGAATGGTCTTACAGGATGGTGCACATGTCTTCATTTCACGTGGGAAGGAAGGCTGTCTCCTTCAAACAATATCTTCACACAGCGCGTATTTTCCAATCTGAAAATCCTCCTAATGAAAGTTCCTTCTGTCGTTGGTTTGATCAGCAATAGCAGCTCGTCATTCGGGGTGGCAACTTCGACGTCATAAATGAGGCCCGCAGTACCATCGCCGCCTGTATCATCGCACCTTTAAATTGTCGATATCAGTTATATTACGTAGGCCTTGTATGACGCTGCGATGCCACACATCAACTGTGAGGACATTTTCTCGCGAGTTTATTCTCACGTCTTTAATCTCATTCGGTGCGGTTCTCCCGAGCAACGAAGAGAGAACGTGCCTGTTCAGGAGCCGCAAATTTGTCGCCGGGTCCACGGACATGAAGAGCACAGTGTGCGGCCAGCGCTGCGGTGAGCTCTTCATGGTACAAGCAATTGCGACGAAGATGCCTGCAGTAGTCTTCTTTTTCCTGATCTGCTCATCACGACCTAGAAGTCATCGCCCGACGAGTCGTGGCTGTCTGAGCGTAACTCAGTGGCCTCGCTGTCTGTATCGCTTGACGCACTTCAACGTTTTCAGGACGTTATCCGACCTGACGGCTGCCCATTGCAGCAGGGAGGGAGCGTTAGCTCCCAGAAATGCAGGGAAACAAAGCGAAAAAGCAGAGACGAAAATACAAGCGCGAAGGTCAATTAGCTCGCTGCTGCCGGCCTATCTTTAAAGCAATCGTCTTACGTGACGGACGTACGGATGAATGGACGGTCGGATAGACGGGCTTCCTCGTTCAGTAGGCATAGATCTGCTTACGCATTTAAAATAGCTTGATGGTGAGCATACGCAAGATGTTAATTGCTAGAAAATAATTTCTTACTTTTTAGTGGCCCTTCGCAAGTGATCTTCACGGACAACCTTCGCATATTCTCGCCAGGCTAACGTACATAAAATTGGCGAGAAGTTCCTGTTTCAGTGCCAATTTCGTGATTGACCTACGTATATAAGCCTATTTTGTAAGCGTCATCGCGCAGACTGCATGAGAGCCTTGGCTTTGTAAAGAAATTGCTGCTTTCACTCACGTAGTCAAGGTGCAGAGGAAAAGGCGTATCGGAACATGTATGAGTTCTTTGCCTCGGTGAATATCATGAACACTAATGTTTGAACTCGTAGGGAACTGAAAATCACTTTCTGGCTCATGCATACTCGTCACAACAAAACAAGCATGACGGAAAGAAAACGGCCAGCGTGTGACACATTAGTGATAGGTATATGCACGCAATAATACGCACGCGTGTATAATATACACGCAATAATAATACGGACGCACGTACACGCGCGCAAGATATTCAATCGGCGCCTTGAAACAATGCGTAATTTTGTAAATTGCGGTGCCTCATTCCGATAATCACCTTCGTATGATTCCTCACTGATGACGTCCTTTTAGCTCCGGCTATAAAAACCTTCGATAACACTGCACTGAAATGATCATAAGGGACACGCGCTTTCGCTTGGCTGTCGTCCTGCCTTTCCTTCTTTCTTAGCTTTTTTTTTTCTTTGCTTCTTTCTTTCTTTCCTTCCTTCCTTCCTCCGCGCGCTCCCGGAGAAATGACCATGAAGCGGAGACATGTTTACGATGCTCCCAGGAGCTGCTCGAATAAGCATGCCGTCTTCTCCCATGCGTCATACCTTCATCGAGGTCCTCCATCCATCGAGGAAGTCGTTCGCCACGGTCGAAGTCAGCGGAGCGCGCAGATCGCAAAGGCGACGTCGGCCTCATTAGGCGTCACCTCCGGTTACATCGAGGTCGCCGGTTCAATACCTTGAAGCGGTAACTTGAGTAGAAAACTTGGGAGAAACGGGATGTTGGTTCTTTGGTGTGTGACGAAATTATTGTGGAAAAAGCGTCTGTTTACTTGAAAAAATAGAGGGGGAGGGAGGGATGTGGTGTTTCAAAACGTCTTTCCCTTAGGATGCCGGTGTTCTCCCACCCAAAAGATGAATGCACTCTTGACAAGATTGTGCCTTCCCCATAAGAGATGCTCCATAGATTGACAGGTCTTTAATCATAACGCACTCACCGTGCCAGTAGGACTCCAACTCAATCAGTGAATGCAAATGACGGGGGAAGGAAGAGTAATGTAGATGGTAAATTATGAATGGGAGCCCCCAGACGCCGACGCAGTATACAGCCGTACGTGGGCGAGTAAACAAACCTATACGTCATAAAGACGTCACTCCCTGTATACGAACAAAATGAAGGACGAAGACCAGCTAAATTGTTTTTTCTTCATTCGTTCATGTGTTCGTTCGTTCGTTCGTTCGTTCGTTCGTTCGTTCGTTCGTTCGTTCGTTCGTTCGTTCGTTCGTTCGTTCGTTCGTTCGTTCGTTCGTTCGTTCGTTCGTTCGTTCGTTCGTTCGTTCGTTCGTTCGTTCGATCGTTCTTAAGATTTAGTATACGAGTATTTCGATAATGAAAGGCCTACCGTATGCGCGCATAAATATCACTCACGTCACGGTGAACGTTCTTAGTCAGATACTGAAAGTCAAAAATGCTTTTTTACGCCTAGTATAAGACAAATGGAGGACACTTCCAAGGTGCCACAGCGCTTTCCTAGAGTTCAAGCTCGACTCACCAAAACTGTGCCGCCTTCATAAGGCGAGCTGCTTCCTGCACTTGAGTTCAAGTGCAGTTATTGTTTATACCACTTCAACTGCACTGACCTAAGCAAAGCGCTCCCCCCCCCCCCCCCCCCCCCCCACACACACTTTAGATCATTGCTACGCCACCGATTCGCTTGGCTTCGACTACGTATTTGCTTTTCTCTTGCTATTTTTCTTTACTTAATTTTTTTAACTATCTACAGTTTTTCTTTTGTTCAATATTTCAGTATGAAGGCCCGAACGCTTCATGTTGGTAGGACTTTCCGAGCAACAAGTTCACTTATCGCCTGCAGTTGGATACCAAACGAGTGGCAAACACAGAAAAAAAAATCTTTTACAGCAATGCTCACTTCGCTTTTGCTACACGACATGTCAATGGCGGCTACCAAGAATTATGCCGGGGAAAATCCCCGTCATTACGACCTTGACACCGGGGTTCGTTGGCCTTCGTGTTCGTCTTAGATTTTTTTTTTTTTTTTCCTCTTTCGAACTGTCGCACAACCGTTATATCAGCGCCATTCGTTGGACGCGGTCCAATGTCATTTAAGGGGAAACTTCTGCTGCCCACACAATTCTTTCATGCGATCCTCTCATTAGTATACCGCTCCATCGATTTGGGTGGAGCTTGCTAGCGTTGACTGACGAATAACATTTCGAATGGCTGTTTTGGGCAAATATTTTATTTAGGCCATCAAAACTTGTGCGGCAATTCTCAAAATTCTCGAATTCGCCGAGTTGATTAGTGGCCTTGGTGTTGCGCTGCTAAGCACGAGGTCGCGGGATCAAATCCCGGCCACAGCGGCCGAATTTCGACGGGGGAAAACTGCAAGAATGCCAGCTGGTGAAAATTCATTCCGAGTCCCCCACTGCGGTGTTCTTCATAATCATATCGTCGCTTTGGCATGCGAAACCCCGAACTTTAAAGTTTTTTACGGTTTCGGCCGGAGGAGTTCCCCGCGCGGGATCTCCAACGGCTTGAAACTCCTCAGGACTTCAATGAAGTTCTTGACTGACTGACTGTTGAAAAAGAACCATGCGAAATATATACGTGCCCCAGAAAAGCATACTTGAAACATCGAAGCCTATTAGGCCAATACATATATCAATAATATATCTCATATTTGTGTATTCACCCAATGATTGCGTTATATTTAAATAACTTAGTGTCACAAATAATCACACTGCACTACAGTAAAGCTCACAGCAAAATCGTCAATTGGGAAAGCATGTGAAATGCTTACTTTTGTTATACCAAGAGAAAAATGTCATAACATGTCCACTAGCTTCAACATTGCTACATACTGAAGGTATAAAACAAACTACCATGATCTTCCTTTAAATAAGCTTACCTATTCGACACACTGCCGAATATTTCTTTTTCCGCAGAATCAAAAGTGTGCTGTCCTAAAACTAAACCTTAAGATGCACCCATCAACTTTAAAGTTCTTGCAGATATCTCCTGCGTCATAGCAAAGCTTGTAAGAGCCACGATTTTTTCAGGCCCATACAAGCTAAATTATATTAGAAAGTTTCAGTATGGTTCAAGCATAGCGCGGTTCATTTTTTATACGTGAGAAATTAGTTGTTCATTCTGTAATAGAAGTGCCCGCATAACATTACAAGCTTAAAATGCCTCGTAAACATGTAGGTCCGGAGTGCCGTAAAAATTAGTACCGTAGGTCCGGAGCGCCGCTTAAAACCCTTCTTCCAGCACAGGATTCAAATATAAAATTGTTGTCGAAAGCAGCCTAGCTAATAATTCATGTTTGAAACTTCCCAAGCCTTCAATGGATACCACCTAACCTTAGCATCAACTATGGAAATTGTATTTAGGTTCACAAGCGTTAATTGAAAGGTGAAAATATTTACCAGTTCAGATGTTAGCCAAAATTTTCAGGTATAACGATGATTATCTAGTTATCACTCAAGCATCGGTGTCTGATAAAGCAAATGGCAAATCCGATATTTTCAACGATTCCGGCTCAAGACATTGCTTTACGCTTGAAATACCGAAGAATTGCCTGCTACGATTCCTTGACAATTACTCGAGGTTGACACATAATCATCTCTGTCGGATTCATAAACGAAGCTCATATAAAGCTTTACTTGCCTTTAAATTGGACCACTCAAAACCTGCAACACATGCCAGTGCGTTGTCTAACTTGTGCTCACTACATGGAAAGTTGTGTTTGAATACGTACGATACAGATGTGTGGGGTTTTAAGACGCAAGGGCCACATATGGCCACATAGCACCATGCATTGCTGGAATACTGCGCAAGAAAACCTTTCTACACAAGTTAGAAGGCTGTAAGCAGGAGGCTACCCAGCCAAGGTAATTGCTCAATATTCTGCAAAGTTAATAAGGCATATGAAGCAAAATTATTTGCACCCAAATGCGAGAAGTGTGAGGTATAAGCCAAAGAAAGTTGCTGTGCTGCTTGATATTTATCGGATGTGGTGTGGTTTAAAATGCTGCTCGCTATGATGTCACTGCACCCCTCAGAGCTCACGTCAAGCTAAGGCAGGTTTGTGTGGTGGCTCCCAGGAAGAAAAAACGAGACGCAAAGAGCCCTCGCAACTTGTGCAAAGTAAGTCACAAGGTAAAGTTTCCGTCTTGGCACGCAGGTATAGTGTATTGAATTACATTATCGTGCAGAAAAGTTCATATTGGCCAGAGGGGATGACGCATAGATTATTTGCGCAGATAACGCAAGAATAACATTGAAAAAGGCAAATTCACTTGTCGAAATGTTGGCTCCCACTTTTGCCTTGTTCTCGTTTTGCTCATCCGGACTAACGTGCAGTCTCATTTCAATGCTCGTTAAACGCGTGTGGTCGTCGAGCCCTTTACACATAATTGACTTTCTTCCCATATCAAGGCAGGAAGCCTGCTACGATTGTGATTGGCTTGTGATAGGGCCCTATCACAATGAGCACAGCAATGTGTGCCTCAGTCAGTCATCCAACGCGTTCACAGATTGAAATGTCTAGTGTCCGTCTCGGCATTCATTACAAATCTGTCTTCACGCATGCTCGACTGAATTTAGTAATGGTGACTACATTAGACTAAGAGCGTCGTACCTTTTATTATTCGCCAGGTGCTACTCCGACGTATATCCAGGTCACGTGATTTCCCTAATAGACTTATGTTCTAAGTGCAGCGCTCGTCCTGCCTTCTTTCTTGTCCTCGTTCACTTTGTGCCTTCTGTGCTTTCACTATGAACGGAAGCAAAATCGCCCGATTTGCTTGAAAGCTGTCATGTGAATGCTCCTTTAATAGGAACACTCAGAATTCCATTGATTTATAATTTCTTCAATTCAATTATTAAGTGCGAGCAATTTCCCCTGTGCTTTTTTTGGTGTCTACGTTTGTTGGCTTCTTGTGATATAATAGGCAGTCGCAATTGCAAAAGCCGCCAGCGCGGTATCTGTGGCGGAAGAGTTCGCGGGGCTTGCGGCAATATTCCGCAGGAACCAGAAGGAAGTCTTACGAGGAAAAAATTTTCTGGGAAGCTTTAACAAGGAAAGTGACGGACGCCGCGCGTCCTCTTTGCATAGGAAAGCTCTGTACGCTGACATACAAAGAAAGTAATAAAGTCAGGGAGAAGAAGGGCAGGGCGGTCCGGCTTGCTACAAGAGAAACGAGGAATAGACAGCAGAAAAGAGGAAGAGAGCGAGCACAGGTATGAGAAGGCGCTGGAGAAGTATAGATGTTCACTGAGGCTGGTGAGCTTCGAGAACCGGGCAATACGCGAATTGCTTTTCGCGCCAAGTTTGTGATTTTGCGAGGTAACGGAAGTCAAATCAAAACAAATCAAACGTTTATTTCCGCCACGTACATTACAGATGGAGGGCAGCGGGAAAAAATAAAGGTGTCGGTAGGCGGCTCGACCAGTCCGCTGCTGGTTTCATCGTTTTCTTTCTTTTTCTTCTTTCCTTATTTAGCCACTTTCGTCAAAAGCATTTGGTCGCCTAACTGATGCATCTCCTCCCAACACTGCTTCTACTGTTTCACTTCAGAATCGGTTCAGGGGTTTCATGATGAAAGATGCGTTTTTTTGTGTGTCACGCGTCACACACTTGTCGCGAAGTAGAATTCACGCCTCAGTATACTATCGCTCGGCAAATATAGCAGTTACTTCTGGAAGCAGTTACTATAGCAGTTACTTCGCTTGAGTGTTTACCCTATCACTTTAATTATTCACTTTTTGCTTGTATAATTCTCCTTTTGCTTGTATATTTACCCTGTCATTGCTCCTACAGGGTGGACGGTGCTTAGTCAAGCTGCAGTATCCGCAGCTTTTTCGCCGTCTCCCCTTTTTCACAGATGTTTTTGTTTGGTGAAAATAAAACACTGACTGACTGAAAATTCCAAGTAATTTTTTTAAAGATCTCCTGTTGCACATAGCACAGTTGTTGTCCTTGAGCTTGTCTACTCGAAGAGGTGGACATTAATTAAACGGGAAATTGAAATGCGTAATTTACTAAATAACAAGGTGGCCGGATTAAGGTTTTACTTTTTATTTTACCGCAGATATAATCTACACATTTTAGGCGGTGTATCTGCAAGGAATATGCGCTTGAAAAGAATGCTGGGAATGACTGACATGCTTTTCGAAATGTCAGCCATCAAACTTGCAGTAAAAATGCACTGTCGTCCCACTTGCTTTTCTACTAAAAGACCGTTTCATGCATTGAAGCACGAAAGAACTGGAGAAAGCACGCTTGTACATAGGTTTTAATCTTTCAATCTAATTATCTTATGACCCATATTGCAATTTACAAGTTCTAGCAGTGGACTTCGTAAGGCGGATCCACTGGGAACGAACTCTCAGGACGACACCAGTTTCGAGATATAAATTCCCGAACTTTGCGGAGAAATGTATTGATGTTCCAGTTACTTGTGTGCTTCAGTGCATGAAACAACGTTGTGTTAACAAACTAACTGGAACGCCAATGCATTTCTCTGCAAAACTCGGGACTTATATCGGGATTCGCCTTGCGAAATCCCCGGCTATAAATTGTAAATTTCAAAATGGGCCATAATGTAATTAGCTGAAAACTGAATTAGTGAATTTTAATTCATTACTTGATTTTGCATCTCAATTTTTTTTGCAAGTATTGTCCGCCGCTTTCAGTAGACTAGCTCATGAACTAGAATTGTGATATCTGCCACGCTAAAACACCCTGTATATATATATATATATATATATATATATATATATATATATATATATATATATATATATATATATATATATATGCGTGGCCACGTGTGCGTCCTTGTGGGGGGTTCGCTGATGTGTCATGTACTACACAGAACTTATGCTGTCTATAACAGGACACAAGGACGCAGGAGCGACTCAGAGCGCTTGTGAGCGTGTGTGCGTGTGTGTGCGTGCGCGCGTGCGTCTGTGTTTGCTTGCTTGAGCGCTAACACACATGCGTGGGGAGTAAGAACAATCAGAAATGAGGTCCATCAACTTCAGATAAAGCGAACAACGACCGCAAAAAAGAACAAAAAGGCTCCATCTTGTGGTTTGCCGTTTCTTTTCATGCAAAGAAAACAAGGAAAGTGGGCGTAAGCACTGCATAAGAACAGCTCCCAGTTAGCAGGAAACAACGCCACCGGTACATCTAATCGGGCCAAATACACCCCCTTCGCTCCCCTCGGGCTATCAGGCTAGGAAAACATGAAAACAAGCGATTATGGAGAGGATGTGGAAGTACATGTGTGATATTAGAGCTCTTTATGACGTGCGATCATGCGAATGACTCGAAATCATGGTTGCAATAGAGAATGATACATTGTCCTTTAATAGCTGCTGAGTATTTCTTCTTTGTTTCTTGAAGGGGTTGAGGAGTTCTTGGCTTACGTTCGAGGAAAACGTATTCCTGTTTTCGGTACCTTCGACTTTCGAGTATCGACCCGCAATCGAGGCCGTTTTTTTTTTCTTTGAGACAGAAGTGCGCTGAGAGATTTGAGGCCAACGGTCACGTGAAGGCTCGCTGCGTGAGCAAGCCGGTACTTTGTCTTCTCGTGTGAGTGTTGCTTTGGCCGCATCGATGGGAGCCATCGGGAATGAAGACTCGCAGTTTCCTTCTCTCGCCATGCAAGCCGGCTCTGCACGAAGTAGATTTTCTTTATACAAATGTATTTTTCCTCTCCTTTACTGGCTTATCCATCTAACACTACGGTGGCGGATGAACTTAGCCGCACGGAAGCCACTCTTTCTTACAGAGTCGGAAGAGAATCGATCTGCGTTCCGGCAGGGACGTTTAAGGTAGGCTGTGCTACTTCTCCGCTTTATGTGGTACGCACCTGAGTGGGTGGATAATTTGACAAAAGAATGTCGCTCTCATTCTGCTCAAATTTCTGCGACAGAATGGATTGGTCGACTCACGGTAACACATGTCCATGACACGGACGGAAACGTTCAGCCTGAGCATCCGCTGGCCGAGTATACCGGGCTGAACTCGCCTGTGGTACCGCCACCACCAACGATACATTCTTTATGTCGTCTCAACGAGGACGGAAACAAGTGGCGAGGACGCTGGGCCAGCGTCCTCGCCACTCGCAGGAGCTTTGTTTGCGCTGGTAATTGGTCGGTACAGCTTCCGGTGCGGCAATGACGCCGGGCCATCGTGTACCATATCGCGTTTATCGTGCAACGATAGTGCACGTGGCGCCACATTGACCGAGACTATTCACATTTTCAAGTGGACGCGCCCCAACAAGGAAAACGGAAATCTGTCCCTTATGGTGGTGGTGGTAACAACTTTATTAACAATCCGGCAAATTCGTGGCCTGGGCCTAGGCCGCCCCCGAGGAGGTTCGGAGATCCTCTCTCCTCGCCGCCTCACGGGCTTGCTGGATGGCCCATAGTTGATTTTCGAGGTTTGAGCTGCGCAACGCGGCCGTCCATCGCGCCGCAGCTTCATCTGGGGAAACTGCATTTTCTTTGCATATAATTTCACATTCCCAGAGAATGTGTCCAAGAGATGCGTGAGCCCTGCTGCATAATTTGCAGTTATCATCTGAGTAGATGTCCGGATATATCCTTCGGACATGGACGGGGTTGGGAAAGGTCTTTGTTTGTAGCTGCCTCCAGTCTACCGCTTGGGCCCTGTCGAGCTTGGGGTTAGGGGGCGGATAAACCCGCCTTGAGTTTTGATAAAATTTTGTAATATCACAGTATCTGGTCATTCTGTCCCTCTCTGTCCATGCCTCCGTTGGATTTCCAACCCCAAGAGAGGATCCTTCTTCGCGGGCGCGGAATGTGAGACCTCGCGCTACGCGGTGGACCTCCTCGTTGAGGTTGGGTACGGGGGTGTCGGGGGACGTGTGAGCCGGGAACCATATAATGTGTCGTTCCTCCGTCTCCTCGGAGGTGACATAGTTCGCGTTGGCTTTGAGTATAGCCTCAGCCTTCGGCGAAATTCTGCCTTGTGGATAGTTTCTGACCGCCGTCTGCGAGTCACTGAGTACGTATCTACAACTGGGGTTAACCATCGTTAACCCCAGTTGTAGATCCCTTATGGAGAAGAAAATAATTTGAAATAAAGCTTGAGTCACTTTGACGCAGAGTCATAGCGGCAGAAGGCCGGAGATAATATTTTCGCTTGTTGTAGAGTGGAGCTCGTCATGATGCCAGAATCTAGTGCAGATGCACCGTGACCCTAGATTTAATTATTACGGCCTTGTTCTATCGCGATGCAAGGGACACTGCTTCATGACCGCTAGATATTGTTCTCCATGTCCTTGCATTCTTTTTCCTGCAATCGCACCCTAATCGCTAAACCGTAGCATAGGAAACCGTCGCTATTACCTGTGATAAGTCCACTGCTGCTTGCGGTCTGCATAACTTATCATAAGGTTTCAATATATACAGGGTGTAGACGAGCCGTATGTAAAAATACTAAAAGATATCTATAGCGGCTCCACAGCCACCGTAGTCCTCCATAAAGAAAGCAACAAAATCCCAATAAAGAAAGGTGTCAGGCAGGGAGATACGATCTCTCCGATGCTATTCACAGCGTGTTTACAGGAGGTATTCAGAGACCTGGATTGGGAAGAACTGGGGATCATGTTAATGAAGAATACCTTAGTAACTTGCGATTCGCTGATGATATTGCCTTGCTTAGTAACTCAGGGGACCAACTGCAATGCATGCTCACTGACCTGGAGAGGCAAAGCCGAAGGGTCAGTGAGGGTTAGTGAGGGTGAAGGGTCAGTGAGGGTAAGGGTCATTATATGGGTTTACGTGCCAAAATCGCTTTCTGATTATGAAGCACGCCGTAGTGGAGAACTCCGGAAATTTCGATCCCCTGGGGTTCTTTAACGTGCACTTAAATCTAAGTACACGGGTGCTTTCGCATTTCGCGCCCATCTAAATGTGGCCGCCGTGGCCGGGATTCAATCCCGCGACCTCGTGCTCAGCAGCCCAACACCATAGCCACTGAGCAACCACGGCGGGTTTATATAAGCAGTTACAGAGTCTGCACTGAAGGTCCCGACTTTTTGCAGCGTAAGCTCTCAGGGGCTCATTCCAATAGCCGTTTCGGTTGGCGATGGTGTCCACCGCCTCCGCCTCCACCACCGCTGTCCGGTGTTCATAGCAGCTATCGCCGGAAATTAGGAAAAAATACATACCCAGCTATCGCCAGGGCCAAACCCGGGCCCGCTGCTTGGGAGTCAGCTTCACTACCACTGAACCACGCCAGCACTGTTTTTAAACATTGTATTTATTACAGTGAATGAAATGATGTATGTAGAGGAGCTATCTACAATAATATGAGCGCCAGGTGGTCATAAGCGATCACAGGTATACGGACAGTATGTGCAAAGAAAACGTCACCCAACAAAAGCTCCCGTCCCAACAAAAGCTTGTAAGAATTGAAACACCTAATTAATAGTAAATACCAATCCGGCTGACGTTCTTCTTGATCGTAAATGTCTTTTAAGTGCGTAATCATTTGAACGAAATGCAATCTTGAGAAAATTGTTCTTTCGGCAGTTCGGTCTTGCATACCAGTTTTCGCTATAGGATATTCAGGCCTATCAGTAAAAACGTATCGTATGGTTCATCATCGCAGGGAGCAGCAAGATATCGGAAACTGTGAGAACTTACATAAAAATATTTATGCAGATGTTTATGTAGGACATGCCACAATAAAATGGCATCCTTACAATCGATAAAACAGAGTTCAATATTAACGATGGTTAACCCCAGTTGTAGAACCCTTATGGAGAAGAAAATAATTTGAAATAAAGCTTGAGTCACTTTGCCGCAGAGTCATAGCGGCAGAAGGCCGGAGATAATATTTTCGCTTGTCGTAGAGTGGAGCTCGTCATGATGCCAGAATCTAGTGCAGATGCACCGTGACCCTAGATTTAATTATTACGTCCTTGTTCCATCGCGATGCAAATGACGCTGCTTCATGACCGCTAGATATTGTTCTCCATGTCCTTGCATTCTTTTTCCTGCAATCGCACCCTAATCGCTAAACCCTAGCAAAGGAAACCGTCGCTATTACCTGTGATAAGTCCACTGCTGCTTGCGGTCGGTATAACTTATCATAAGGTTTCAATATATACAGGGTGTAGACGAGCCGTATGTAAAAATACTGAAAGATATCTATAGCGGCTCCACAGCCACCGTAGTCCTCCATAAAGCAAGCATCAAAATCCCAATAAAGAAAGGTGTCAGGCAGGGAGATACGATCGCTCCGATGCTATTCACAGCGTGTTTACAGGAGGTATTCAGAGACCTGGATTGGGAAGAATTGGGGATCATGTTAATAGAGAATACCTTAGTAACTTGTGATTCGCTGATGATATTGCCTTGCTTAGTAACTCAGGGGACCAACCGCAATGCATGCTCACTGACCTGGAGAGGCAAAGCCGAAGGGTGGGTCTAAAAATTAATCTGCAGAAAACTAAAGTAATGTTTAACAGTCTCGGAAGGGAACAGCAGTTTACAATAGGTAGTACATCTACTTAGGACAGGTAGTGACTGCGGATCCGGATCATGAGACTGAAATAATCAGAAGAATAAGAATGGGCTGGAGTGCGTTTGGCAGGCATTCTCGGATCATGAACAGCAGGTTGCCATTATCCCTCAAGAAAAAAGTTTATAACAGCTGTGTCTTACCAATACTCAAGTACGGGGCAGAAACCTGGAGGCTTACGAAAAGGGTTCTACTTAAATTGAGGACGACGCAACGAGCTATGGAAAGAAGAATGATAGGTGTAACGTTAAGGGAATGTGGAATTAGCTTCTCTTAACAGCCAGCATTGATCAAATGGGCACTGAATCTTTCCAGACTATATCAGTGTAGATATGAACTCAATGTGCTGACGTTCCTGATTTCCTATTTTGTTTTCATTGTTACATACATTTTCTTTATTATACTATAATAACCAAGCAATGTACAGTCGCGTGAAATATGGTTTGCAACACCCCCCTTGTTCGTGATTGAAGGGGCTCCAGGGCTGCGCGGCGGCTCCGACATGCGAAATAGCGGTTTAATAAATGCCACTAATTGAGGCTGTACTTAGGCCTGGAAATTACTCGAATCGCAACGTTGGACTGCCTTCTGTGAGTCGCTAGATCCACGCAAGCCTTTATCGCAACTGTGGAGAACGGTGCGCGGTCTCCGGACACTCCCCGCACAGCGATTCCCATTCAAGGCGCTTGCCCTCTCTCAAAAGAGATCGGAGATTGACGTGGCAGAGGATTGCTGCGACAGATTATCCGGCCAACTCACAGCTACCAACATTCCATTGCCTTCGAGTAGCTGTCCGCCACCACGTGATCACCGGATGGATCTACCATTCTCAACCCACGAACTTAAGGCAGCATTAGCTTTGTGTAGCCGCACATCAGCGCCAGGACCTGACGGAATTTCCTACCGAGCTCTGTGTCACCTGGGGGAGCGAGCGAGAGGAGTTCTCTTTGAGGTGTACAGTGAATCTTGGAGAGATGGCACACTACCAACAACCTGGAAGACAAGTCGCCTTGTTCCACTGCTAAAGCCTGGCAAGTCGCCGTTGGAACTCTCATCATATCACCCGATTGCTTTGGCGAGCTGTGTGGGCAAAGTAATGGAGAGGATAGTCCTAGGACGCCTGGAGTGGTACTTGGAGTACCACAACACCTACCGAGATGCCATGGCGGGCTTCCGACGCGGTCGATCATCGATCGATAACGTCGTCGACCTGGTCACCTACATTCAACATGAGAAATGCCGTAAGCGTCTCTGCGCTTCTTTATTCCTCGACGTTAAAGGGGCGTATGACAACGTTACGCATGAAGCCATCCTCTCTGCTCTCGCAGAGGTAGGAGTAGGTGGTCGGATGTTTCAATGGATACGGAGCTATCTATCCATGCGATCCTTTTTTGTAAGCACCGAGGAAGGCCATACTTGTGTACATTATAGCTACCGCGGCGTCCCCCAGGGCGGTGTACTTAGCCCTGTGTTATTTAACCTAACACTAATTGCTCTCCTTGAGCACGTGCCAACTACAGTCAGGCTATCAATGTACGCGCATGACATCTGCATATGGACGTCTGCAGTAACACGCCTACAGTTGCGAGGGAGAATTCAGAGAGCCGCCACACAAACTGTTATCTACCTCCGTGATCGAGGCCTGGAAATTTCCTCCGAGAAATGCGCACTAGTGCCATTTACGCGCAAACCCATGGCAAACTACAGTGTAATAATAAATGGCCAAGTAATACGACGGGTCCGATCGTACAAGTTTCTAGGTGTCATAATCGACAGGGACTTGTCATGGAGCCCACACGTATCATACGTCAAAAAACGGTTGACAGGCATCTGTCACCTGTTCAAGTTTTTCGCTGGAAAGGCCTGGGGGATGTCGCCAAGTGCCATATTGCAACTGTACAGGGTGCTTTTTCTAGGAGTTCTGCGATACAGCTTGCCAGCAATAAACAACACAGGTAAAGCAAATCTACGCACAATACAAAGTCTTCAGGGTCAAGTGCTCCGGATCTGTCTAGGCCTGCCTCATAGTGCTTCAACAGTGGCTACGATAGCAATCGCTGGAGACCACCTTGTCAGGACCCACATTGAAATCGAAGTACTCAGAACCCATATAAAGCATCTGGCCAGGACGCCTCGTCACCACTTGGCCTCCCTAACAGCGGACAGACCACACACATCTTTCAGCCAAACGATAACCGCATATTATGAATCATTGCCAGCTTGTTTCACTCCGGCTGCGAGACCTTCCATTCCTCCATGGTGCCTCGCTCAGCCAAAAATCAACCTCACAATACCTGGTATCTCGAAAAAAGCTGATCTATCATCACCAGCCCTTAGACAGCTCCCGCTACTATACTTGTACGAGAACTACCGTGACTCTACGCATATTTACACTGATGGATCTGTCCTTCCAAGCAGCTCCGTGGCGGCAATCGTCATACCAGCGAAAGCTACAACAATCAAATTTAAGACGACCCACGCGACAACATCGACGGCAGCAGAGCTCGCAGCGCTCTTTACTGCCCTTCATCCCATTGGTGATGAACCACCAATGGACAAGTGGACAATATTCTGCGATTCGAAGGCGGCACTGCAGTCTCTACTGTCACCTTTACGACGCGGGCCGCACGAACAACTAATATTCCATATTATAGAGACGTTACAACATATAAGGGATGTAGGCCATGAAATAACCTTTCAGTGGCTTCCAAGTCACTGCGGGATTATCGGCAATGAACGGGCGGATCACGCGGCGCGCTCAGCCCATACTGAGGAGCGCCACGTCCAAATTCCTCTTTCTAGAATTGACGCAGCACGGAAGCTCCGCCTTCTTGCTCGGCAGTGCACCGCGTCGCAATGGAATGAGCCACATTTAAGAAATACGCGACTGTACTCACTTGATCCCACACTAAGTCTTCGAGCGCCATCACAGCTTCGCCGTAGAGACGCCACGCTTTTATATCGACTAGTTGGGCGTTGCCTTTACCAAAGCCTATGCATTCCGCATAGGGATGACCGACAGCCCAACCTGTGACCACTGCGGCCATGAAGAATCAATTGGCCATATTTGGGGCGCCTGCCCGCAGTACAGTCCACAGAGGGCATGCCTTCGCCACGCACTTGACCAACTGGACGACCAACCGCTATCCGAAAAAAGAATTCTACAGCATCGAAAGGACCTACCGTCACAGAAGAAGGCCGTGCAAGCGCTATTGCGCTTTTTGCGATCTACCGGCCTGTGTGAACGACTTTAACTGGAACGCCTTTTGTGTGTGTGTCTCCATGTGTGCGTATTATTTTTTCCTTTTTTTAGCGTTTTCCCCTCTGTCATCTTTCTAACCCCTATCCCCCATCCCCAGTGTAGGGTAGCAAACCGGAGACTCATATCTGGTTAACCTACCTACCTTTCCTCTTCATTCTCTCTCTCTCTCTCTCTACTCTGTGTTTGCGCCGCCGTACAATCTTGGAGCCCCTTCGACCACGGGCACCGGTGTTGCAGGTCATATTGCATGTGACTGTCCATCTATCTGTGCTTTTCATATCTTACAATTTGAACGCACTCTCACTAAGCAGGGCGCAATAACGATCTAATGAATTGATTTATCTGCTAACGCAGGTAAAGAGGGCTTCAATTTTTTTCTAGTCACAGAAAATCCTAACATTATTCCACAGTTTTGTTTATTGACTAACAATGATAAATAAGCGCACCAATCCCTCCCGCCCCCATCCCCCAATTAAAGCTGCGATATTCTAAGTGCGTATGAGGATGTGTCAAGTATGAAAATAAAGGCACGAAGTGCGAGCAATTCCAGACAGCATTTCGCAGGAAGCAGTCGCCGTGTAGGTGGGAGTTGCCTCGTTCGGGTCAAGTAACGATGAGCGGTAAAAACTGCGCAGTGTGTTTGAAGTGGCTGTAAATGCGCTATCTCCTTCCTCAACAATGACATCCAAAGATAATGCTGATTACCATGTGCGGCGGGAAGCGATTTAAGAGAAGCTTTTATCACTGCTTACGAAGAACGTTGCCCAAGTTTAGCGAACATTTGCAGGTGTAAAGTACTCGGCCAAGTTGGCGGAATTTTCAACGGGAAACGCTTCGCTCAACGTAAGCTTGTAGCGCTCGATCATGCGCAACTCGCGCATTACAACGACCACAACGGTATGACGAAAACGGAACGACCGCGCTGGCATGCCGACGATGAAGTGTCCACAATGGCATCGCGCTTCAGCTAATTTCTGACGCCTCCTTCTAATTGCTGAGCCGAAGTTGTTAAACTTAGTGCTATAGCGCTCATTACCCGTGGATTGCAAAAGGAACTGCTGCGGTTAGTTCAGGTTAGATGTCCAGAAACGCTCGAACCACTGTTAGAAGTGTTGCAAGCTTTTCCACCCGCCGTGGTTGCTGAGTGGCTATGGTGTTGGGCTGCTGAGCACGAGGTCGTGGGATCGAATCCCGGCCACGGCGGCCGCATTTCGATGGGGGCGGAATGCGAAAACACCCGTGTGCTTAGTTTTAGGTGCACTTTAAAGAAACCCAGGCGGTCGAAATTTCCAGAGTCCACCACTACAGCGTGCCTCATAATCAGAAAGTGGTTTTGGCACGTAAAACACAATAATTTAATTTTCGGTGGAAGCTTTACCGCACTACTGAATGGAAAGAACCGATAACCATTGCCAGATTCTCAGGAGATAGCAGTTATAGTTTCCACAGTACATACGAGCGCTTCTCGTAGGGGATGCGAAAGGAGACTTTCGCATTTGGTTCGGACTCGTTAATATCTCATTCGGTAAAGCATTTGGCAAGAGAGAGCAAAAAAAAAAAAAGAAGCATCGGATGTCAAGAGTGCTCATTTGTTGACTACGAAGATCGTCTTGGTGATGTCGACAAGACTACCTATATTGAAATAGTGGAAGTGAGCAGACAATTATGCATCAGAGTTCCATGAAACAGCGAAGCTTCTGTGTGCATCATAAAGAAAAACAAACGCAACACCATCGGATATATCTCACGGTTAACGAATAGTTGCACGGGGCTGTATGACGGGCTGTATGAGTTGCACGGGGCTGTAATCAAACCTTCGTAAATTTTTGCACTCAATATAACAATTTCATCGTTATCATTATATTAATAAGTGCTTTGTGTCGTTAAATATTTTACAGCGTAAGCTAGTGACTAACTTAATATGGTGTCTTTTGTGTTTGCATATAGCTGCTTTGTATTTATATATCCTAGTCATGTGTAATGGGAGGTCCCCTGTACAGTCTGTTGACTATGAGACCTCCCTCTGTATGTATGTATAATCCCCATTTGTAACCTGATTATTATGCAAATAAAAAAAGCACTGCACAGAAATCACTGCACCAAACGAACGCCAAAGCGATAAGCAGGTGCGTCTATGTTGAAAAACCAGTCACAGACTTCAGAAGTACTAGCTTTAGCAATTGAAAACGCCAAGTACGATTTCCTGCTCTTCCGCCCCGACATGAAATTAATGGAACCGTACATTGAACTGAATATACTGGGATGACTCTTTGTCGGTGTGCCATGACGTAGACAACGCGAATGCAGAACCCAGCAAAGAACAACTGCGAGTACCAAAAAGATGGGAATGACATTCGCCAAATTTATCCAGAACTCGTGTTTTTAAGAGGCTGCTCACCAGCTACAACCAAAGTTATAAGTGTCATTTAAAGAGACCCTCACTAGGTCTGGTCATTTTGAGCTGACAAGTGCCGTGCATACAATGCACGCTAACGATCGTGTCAGCCAAGTATTACATTCCTGCGCACCGCGGAACGAGCTAAAATTTGGAACCAAGCGCCATTTACCCTTCTTCTCGAGAGCGCTCCGCTCCCAGCCGGAGAGTCGACGTCAATCGCACAAGTGTGACTACGTACATGGCAGTGCTGTGACATCACTCACAGTGACAAGTAACTCGAGAACTGTTCTAGGCAACATCAGGTATTTGTTCAATACGTGGCTTCAATTGACGAATTAACGTTTAGAAGAATAATAAAACACACAAACCGATTGTCTGCGTGTTTTTCTTTTACTTCGTATACCCCAGCAAGAGATATGTACTACCGTTTCGTCTGCTTGGTTTCCTCGTCGTGCAGTCATTTTCTCTGTAATCTTCTACGGTGTTCCAGCGTCGCGATCACGCTCATGCTCTTTCATCCTCCCGCGTCTGCCTCAGTGCTCTTGTTTGTGGCACCCACTTGTACCGCTATTGTCAGGCGTTCTCGTGCAGAGGCGCGCAAGATCGTCCACTTCGCGAAACGAGACAAACGCAACAGCTCGTGCGCTAGACCGTTACCGGTCTCGTTTCGAGCAACACGTAAGGCTATAATCGGTGAGTAGAGGCGTGACCGCACTTATACGCACCACCAGTGGGAAATATGAAGTCGGCCATTGCGGCACATGCTAAGCAAAGTGGATAGTAGTGCCTCCGATGCACAGTCCGCTTCGTGCTGTTTGAGGGACAATCTGATATTATTAAATCTGACATTATTAAATGGCTAAGTGAACTTCTATTGCAGAGCAGGAGGCGTAGGACGCTAGCCGGTGCGACCGCTCGCCCACTGTGACACACCCTACGTGAAGCTTCAGTAGCGTAGTTCTAAGGCCGCCAGTCAAACCACGCCCCCGAACACGTGGGGGAAATCACTTTGCAGCTGAAACTCGCTTATCCGGGTGCTGTCCAAGCAGGTTGCGGCGGATCAGCAGACGAGCATCATCGAGTTGGCGGGAAAAATTCTGCACGATTGCCGCGCTCACTTCTCAGAGATGCCAGATCGGCCCGTCTCTTTATTGCCGACAACTCCCACGTGCGACGGTATCCACTGACAGATCAAGGACACGCCGCGAGATGCTATTGCGCAAACGGAGTTGGTAACGCGACGCACGATAGGGCTGTCATTGTCTGGTTGCTGATAGCCACAACGCGGTGCGCGTGAGATGCTCAGGAAAGCATTTTTGCAATCTGCGAAAGCACGCTGTATATATTTCAGCGCTACGTCGAGGGGCTGCCAACTAAGCAGTTGGGATCTAGGTTGAGTATGGAATTGGAACGATAGGTCGTACTTTTGTTTCTGGGCAGAAGAATGCAGTAGATTCACTTTTTGGCGTTGTCATGACTTGAGGCGTTAGTTTGTAGTTATACCCGGCGAGAATATCTTAAATAGGTAGAAATAGGTAAGCAATGAAAAATTACAGGGGTTTACGTGCCAAAACCGCTTTCTGCTTATGAGGCACGCCGTAGTGGAGGACTCCGGAAATTTCGACCCCCTGGGGTTCTTTAACGTGCACTTAAATCTAAGTACACGGGTGCTTTCGCATTTCGCGCCCATCTAAATGTGGCCGCCGTGGCCGGGATTTAATCCCGCCACCTCGTGCTCAGCAGCCCGACACCATAGCCACTGAGCAACCACGGCGGGTTTAAATAAGCAGTTACAGAGTCTGCACTGAAGGTCCCGACTTTTTGCAGCGTAAGCTGTTAGGGGCTCATTCCAATAGCCGTTTCGGTTGGCAATGGTGTCCACCGCCGCCGCCTCCACCACCGGTGTCCGCTGTTCATAGCAGCTATCGCCGGAAATTAGGAAAAAATACATACCCAGTTATCGCCAGGGCCAAATCCGGACCCGCTGCTTGGGAGTCAGCTTCACTACCACTGAACCACGCCAGCACTGTTTTTAAACACTGCGTTTATTACAGTGAATGAAATGATGTATGTAGAGGAGCTATTTACAATAATATGAGCGCCAGGTGGTCATAAGCGATCACAGGTATACGGACAGTATGTACAAAAAAAAAACGTCACACAAAGAAACATCTTCCGCCCCAACAAAAGCTTGTAAGAATTGAAACACCTAATTAAAAGTGGATACCCATCCGGCTGACGTTCTTCTTGATCGTAAATGTCTTTTAAGTGCGTAATCATTTGAACGAAATGCCATCTTGAGAAAAGTGTTCTTTCTGCATTTAGGTCTTGCATACCAGTTTTCTGTGTAGCATATGCAGGCCTATCAGTAAAAACGCACCGTATGGTTCATGATCACAGGGAGCAACAAGATATCGGATACTGTGCGAATTTACATCAAAATATTTATGCAAATGTTTATCTAGGACATGCCAGAATAAAATGGCATCTTTACAATCGATAAAGAAGAGTTCAATATTTTCAGGCATGTCCCAAAGGCCACAGTTAATGGACGAAACGAAAATATTTTTTTTCCGAAACCATGTTCTAACTGTCATGGTTTCAGTGTGCAATTTATAAAAAAAATATTTTTGTGTGGAAGAGGGAGTTGCCATTTTGCGCATTCTTGTAAGTGCATCATGTCCTTATAATCTGATTTATATTGATCGATAAAACGGTGGCGGGAACAACATCGATATTAAATTTTTGTAACGGTTTTTCCGCGACACATTGAATGAATAATCTTTAGAGAAACGAACAGTCAGAAAAGCAATGGAAAAAGAAACCTCACGCATGGCCCTCCGTAAACTAGGTCTAGAAAGAAAATTTAAAGGCACCACCAATTCTGACAGGACCTGAACCAGGTTAACCAATTTTAAACCTATGAGACGCGGCAACATTTTTCGACCAGTGAGTGCTGGAGGGCTAGGCTTTTCTGCATTTGTATGTGCGACAGTTGGTCTCGCGCTTCCTCTTTTTTTTCGGGATAGCTTTCATCCACTATTGCGAGCCTTCGTGAGTTACGCCTGCGCTTGGTAGCATGCAGCGGGAAAATGCCCTATAAACGCGTGCTGCCCTGCGAGGAGACATGCAATGTGACATGCGCGCCGCGTAGCGTCCATACGTGCACATTTTGCAATGCAGTTGCATATTATTACACCAGGCAGAGCGCCATGTAGCAGGTGCACAGGTAGCAGTACCAGGCAGTTAAAGTAGGTTCGAAGAAGAAAAGAAACTTGATGAGGTGCCATAACTAATCTATATCGTGTACCTGATTAAGTCCAGCTGGCTAGGTGACTATGTCACCGCCGCGTTTCAAAAGGGATGCCAATAATGCATCTTCATTATCATCATTAGCATCGTATCATGGCACTTGCCTTGCGATGTGAGGTGCGCGCCGCGTAGCATCTCTACGTGCGTCGTTTGCATTGCAGTTGCATATTATTACACAAGGTGACACACCATGTAGCAGTTGCTTAGGTAGATGAGGTCTTGAGGAAGAAAAGTAAGATTAAGGAGAAGTATAAGTAATGATGTAATGAAAAAATTGTATGGCATGCCTTATTAAGTCAAGCAGCCTAGGTGACTGTTTGTGACCGTCTTGTTTCAGAGCGAATCAGATTCGTAATCATCATCATCATTAACCTCGTATCGTGTCATTTGACACGCGGTGATGCATGCGCGCCACGTAGCGTCGATACGTACAAATATTGAATTGCAGTTCCGTTATATTCCACGAGGTGACCCGACACAGCAGTTGCATATGGCAGTCGCATGATGCATGTAGCTGGACATCTCAAGTAGGCTAGGTTACTATTTGTCACCACCCCGTTTCCAAGGGGATGTCGATAAACCATAGCTATCACCGTCATCAACAGCAGCATACCGTGTAACGGGTCAAGGGACGTGACATGGGTGCCTTGTAGTCTGGATACCTGCGTTTACTGTTCGGTATGCGTTATGGCGCCTCCTCACGACTTACGAACCGCTGCTAAAGTGGCAAATCGCAGAGCTACGCGCGCTGTGGCAACCAGGCAACATCGGGCTCAGCAGACCACTGTGCAGAGAGCAGAACAAGCCGCAGCTCGCCGTCGACGCCGGGCGGACATTTCAGACGCTTCTCGTGAGAACGACGCGAAGAGACTTTGCCGCGAAGATTCTGTAGTGCGTGGTGCCCCAAATGGAGTTCCCCATGGAGCCGCTCCTCCAGCTTACGCTGTGACAGTGCTGCGTGGGCGGCGGAGACTTCTGACATCTTTTTTCTGAATACCAGTAACGTGGAGGCGTAAGGAAAAGTGACCTTCGCTTGCTCTCCTATCGACAGCAGCTGTCAAATCACACTCACCAATAATGTTGGAGGATGTCATCGTCATTTTTTTTTTTTTTTTTGCCATGCGAGACGAAGGACGGCTGATTAGGAGGGCAAGGAGCGCTTGTCCATCCATGGCCCGGCGAACATGCGAACATGCGGCATAGTGCTCGCCCATCTTCATGTAGACTGAGGGGCATCTGCAGCGCTTCCGTGAGCAAAGGGGCAGCCGCCGCTACACGAGGCCAGTCAAGCACTCAAGTCGAGTCAAGTCCAGCAACAATATGGTCGCGCTCTAGCTGATTCATCAGTGGTATCATCAGCTGTTCAGCTCGAGCAGTCAGCGCGACAACCAACTTTAGAAGGGAGTGTGACTTTTGTCGTACAGATTTCACAGCAGGCCGCCAAGAGATATGATGGTAAATGCTAACGCCTTGCGTACAGATGTCGCGCACAATGCATAAGTGTCTAATCAAGGTAACCAGCGGCTCTTAATGCGATGAGCACGTTGCCGCGGATGGTAAGCTATGGCTGCTGACTTCTGAGGTGAAATTTCCAGGCCGACTTCAGTAATCTGCGGTCACATCAGTTGCTTCTTGCAGTTTCGCACGAACGCGTGGACCGTGATTTGATGATCGGCTAATCGATAGAAGAATATCATCATTTCAGATTGCGATGTAAAGCTAGCGAAACCATATAACATAAAAATATACGCTCTTAAAACACGGTGCTTGATAAGGATGAAACAAGAAGACGCGCCCTTTTTCTTTGTTTATTTGTTTGAGCGCTTTGACAACGAGTACAAGCTGTTTGTAACGTTCAAGCACCAACTTCAAGAAATGTTTTATTGTACACAGGTGCACATACTTATAGACATGCAAATAAGCTGATACACAGGCAAAAGATGTCTGGCGGGCTATAAATCGCGTTCAGAAAAGACCATTTATTGACAAAACCGATTGAAGGCACTTGTCATAAAGCATTCTTTTTTTGCTGCTTTTGCTACATTTTTTTGCTGGATGCATGAGTGAGTGATGTGGCCTTCAGACACTTGGTTCCTGTTATCTCCTCTGACCCTGTCCTCGGTTTTCGTGTCTTTGACCTTCCTCTTGAACATAGTGCAGGGGCTTCTCCTTTTGGAACCGGAGTAGTGCTTTATCAGCGATACGGCACTAGATCAAGAAATCAACAACATCGGGTTTATGGCTATAAGGTTACGCATTCCCGAGAGGAGAAGTGCATTACACCATAACCGAGAAGTAAACAGTGGCTCATTTAATCCTTTCTGTGTCGAGTTTTTTTATAGGTGACACACCCAAACCGTCGTTTCTTTTTTTTTCTCGGATATTACAAACCAAACACTACTGTTTATTTTTGGCTGTGCATAAACGAAAAAAAAAAGTAATGCGAATACTGGCAAATTCTCTTCTGTTGTGGTCATCACATTCCTATCTGACAAAGGAATGTCAAAAGGAACTTGGTGCGACAGACGCGCGTAAACGTACCGGTGCGTCAGGATGCTGAAAGGATAAAAAGAAAACATTCGATATTTTCGTTCATAGATGGAGTGAACGAATTGCAATGTCAATTACCACAGTTCGAAGTCAATTACCATCCGAGCGCTTCAGTGAAAGATGCTGACGCTCTATCCAGGTCATACGTGCAGTCATATCTGCGGAACCGCACCAGGGAACAAAAGCTTTGCCAAAGTATGAGAAGGAAGCAATGTTTTGCAACCCGTTAAGAATGGAAGAAGTACAGTGCGTCCAACGTTTGGCCGACAGGATTTAGATCGGTATCGTAACAGCCCTAAGTCAGGCAACCATGATGCATTTAGGAGAAGACACATGAAGCTTACTAAAAGATTTACATAAACAAAAGTGAAAGAATGCACCAAGAGATATGTGCAACTGTGCGACAACTTTCGAAATAAATAAAGCCATGCTTAAGTAACCTAGGGCCATAAAACGTATGAGTATTCCAATCTGTTTTTATTCCAATCGCCTGAGCTTACGTAACCGCAGACGCAAGCGTCAGGCTTGCGTCGGTGTTGTTTAAACCACCCAATGAGACAATCTTTTCATTTATAGGAAGTAACTTTTCTTTCTTTCAAAGTGAATAGCATTGCCTACATTGACAGGTTTTTCTTACGAAATGACTGATAAGAGGCGAGGAGAACGCAGAAGCGGAGAGAATTTCTGCGTACGTATACATGTGCTGTGGCTTTACGGCTGCTAAGATTTAGCATCGGTTAAGCTATGCGGTCTGGCGTGTGCTCCTATGACGTGAAACCTCCTACTGCGAGCTTTCGCTTCTGGAGCGTTGCCAACAATGGTTATCGTGGTTCGTGTCCTGCAAGGAAGCACCGACTCTAGAAATAGACTCCGCAAATGCAAATTGGGGAACAGCTGCTCGCTCTCCTC
This sequence comes from Dermacentor andersoni, assembly GCF_023375885.2. Lineage (NCBI taxonomy): Eukaryota > Metazoa > Arthropoda > Arachnida > Ixodida > Ixodidae > Dermacentor > Dermacentor andersoni. Next base: position 129,126,887 of record NC_092817.1, on the reverse strand, counting down.
TTTCTTTTCCTTATTCCTAGAGATGTAGAGTGAGGGCACCGTAAGAGAGACTATGTATCTCCTGCGTCATCCTATGCTCTTTATGGGAAGAGGAGTATCGAGCGGCTGATTGCCCGGCGAGCTGGTTTCCACACGCGACACCATAATGGATTCGAGGAAAAGGTCGCGCTGTATGGAACCCGCGCAAACTGCGCAACAGCTCCAGCTCGTAATGCTTTCGAATGTGTCTACGCCTTCTAGCTTTCCCTGTACTGCCGTTAATTTTATCACCTCCGTACGCCGCCGCGAAGCAGCAACCCGAGCTGTTGTCGAATACAAGAGCACGAAAAGAGCGCGTCGCTTACAGCCATTTCGCAAGGGACGCTTTCCATAACGCTGTTGCTCAAGGCCCCAACGCTGCAAGACTTCCTACTTGCATGCAGCTGGCTACGTCAAGACAGCGACCGAAAGGCGCCAGCGCCTAGGCTGGCATTTTCTCGCATAGCAGCGTAGAAATGTGCATTCAGTGCAGATATGATAAGAGGTTGGTTGTATAGATAGCCCACTAATATCGATCTAGTGTGCACTTGTTGAATATCGTTCCATTGAAGATGATTCTGGGGGGGTGTCACGTCCCAGAGTGTGACTGAGAGACGACTCATATTAGGGCTCCGGATTAAATTTATCCGCCTGGACATTATTGAACCTACATTTAAATCTAAGCACAAAAGCGTTTTTCTCTCTCTCTCTCTAAACGCGGACCCCACGGTCGGGCATCGAACCCTCAAGCTCGCGCTTAGCACCAGGATGCCATAGCCCCTATGAGAAACCGAAGTCGGGCAAGAAAAAAAGAAAAGCGTTGACTATAAACAGGAGCCAATATATTTAAAGGAGTAAAGTGGTATGCATTGCATTGTGCTTAACAGACAGACGAAACATGCGATAACAATAATGCGCAAAGGGAGAAAAACGTGAACGAAACGAGGAAACACAAGCACGGCGCCGTGTCACTCAATTTCACGACGTATGGTAGCGTAAATGAACACACAGACGGAGAGTAAAAAAAGAGACCACAGACGAGCGCCGACTATGAATGAAGGTGGCGGCCCGCGTATGTATATACTGAATCTTGCGCTACCCGATCTGTCTTGATGTCGAACAAGGAGTTCAAACCGCCAAAATTCGGAATTGTCAATCGGTTGTATTTCTTTGTCTTTGAAGTAATTTTCATCCCTTATGGCTAGCCTCAGCCCGTTTAGAAGAGACATTAGGTACCAGGAAGGATGTGCTTCCAATTTATCCACGCATGCAATAGCTAAAATCAGATCTATCCACGTTTTTTTTTTTATGTTTCCTTCTTTTCTCATCATGTTAGACCTCATGCACATCGCATTTGTTAATTATACCAACTCGCACGAGCCTCCGCACTAAACAAGAGCGCAACATACGCAACACACTCCGACAAAAAAAAAATTCGGGGATTAATGTGCATAAAACCGCGATATGATTATGATTTGGAGTCTCTCACGCCGTAGTGGGAGACTCCAAATTAATTTTGACCACCTGAAGTTCTTTACCGTGCACTCAAAGCACGGTAAAAAACTTTTTTTCCTTTTTTTTTTAATGCGGTTGGGACATGATCCCGCGACTTCAGGCTTAGCAGCGCATCAGCAAAGCCAGTATAGTTCATACGCCACCACGGCTGGTGCCCCATGACCAAGAGCAGCGAAAGAAATGAATTCGCAAGACACGGAAAGTACGATGGAGGGATGCCAGCATTCATCCCGTGTGCGTACTTTCTTGTGTCTTGCGTAGGCGTTTATTTCGCTGGTTTGTTTTCGTCTTCGAAGCTTATCACGCGCCAACTCGAGCAGCACTTAATTAGCCTTACTGGGCGCGTCGCTCAGCCTCGTATGCTTTTATGCAATTGAGGCGAAGCAGCTCTCACGCGAATGCACAAAATCACGCGAATGCACGATCTGTAGCCAACTTGCACGACGCTGCGAAGTAGCCTTCGTGCTCATAATGCTCCTCTGGCGAGTGAAACGAAGCAAAGTGGACAGAGATAACCAGGAGCGCTCGCTGCCTTCCGCAAGCAATAATAAAGTTATCACGACGGTGAGTCGCCAACGATTATGTCCTCGATAATTACGGCTACAGTTACGGCTGGATTGGCTCGACTACTCGGCGCCGCGCAGAGGTTGGTGTGCGCACGTTGCTCTTTCGCACGTTTTTCATTCGGCTACAGCAAAGAAGTGCCGCAGACGATTGAAACCGCTTCACATCAGGTGCACGTAAAGCTTAAACAACGATACGTGGAGAGTCTTCGGAAAGAAACTACGTTCTTCAACGACCGCGCTAACAGGGCCGTGGCTAATGTTATACAGTCGCACAAGTTGCTTTAAAGTATAGTGGAGCGTTTTGAGGAAACAAGAAAGTCAGCGCTTAGAGCTCACCGCCCCGCAACGTTACGAATGTGGGATGCACTTGTGTTCGCTCGGCCGCTAAAATTCGAGCCGCAATCTCTACGTGTCAAACCTGTAGGGATGGAAAACAAAAGTAATTATCCGCCATCACTGCGTGTAGTTTTCATGCCATTTTGCTGGCCGGGCACGAGGTCGAAGGTTTGATTCCTAGTCACGGCGACCGTATTCCTATGGTGGGGGCAATGCAAAAACACCTCTTGTACCATGCTTCAATTGATTGCTCCAAAGAAACCCAACTGGTCCAAGTTAATCAAAGTAAAATGAGAAAAGAATTATTCTTTCTCTTTTAAATGAAGCTTCAGGGCCTTAAACCCCACAATATACTGACAGGCGTATACGGTAGCAGTTTTTTTTTTTCGCCGGCTAACAACCATAAACAAAAGATAGAGCTCGGCGAAATGCGCTCCTTCGTGTATATGCATATCCGAAGTAAGTGGTTTGGCATGCAAACGACGTGTACCGTGGTGGAACAACGAATGTAGGATCGCCCGTAGGAAACAGAACAAAGCGTGGGGATCGTTACGCGCCTCTCCCACTGCAGATAATCTTATTAACTTCAAAAAAGTAGTCTCAAGCCAGGAGAACGCGCCGACAGGCCAGAAGAGAAAGTTGGCAGAAGTTTTTCTCGGGTATCAACTCTTATACAGATGTGGTGAAAGTCTGGAACAGGGTGACTAGGATAAAAGGACCACAAACATATTCACTCCCTCTGGTAAACACAGAAGGCGATGCCCTGCTTGATCAGGCAGACTCACTTGGGGAGCACTTTCTAGGTGTTATCCTTGACTATAGGCTCACTTTCATTCCACACATTAAATATGTTAAGGAAAAATGTTTAAAAACCATGAACTTGCTTAAAGTCCTATCCCACACTACTTGGGGTAGCGACAGGAGGTGCCTGTTGAATCTTTACAGGAGCCTAGTTCGATCACGACTTGACTATTGTGCCGTGGTTTATCACTCTGCCGCGCCCAGTGCGCTTAAGATGTTAGACCCCTTTCACCATCTGGGAATTCGCCTGGCCACAGACGCATTTAGAACAAGCCCTGTTGAAAGTCTATACGTCGAGTCAGATGAGTGGTCACTCCGTTTTCAGAGAACGTACATCAGCTTTAACTATTTTTTTAAAGTTCGCTCAAATAAGGAACATCCGTGCTTCACAACCGCTAATGACTTTACGTGTGAAACAATTTTCCGTAATAGACCCTCTATGAGAGTACCTTTGTCACTGCGCGTAAGAGAGCTAAGCGAAAAAATGGATGTCCCAATTCTCGAACATCGCTTAACGCCTCCAGCTAAGCTACTACCACCCTGGGAGTGGCAGGTGATCGACTGTGATATATCCTTTGTAGAGGTCACAAAGCACGCTCATGACCTTGAAATCACTATGCATTTTCATGAACTTCAATCGAAGTACAGCTGCCCCGAATTCTACACAGACGCGTCAAAATCACATGCTGGCGTATCTTACGCTGCTGTTGGTCCCTCATTTTCTAAATCAGTCGTATTGAAGCCCTTAACAAGTATTTTCACTGCAGAAACCTATGCTGTATTGTCTGCAGTAAAACATATAAGGAAATTAAAACTTGACAAAGCAATAATATTCACAGACTCGTTAAGTCTTGTAATAGCGCTGATTTCGTTACAAAAGTTTACAAATCCTGTTTTAATTGAACTTTACTCACCTTATGCGGTATTTATTTATCATATAGACATGTTGTAATATGCTGGGTACCTGGCCATAGAGGCATCGATGGTAATGTACTAGCTGACAAAATGGCCACATCACTCACACCACTAGCTAATACTCCTACGGCTACTGTCCCTGTCATAGATCTGAAGCCTTTCTTACGTAAGAAACAGCGAAACTACTGGCAATGCATGTGGGACGCAGAAACTAATAATAAACTGCGCTGTATTAAGCCACAGCTAGGTTTTTGGCCCTCTATAACAATATCACACCGAACAGATGTCCTATTCTGTCGTCTCAGAATAGGACACACATTTGGCACCCATAATTTTCTACTTACTGGAAATGAACCTCCAACCTGTGGTAGTTGGGGTGAGAGGCTGACCGTTCTTCATGTCCTCGTGGAGTGTCGGGAGGCGGAAGCTGAGAGAAAGAAATATTTTACTCTGGCATACCATTGTTACATCCCTCTCTACCCGGCAATGTTTGTTGCCCAAGAAACGCTATTTAACACCAAAGCAGTTCTCGGTTTCCTAAATGATGTTATTTTACACGTTACAAGTCCATTAAATTCGTAGAGCATCGTCGTTCCAGAGGATGCCGCTGCGATAACTGCTTTTGCATAGCACATGCGTCCAGGCCCTTGTGTTTCAAGGTCTCTAAGGAGGCAGTAGTGCTCCAGTAAATTTTTAGAATCAGGTATATTTTATACATCTTATCATTCTTTTCAAATGTATTATAATATTCATAGTACACGTCACATGTCAGGGCCATAATTTAATTATACAGATTTTACGCAATTTAGAGCGACTATTTTTAAGGTCCCTTTACAGCCACGTCACACCCACTTCATAGAACTCATAACTACACTTCGAACTCATTACCAACTGCATGGCGCTCTTTGGCCATACATGGCCCTTGCGCCATTAAATACCAAACATTCATTAATTCAAATTAGTTACGGCATCTAATAATAATAGAAGACTCTAATAATATATTGGCCATTCTTTCATTTATCTATAGATAACTCAATGATTATTGAACAGCTGAAGGCTGAATAATTATTACCTAATGAAACTCTGATGTCGCGCTTACATAATTCAAGCCTAACTTGCTTGAGTCGCCATTAAACAAATTAAAATAGAAGGATTCGTAAGAATTCAAGAACTTCAGAATTTAAACCCACGGTTAGCACATACCACCTTTCCCCTTTCCTCTTCTGACAGCCATGTTCCTTTGTTTTTCAAACTAGAAATTAGTAATATTTTAAGTATTGATTAATTATAAGTTTAAATCACGTAAGCATTCAACAGCGGTAAAATTGGCGGATGCTGATGACACCACGATAACAAAAGAAATTACCAGTTGCTTCACCGCAGCACCACCTAAGCAATGTCTGGCTTAATTATGAACTCTGCAGATAATTAGTGAATACTGATTTTTTCACTATTTTCATAGTTAATACGACGCACATGGTAGGCATGCCTATTGTCTTTGGTTAGCTGAACTAGGCAACTACATCACATTTTTTTTTTTTTTAGAAATGGCGCAGTTTACGTCAGATGTGTGCTAAAGTTTAATTTGTTTTGGTTATTTATAGCTTTATGTAACTGGTACACAAATATTTTAGAGCCCTTTTGCAGAACGAGATGTGACACTGGCTTTCATTGCGAAGGAATCGGAGGTCAAGCATGAAACACATAAGCGTCACGTTTTCAGTGTGTGTTAATTTTACCGGCAATAAAATTACTACTGCAACTGTTAGACAGAGTCACCTTCGCTGGAAATTTTGCTGGATTCTTAAGGTGGCACAAAGGCTGTGCGTTCTTGAGATTGCCAACTTATACCTTGATAATATTTCAGCTTTATATCAGGAGTAATTAGAGAAGAGCAGGACCTCTGCAAGACACCTTGTAGCCTAGCGCTTCGAAAGTTTCTGGAAAGCATGGCAGTAGCATCTACTGAATTATTTATTCTGACCATTATAGAATTCCAAAAGTAAGCATTTGGTTATTTTTAGCCAACCAGTCGCCCTTCTGAGTAGCATCCCTGCTTTTTCCCTTTCGTTGCTCTCTTCATTGCCAAGCCGTTTTACAAACATATGCTACCAACAAATATATTCTTACACTGCACAGCGCTGAATAAGATAAGCACGAGCTTGCGGCTGAAGAAGACACTTCAGAGACTAGCTTGCTCTAGACTTGTCTTTGTCAGTTACTGTAAATTACTGAACATACTGTAACTACATTTCCCGTCTTGCTTCTTCCCTCCGCAACATATTTGGTGGAGTTGCGGGGTACTGATCTGCACCACGTAGCTCCGAAGCGGACGTAGGCTGGCCACCAACAACATGACGACCTATGGAGCCGATGCAGAGATAGCCGCCTTGCGGACAGAAGCAATCTACTAACACTACGCCGACAGTCAGCGCAGTCCAGCGACCCAGGAACGTTTTCCGGGACCGACAATCTCGGTGTCGATGAGCGGCTCCAAACCTACCAGTGCTTCAGCGCCTATAATAGGTGATACCAAACTATTGTGCTGGCTAACATAATTTTCTACCTGAAAGTAACCGCGCGGGTCTGGTTTCGAAACCACAAGAAAGAACTGACTAGCTGGGAGCAATGTAAGCGCAAGCTCCACGATTTGTTCGGGAAACCTGTTGGCCCTCAGCTAGCAGCGCAAAAGGAACTTGGGTCCCGCGTAGAGGCGTCGACCGAATCATATGTGACATACATCCAGGACGTGCTCGCTCTTTGCCGCAAGGTTGACGAAAGGTTGTCAGAAGGAGGCAAAGTGAACCATTTACTGAAGGGCATAGCGGAAGACGCTTTTATTCGTCTCGTGTATAAGAATATTTCGGCCATCGCCGACGTCATTAATGAATGTCGACGCTTCGAAGAAGCAGAGTCGTCGCATCGCACACCAGGTGACGCGTCTTCGAAATATGGCTGCAACGTTGTCGTGCGAGGACCTTCACTCTGAGCATCAGCCGTCAACGCCTGAGAGCCTCGTCCGTATCGTTCGCCGGAAGATCGGAGCCGCGGCACCGGTTGGCTTCAAGACCTCTTCCAACAATTCTCGACCGACGATTTCCCTTGTGCAGTCTGTCGTGCGCGACGAGTTGGCGAGAGAGAGAGAGAGCAACTTTTATTGACAAACGATTTACGTGCAGTGGTCGGAGCCCCTTCTAGTCCAAGGCCCCGCTGGCCTCGGCCGCCCGCTTGACCTGTCTTATGAAGGACTGTTGTCCCGCCAGGTCTGAGCTGGTTAGCTGTGCTTCCCATTGCTCCATTGTGTGGCGTACCTTGGAATTCAGTCTGTCTCTTCCGGCAACTGATCGGACACCTACGTTTTCCTACTATCTGGCCCTTCTTCGCGAGGCCGGTACCCCTGTCGGCATCTTTGCAACCAAGCGGAATGGCGAGCATCCGATGACCGGCCGATTTGTTTGAAGTGCCGGCGCATTTCCCGCCCCTGCCGCAACATCCGGACGTCATGCCCATATCAGTCCGCGTTCCAATCTTACCGCCGCTCACCAGGTACTCGTGTGCAACTGGAAGATTCCGAAGAGTCATACAACTCTACGCAGGCGTCCTCATCTAGAAGGCAGAGTCGTTCACCCTTACTGCGACCACGCCTGTCTCACTAACCCACTATTTGCCGTTCTCCGCCCCCCATGTAACTGCACTCTACGGGAAATTCAAAGGTGCCGCTCCAAGAGGTGCCGCTGCTAGAATGACCGGGACTGCAATTGCTCTACTGACCTTGCTGACGGAAAGGAATTTACTTGATGTGACGTAGATGATGTCCCTTTCGCTGCTGTGCTTGATGCAGGTGCTCACATCTCTGTGACGAGCGACCCGCTTCGTAGACGGCTCACTAAACTCCTGGCACCTGCGGCGTCCTGTCTTGTGTGAGTCGCTAACGGAAGAGTACTAGACACAATAGGAATGTGTGCCGCTCGCGTTGGTGTCGGTGGCCGCCAAACATCTGTTTTGTTTACTGTTCTTCAAGAGTGTCTCCATGACGTTATTCTCGGCCTTTATTTTCTATTCGCCCACTCTGCCCTTAGCGACTGCTTCGCCGGACTTGTCCAACTTTATTTACCATGTCCTGAGCCTCCTGAGGAAGTTTCCAGCAGGCTCTGCTTCGCTAATCACATTCGACTCGCCCCACAAGCCATGACCAGCGTCCTGCTTTATCCAGCTCCACCTGCGCTGATAGTGACTGTGTTGTCTGTGCTCCCGCTGAGGTCCTCCTTGCCCATCCCATGGCTCTTCCGCACACCGTCGTCACTATCACCAACAATTCTACCAGCCATCATGTCGTCAACTTCGCATTCAGTGGCCACGTGCTACCGCAAGGCATAGCCTTAGGTACGCTGTCCTCCTCCCAAGTTTGCCGGTTTTCAGCATTGACTGCTTATATTGCGTCGTCTGCCGTTGCCTCTTCATTTTCTTTACCGGCTGTCCTTCCTCAGCTCACAAACGTAATTCCTCACAAATTTCCATCTCCCGACGCCGACGAGTTATGCCACCTGTTCTCCTCGTTCAGCGACATTTTTTACCTGGGTCGCCCTTTAGGCCAGACCTCTCTCACGACACACCATATCGACACCGGACAGGCAAACCCTATTCACAGGCGACCATACCGTGTGTCCTTGCACGAACGACAAGTCGTTCAAACGGAGGTCAAGAAGATTCTCTCTCGAGGAATCGTTAAACCATCATCCAGCCCTTGGGCGTGCCCTGTCGTTCTAGTTAAGAAGGACGCCAGCTGGCGCGTCTGCGTGGAGTACAGGCAACTCAACAAGATCACCAAAAAAAGGACGTTTATCCTCTACACACTTCGATCACGCCCTCGACTGCCTCCACTGTGCGAAGTACTTTTCTTCCGTCGATCTTCGTTCCGGTTACTGGTAGATTGCCATCGACGACATGGACAGCGAGAAAACCGCATTTATAACACCCGAAGGCTTATACCAGTTCAAATTTATGCCTTTCGGCTTATATAATGCTCCAGCTACTTTCGAGCGCATGATGGACACACTTCTTTATGACCTCAAGTGGTCCATCTGTATTTGTTACATAGATGATGTATTCGTTTTTTCTCCTACATTTGCCACGCACCTGGAGCGCCTCTCGCTCGTTCTTTCTGCTTTTCGCAATGCTGGCCTTCAACTTAATTTGTCGAAAGGTAACTTCGGACGCCGCCAAATTACTATCCCCGATAATCTTGTTGATTCATCTGGTGTGCGCCCAGACCCAGGCAAAGTACGTGCCGTACAGAAGTTTCACGTGCCAACATATGCTAAAGATGTCCGATAACATATATAACTGGTGCCTCACTTGGTGCATGGAACTCAACATTATTAAATGCAAATCTATGCGGATTTCTCGTTCTAACACAACTTGCCCTACCTAAACCCTTAATGACTGCCCCCTTCAATCCGTTACATGCTATCGTTATCTTAGCATTCTTATAACTAGCCATCTTTCTTGGAAGCAGCATGTGCAGTATGTAATATCTAAAGCTAACCGCTCCTTAGGATATTTGAAGAGAAATTTCTCGCTTGCGCCAGTTTCATTAAAACGGCTGTTGTACACGACATACGTCCGCCCCCAATTAGAATATACCTCATCCGTTTGGGATCCTCATCAGATCACATTAATTAACGAAATTGAATCGGTGCAAAATCGTTCGGTTCGTTTCATCTTAGCTAACTACCATCGCACTGCTAGTGTTACATTAATGAAGAGTACCCTTCAAATTCCATTATTATCTCTTCGCAGAAAAGAATCACGCATTTCCCTTTTTCATAAAATCTACTACCACAACGCATCTCTTCGCCCTCTTTGGATCCAGCCTGCGCCTTATTATTCGGCTCGTCGTGACCACTTACATAAAGTTAACGTACCCCGTCATAACACCGTCGCGTGCTCACAATCATTCCTTCCTAGGACTTCAGTCGACTGGAATAATCTACCTACATCATTAGTAAGCATCAGTGACTCCACTCGTTTTAAGAATGCACTAATCAAGATAAAATAGTGTATGGTGGTAAATGGCATAATTATGTACTTATTCGTGAACATTGTCTGCTTGCTAAAGTGTATTCTTTCTGTATTTTCATGTTATGTAAGTGTCTCTTATTTGTTATGAATGCATTGCTACTTTCTTCATATTGCTTTTGTTCCTTGGAAATTCCTTGAACTAATCCTGCCTTTTTTACTCTTCGAATGTATCCTCGCCCCTCCCCTCTGCTATGTACAATTATGTACCCTGAGGGTATCACAAATAAATAAATAAATAAACTTCACGGGCCTGTGCTCGCACTTCCGCCGCCGCATGTACAGTTCTGCGGAAGTCGCTCGCCCTCTGCTTCTGAAGGCAGACGTTTAATTTTTTTAGGGACCTGTACAAGCAACCGCCTTCTCGAAGCTTATCTCTCTCCTAAAATCTCCACTCGTTCTGACACACTTCGACTCGTCGGCTCCAACAGAAGTGTGCACTGATGCCAGTGGTCATGGAATCGGTGCCATTTTTGCCAACGTCAGCGAGGTCATGACCGCATCAGTGCCTACGCCAGCCGTCTGCTTTCTCTAACTGGGCGGAATTATTCCATTACTGAAAGTCAGTGCCCTGCATTTCTGTAGGCAGTGGCGAAATTTCGCCCTTGCCTATATTATCAGCCCTTTACAGTCACCACAGACCACCATGCGTTTTCCTGGCTTTTATCTCTCAAAGGCGCTACTGATCGCCTAGGCCGCTGGGCGATACGCCTACAGGAATACACGTACACAGTTGCTTCCAATTCAGACCGTTTGCATCAAGATGCCGACTGTTTGTACCACCACCCAAGACGATCGTCGTGATGTTCCTGAGACCTATGCTCCTGCTTCTGTATTTTCGCTATTTGCTTCGCTATCCTCACTAGCTAACAGAGCCGAGATCCAATCAGACGTGGTATCATGGACAAGCTAACATCTAGATCATGTTATCCTTCTCACCGCATGTTTCTAGTCCAGGATGGCTTTTTATATCGGCGCAGCATGTACCCTAGTGGGTCTAAGATGCTGCTTGTCATTACCTAGCATCTTCGCACCACTTTCCTGTCCAAGCTGCGCGATCTACGAACTTTTGATCACCTCGGGTAATCCGCACGGACGACTGTGTCCCGGCGACGATTCTTTTGGCCTGGTCTGTACCGATCTGTCCGCCGCTACGTCGCTTTTTGTGAGTCATGTTAGCGCGGGAAGAAGCCATCGGTGCTCACTGCTGGTAGACTCCAACCTTTCGATGTTCCTAACGAACTCTTTTCTCCCGTTGGTGTAGACTTCCTTGCACCTTTCGCCACATCTGACTGAGCCAACAAGTGGATTGCCGTCGCAACTGATTAAACAACTCGGGTCGCGATCACCAGAGGTCTTACAACAGACGTAGCCTACTTCCTGTTGCTCGACATCATTGTTCGCTACGGAGCTCCTCGTCAACTTCTTACTGATCGGGGTCGCTCCTTCCGTCTACAGTTGTGGAAGATTTGCTCCCCTCCTGTTGTACCAAACACAAACTTAGTACTGCATACTACCTGCAGACGAACGGTCTTAGGAGCGGCTTAGTCGAACAATAACGGACATGCCCTCCATGTATCTTTCTAATAACAATCGTTATTGGGATACTGCTCTTTCTTTTGTCATATTCTCGTACAATTCATCACGCCACGACACTGCAGGTTACTCCCCAACTCATTTCTTGTACGGTCCAGATCCAGCATTGCCCTTTAATGCAATACTGCCTACCGCTCAAGAGTCCGTGTCTCAGTATACCCGCGATGTCATTGCTCGAACCCAAGAAACACGCCAAGTTTCTCACCATCGCCTTTGTGCTTCTCAGAACAAGCGGAAAAGCATTTGTCACAGTCGTCACCGGGACGCTGATTATCTTCGCGAGGATCTTGTCCTTCGCTGATCTCCCGCCCGCCGCTTCGGCCTCTAGGAAAAACTAATGTCCCGCTACGCCAGTCCCTACCGGGTCCTCTGTCAGGTGACCGACGCAACGCACGAGATGTCTCCGGTCGCACCTATTACTCGCTCCATCCAGACTTCCCGTGACGTCGTTCATGTCAGCCGCCTAAAACGCTACCACTCCTTTTCTGCTTAAGAAGCACGTGGACGACGCTTCCGCGCCGGGTGGAAATATGTTGCTCACAGCTCTGCACGACGCTGAGGAAGATGAGCACGAGCTTGGGAATGAAGAACACAACGCTTCAGTGACTAGACAACTGTATAATTCTTTGTCAATTACTGTAAATTACTGTACATTATGTAAATTAGAAAAAATAATTGAAATATTGTGTTTTACGAGCTGAAACCACGATCTGATTATGAGGCACGCCGTAGTAGGGGACCCCGAAAAATTTCGGCCAACTGGGGTTCTTTAACGTACACCGAAATCTAAGTGCACGGGTGCTCCCGCATTTAGCCCTGATTGTTATGCAGCCGCCATAGTGTGAATATGTTACCAGTCTTGCTTCTTCCCTCAGCAATTATATTACTCTAAATCTAACCTAAGCGGAAGCTTTAGCTCATATATGGGAAATAAACAATCCTTTCTTCTGACAAGCACTTCACCGAAATTAATGAGTTATGCCAAACTTAAAAGAAACAGTTAAAATGCGATTTCAGAAAGTGAATTTTTATTTACCCTCTAGTTTTTTTACATAAATTCTGAAAAAATATGAAATTTCAATAAACAACACTTGAAGTATGCAACTCTGTACCTCAGCAACTCAAAACGATATCGCAATTCTGTAAACTGCACTTAATATTTCATTTAATGCGGACAAAAATCATATATCATAAGCCACCCTGAAATGCACCACTAACTCCTGAATATGTCGTTCGCAAAACCTTTACAAGCATTGTAACGACTTCAAGTAAGTCGTGATTTCATACACCAAATTTGTCCATTTGGGATGCTCTAAGGGCTGCAGTTTATAGAGATGCGATATCTGTTTTTGGTGCTAACTAACGGATTTGTAAACTTCGTACTTCTATTCCGTTTTCAGAAATATCGATTTCCGGCAAATCTTAACAAAAAGGTTATAGCCTAAATCAATATTCTTATTGCAGAAATCGCTGTTATTTAACGTTCTCTCTCATTCAGATCAGTTGAGCGGTTTTCTCACAAAATCATTTGTGCGTTTTACGCGTATTTGAGCAGTCGGCATCGAAGATAGGCCAGAGCTAAAGCTTCCTCTTAATGCAACAAACAGGTTCTATAGGAATCCCACGAAACATAACGCTGACTATATATACGGAATCCCGCAGGCTGCAGTGTTGCGCAAGTAATGAGAAAAAAAAACAATGAAGGAAGAAAACACAAAGGAAGCTTTGCGGGAGCCGTTGTCTCATCTCATCAGGAATGCCAACGAGCTGTCTAGCAAGGTCTCCAGCAAAATCGTCGATTCATTGACAGTCGAGCAAGTAGCAAGTCGCCTTCAAGGTAAGGTTGATACATAAGCGCTCTCGTTTCCAAGTACCGAGGTGAAGCAAGTCTCAGGGTGTGTTTCTTTCTGTTGGGTTCTCTTTAGTTGTGCGTCATGACATACGTCATGGCACGAATTTCAAATCTTTAAGGTCGATACGCCAAGCAGTGGCGAAAAAGGAAACTGAACGTATGTTGTAAGATTCGGAGTCGGGCTTGTAGGACGATCGGAGGAACTTGGGGCGACAGGACTAGGCGAGCAGGATTTATTTGCAGTATTTACATTTGAACATGGGATACATTTACACTCTAGCGTGACTCCTGAATGGAGCCCGCAAGACGAAGCATACAGCAATCGAGCACGCAGCTCACGAGTACATTTCGGGCACAGAGCACGACGACGAGCACGCTCACGTTCACGACGCTCACGCTCCCGTGGTTCTTGTATCACCTCCCAAGCAATCTCAATGCTTTTATCATCATTGCCACTATCTTGAATCGCCTTTATGATAGCTGGCGTTTTCATCTGTTCGTCCGCCTCAACTCCCAAATCGTCGCACACCAACAACAAGTCTAACCTCGTCAACCTTCTAAGATCCATGGCAGCTGCCCCGACTGGTGGTTAGAACTGTTTTGCTTAATTAATTTGTGCAAACACGCAATATGCAACAAATTCCCGATTCCTAGAACTATCAAAATAAACACACAAGATTTGAAGTCTGGCGAATCAAAAGGAAAAAAAGCACACGCTCACTTACGGTTGCAGCACACTGCCATCTATTTCATTGGCCTGCTGTTCCCGGTTCCTCAGGACTCCCTAGGTAGAGGGCTCGCTCTTCGCTACTCCCACTTCCTCAGGACTACTTTGGACGAAGGCTCTCTCTTCTTCACTGTTCCAAGTTCCTCGGGACTCCTTTTGGACGAAGGCTCTTTTTCGCTGTTCCGGGTTCCTCAGGATTTCTCTCGACGAAGGTTCATCCGTAGCACTGCCACCAGTTGTTGGATCTTCCTTGGACGAAGGTACATCCCACCGCTGCCACCAGTTGTTGGAGTTGAAGACGATCCCACCGCTAGCATCCAGTTGTTGGAGTCCGGAGGACGATCCCGCACACAACCTCCAGATCCAAAATCTGGTTGTCAGCGCTGGGATCGTCCTCCAGACTCCAACAACTGGATGCTAGTGGAGGGATCGTCCTCAACTCCAACAATGTCCAGAATTCCTGTGTGTGCATACCGAAAGGTGGTAGACCGCCAGTCCTACTGCTGTGGTTTATAGTGTCTGTGACGTTGCGTTACTAAGCAGGTGGTCCCTGGTTCGATCTCCCCCCCCCCCCGAAAGGGCCGCATTTCGATCGGTGTTGGTGGAATGTAAAAACGTCCGTGCATTCGTACTTCGTGTGCGCCACTAGGCAGCTGATCAAGATTTTGATTTCTTTTTTTATTACAAAACACAAGTAAACATAGTCCATTGAGTAATTAGGAGCGTTGCATGAGAGCGAATATTGATAATGTGATAAAGCCCTACCGTATGTCGTGGTTATCTTGAGTTGAGACGCATGGGAATTTCTTGATTTGTTTCTCTTTTCTCTTTTTTCATTTGGTTGGTGTTTCCTACGTGGATGTGTGCTGACCAGAGAATTCAGTAAAACTCGACTCCCTGAGAAAGTGCTCGTGTCGTCCTGTATAGTTCTATTCTATGTGCTCTAGCGCTATTTTTTTTTTTGTGACAGCCGCCATTAATACGCCGCTTCATTCAACAAAAACAAAACAATTTTCATAAATAACCAACTTTGTAAATGCGACCCTTAAAGCATATTTGCCTTCGTTCAATATTCCATGAAAATTTAGATGCACTGAACAAGTTGCCGACGAATAACCGAGCAACCCGAGAAAAAAATATAATTGACACCGCTGGTCCCACGCACTAAAGGTGCGACCTATTCAGTTTTTTGACTGTGGTGTAAATAAGTTCTCCAAGCGCGCACGTGTCTAGGTTGGATACCTCGCAACGAGCACCAATCTTTATTTATTTATTTATTTATTTATTTATTTATTTATTTATTTATTTATTTATTTATTTATTTATTTATTTATTTATTTATTTGGCATACTTCCGAGGCATGAAAGCATCACAGGAAGAAGTGGGGAATTGCGAGCATTGCACCGGGGAAAATATGACTACAACTTCATTAACGTGCAACGAAACTTCAAAACGGACCTCATGTATAGTAGCCCTTGATGTAGGCGATGGCGACGACGGAGGCGGTAAGGTGGTTCTGATTCGGTGCTAGACTTCTGGATGAAGTAATTATTAAAGATGGCACATAAATGTTGTAATTATGGAGCGCGATTTTACATGTATGGGAGGAAAAAAACAGAAACCTAATTATTAGCTGACCACAGCAAAGAAAGCCATATGAATATTTGACTGCGTTGAGTACCGTTGGCCATTCGTAGCTGTACAACCGTGTCGTCAATGAATAAAATTAATTAATTAATTAATTAATTTTTAATCTCCAGGCCGACAGTTGGCGGACACTGATGAAAAGCAGCCAGGGGCATTTTGTGCGTCCAAGCTGGGAATCATACACAAACAGAAACGTTTGCAGCATCGAAGGAACGAAGAAACAGTAAAGAAAAACACCAGTTGGGACAGACGCATACGCGCAATAAAGATATTCTGGAGCCGTGCTTATGTAACGATTACTTTCATTTTCCATACGCACTTGCCCTTCGTCATTCACGGCACCATTACGTTATCGTCAGTGTCAGTCACTCGTTGCGATGTGTGAAAAAAAGAAAGAATATAATCGGCGAAAGAAAAAAAAACCGTTTAGAATACAGGGGCCCTATAACGTAATTCCAATATGTTTTATTCCCATCTCCTGACGTCAAATTTGCGTAACCGCGGACGCAAGGATCGGGCGGTGACCCGCAGGGTTGTCTGAAGAGACCAATCAAATGCTCTCCTCGTTCATAGGAGGTAACTTTTGTTTGCTTGAAAAACGAATAACATTGTCCACTCCGAGCGGCTTGTTTTATCTAATTGGCTGACAAGAGGCGAGGAGCACGCTCAAGTGGAGAGGGATTCTATGGGGCAGAGCCACTGCACTGAAAATCGATAACCGTATCAAGAGGGTGGTGCCGGCGTCTGCGGTTGTTCCGCTTTGCCTTACTTAGCTTGCGGTGGCTCGTCGAAAATCGCAGCAGCATGCAACGGAAGCTTAAGAATGACGCTGAAGCTGATCCTCAGCAAAGAAGATTTGGCAGAACGAGGTCGTAAACGTGCCCAAAGGGCTCGAAAACGTTACATGGCCATGCAAAAAGGTTTATTATACGCAATTAAACCCATGCTCTCTGGCAAGTGTGAGTCGCCAGTGCCTGAGCGATCAGTGGCAGCCATCTTTTATTCCTTTCGGAACGGGGCAGCCTGCGGCTATTCAGAAGAAAATTCAGTTTTGTTCGGCATATTAATGCATATTAGTACACGTCACTTTGACGCGTGAGTTTTTGCGGTTTTTTGACGTCGCGTGACAGGCAGGTGAAGTAGGTGCAGCCCAAAAACTTTTGACCAATAGCTGACGGCTAATGGCGAAAAGGGGTCGAATCAGAAATAACTATCTTTCTTTTGTTGGACCAAATCATGCACAATCAGTGTGTACACTTCAAATCAGATGCGGAGCTATCATGGTTTTCGTGAAGTCACGTGACAGACAGGTTAAGTCGGGGTGGTCCCAAAAAGTTTTGACCGATCGTGGAGGGCTGATTGCAGAATAGGAATAGAAAAGTTTGGAATAGTTTTACGTTATAGCGCCCCAGCCTGCTTTACTAAGAAATTTCTTTAACTGTACCAAACAGATAGATGAAAAGTGGCATGGGAAAGTCTCTTAACCTAAGAACAAATACAGAGTAACAATGGTTAAACTAAACGCAAGGGAACGGCATGCGCGGCCCTAGCAGTAACGCCCTGTGATGTGCACAAAGGGATATTGCTCGCGCAAGAACACTTTACGCAGGTTACAGCGCTGGTGCTCGCCGTCTGATGTGGCTTTGTCCGTGAACTAAAACGCCAGGAGAGAAATCGCTTAGACGCGCCCGAGATACAGACGAACCAGGCTATGGACTACGGACGGTTAATTGTGGACGATAAGTTCTACGGGGCCACGCATCCACGCAGCTTCCTTACGAAGGAGGTCTGCGCGCATTTCTTTAATTAGGTGTAATATCTCGTTTGGCAAGCCGTGCAGCAATAAAACAGAAATATTAGCAAGCTGGTGTGGCGGCTGTATACCATCATAGCCACAGGCAGCAGTGCGTTAAAGCTATATACCTCTTGTTTTCAAACGGTGGAAAAAGAAACCCCACATACGCATGCCTTAATGTATGCACCGAGTCCCGATTTACTCTCTTGTATACGAAGAAAACGAAAAAGAAAAGCAAACGAGTTACTCCATCCTCCAAACCGGCGCTTCTCGACGCCAAATACGCAATACGCTGCAGAGAGCCGGAAACGTATTGAAATTACGTAAGATGGGAGCAAATGTTTCGCCGAGGAGGGCCGCGTAAGCCAAGGGCAAGACGAACGGCGCCGCGCTCCAGCATCCGGTGGCTAAACAGGGTGCTTGTATATCGTAAACAATCGAGCCTCGGTGAACATCAACGGGGTCGTGCACGAGCGAGCACTTCATGCATGACTCATGAGTCGAGGAACTACTCGCGTGTGAGTCTTGCGCGCTAAGCCGACGCGGTTTTCCATTTCTCGTTGAGTTCTTTATTCACCCCCCCCCCCCCCCCCCCACACACACATGCCCACAGACTCTGCTTCGAGGCTCATCACCATGCCACTGACGCTCGCTGACGTGCCTGTTGCCTGAGCTGTGACACGTGCAGTCGTCGCCTGTCCGAGTCGCGCGTCTCGTCGTATTTTTTTTTTTTTTTTTTGCCCCGACGTTTGTGTCGAGTCCGTATGCGCGTGCGTGGGTGCATGCATATTTACGATACTGACTTCCTGTCTTTTCTTGGCGTTCGCCACTTCCGACAAGCTCGTTGCCGATACGGGGCGTAAAACCTCGATAGGAAATGCATCAACGGAGCCAGAGTCTTCCCCCAGTGCCACCACAGCTACACCCGTCATTGAAGCGAAAGCAGTTACCACTTAGATTTACACGGCCATCGCATCAACTTCCTGCGAGAAGTTGTGACGTAACTTGCGTCAACACTTGAGGCGCACATTTGAATAGTCGTCCGTAGCCACCGCGGTAGGCTCAGTGGCCGTGGCGTTCTGCTGATGGGCGCGTGGCTGCGGGGTTCGATTCCCAGCAGCCGCGGTTTTTTCTTGAGGGCGAAACGCAAAATCGTTTGTCTAACTTAGAGATTTAGATGCCCATTAAGAAAGCCAGATGGTCAAAATTAATCCGCAGCTCTCCAACCCTGGCGCCTCTCGAAAACCTCAGTGCACTGCATTGTGATGTTAAAACCCAGGATTCAATAGAACGCTGAAGGTAGCAGCAAGCAGGGCACACAACACAAAGAAGTAGAAGGGCATTCTGAAGCAGAAGTACGAGGGAGGTACCGAAAGTAAGTTTCGTCGTTTATTTTCACACGGTAACTTTGTACACAATGTATTTGCACACAAGAATACACAATGGCATCATGAACTATACATCTCGCACTATTTTTTCACATAGTCGCCACCTACATTGAGACATTTGTCGTAGCGTGCCAATGCGGAAGATGACGGCGGTGCAGCCTTTGTCGGAGTTGTCAACACAGCTACAATCGCACAGCAGCAACGCGACGACTCGGCATTACAACCCATTATAAATTTCTTGGAGGGTCACACTTCCGTTGTCCCAAGGCTTTTTCCAAGAGGACTACCATCATTATGCTTGCGTAAAGACGTCCTGTATAAGGCAAACTTCTCTCCCAACGGAAACACCTACTTACGCGTCGTCCCAACACCTCTCAGGAGTAAGGTATTACAGGCATGCCATGATGAAGCAACATCTGGTCATTTGGGCTACACACGAACGCTGTGTTGGGTGAGGCAAAAATATTATTGGCCAAGACTCACGGCGACTGTTCAACAATACTGCCGGACGTGCCTTGAATGCTAGCGGCGAGAAGTGCCAGCAGTCAGACCAGCAGGCTTCCGCCATCCTGTTGAAGTGCCCGAAACTGCATTTGCTCAAGTCGGAATGGATCTTCTAGGCCCATTCGCAGCTTCAGCTGCGGGTCACAGAGGGATTATCGTAACCACAGACTATCTTACTCGCTACGATGAAACCAAGCCTCTGGAGCGTAGCGCGCAAGTGAAGCAGCCCGATTTTTTATAGAGAATGTTGTACTGAGGCGCGGCGCTCCAGCAGTACTCTTAACTGACAGGGAAAGTGCATTTACAGCCGAGCTATTGGACAAAGTATTAAGACTTAGTGGAACAGCTCACCGGCAAACAACGGCGTACCATCTGCAAACCAACGGACTGGCAGAACGCCTGAATAAGACGCTCGCGGATATGCTCTCCGTGTACGTGGATGTGGAGCACAAGAACTGGGATGAAATCTTGCCGTATGTCACCTTCGCATACAACACGGCTATGCTAGAGACAACACGAATCACACCGTTCTGTCTCCTACATGGTTATGAAGCCACAACTATGTTAGCTGCGATGCTACCACATGAGTTCGATGACATCGAAGCGGACGCTGAAGACTTCACTCAGCGTGCTGATGAAGCGTGACAACTTGCTCGAGTACGTACTCATAGGCAGCTGGATCACGACTCGAGACGCTGTAATCTTCGTCACCGATCAGTTTCCTACGATCCCGGAGAGAGAGTTTGGGTTTGGACTCCCATTCGCCATCGCGGCCTTTCGGAGAAACTGTTAAAGCGGTACTTCGGGCCGGATAAAGTTCTTCGGCGGCTCACTGGTGTCAACTATGAGGTTGCTCCCAATAGTCCGCATTGCTCAAGGCGTCTACGGCATCTACCGGATGTTGTGCACGTGATCCGGATGAAGCCCTACTTGTCCGAGTGAATTCACCGCACCCCAAGCGTGTCCCGATCCTGTTGTCTTGACGATAAAGCATCGGGAGGATGCTTTCTTGGAAGAGAGGCTAATGTCACGACTGAAGGATAGCAAAGAAACAGATGAAAACGAATTGAGGGACACGAGCGGCAACCACGCTCGTTTTTGGAAAGAATGCGAAGTTGGCACGTTAGCTCTTGTGGTCTTTGAATATGAAGCTGGTTTTGTTTCTCGCATCCTCGTCCTGCGTTCTGTGTTTTTGACGCCGTGACAATATACAAGGTGTTTCAGAAAACACTTTCAAAGGTCTTTAAAAGTTGCCTGTGGCAGATGTCACAGTTCTAGCTCATGAGCTGGTCCACTCGAAGCGGCGGACAATACTTGCTCAAAAAATTGAGATGCAAAATTGACTAATTAATACAAAAATTACTAATTAAGTTTTAACTAATTACATTATGGCCCATATTTGCAATCTACAAGTTATAGCCGTGGAGTTCGCAAGGTGGATCTACTTGGAACGAATTTTCAAGGTGACACTAGTTCCCAGATATAAATTTTCAAACTTTGCGGAGAAACGCATTGGTGTTCGAGTTAATTTGTCGACAAAACGTCGTTTCATGCACTCAAGCACACAAGTAACTGGAACGCCAATGCATTTCACCGCAAAGCTCGGGAGCTTATATCTCGAAACTGGTGTCGTCCTGAGAATTCGTTCCAAGTGGATCCGCCTTGCGAAGTCCGCTGCTAGAATTTGTAAATTGCAATATGGGTCACAAGATAATTAGCTAAATAGTGAATTAGTGAATTCTTGTTAAGTAGTCAATTTCGCATTTCAATCTTTTGTGCAAGTAGTGTCCGCCGCTTCGACTAGACCGGCTCATAAATTGAGCTTTCTGGCACAGGCAACCTCTAAAAAATTTTGACACTGTTCGCTGAAACACCCTGTATATATATATATATATATATATATATATATATATATATATATATATATATATATATATATATGAACCATGGTGCACCGTATGCACCATTGACGGAATGCTGACAGTTATAGATGATCAAAGAAGTTTCCTATCCGCTCTATGCGTCCAGTGTGTGCTGTCTAGTGTAATGTCTACACCACATCTCACAAGTCGTTTGCGGCACGCCCGAACATAGGAGGCGTACGCAAGTAGTATGCTTGCGCAGCGTAATATAGTTCCGGGCGTAACTTTCTTATCATTGGCGCAGTTAGACAGATTTGTGTTTGCTTGGCACATGATACGTTACAGCTATAAGTGGCGTGTTAGGACTTTTGCGCGTACAGTTCGTATACCGTGGATTGCGGTGGCGGTGAACAAATGACGCGGCGCGGATAAACACATCTCGAGGGGTATTCGGCCTCCCTGTTGCCTAAGGAGTCGTGCAGCCTCCCCTGTGCTGCAAACTACTCGTGAGGCTGAGTACAATGTGTGTGTAGGGCAGCGTTCTTAGGCACAACAGTTACTTTCCATACATTTGAAGTTCTATACATTTCCATAAGTTATGAAAAGACAATTGCCTAATGGATGTCCTTTTTTTTTTTGAGGCTGACACAGTTTTAATATCGGCTGTAGCGGATAGCACAATTCTTGTCCTAGAGCTGGATTACTCGAAGAGGTGTAAATTACTTGCACGATAAAGTGAACTACATAATCTACTTTTTTAATGAATAAGCTTTTTGTCTAATTACTTGAAGGCACACACTGCAATTTATTAATTGCAGATGGTGAGTTCGCCAGGCGTATCCACGTGGAACGAATTCACAGGATGAAAACAATGTTGAGATGTTCATTCACAAAGTGTGCGACAAAACAAACTAGCTTTCTAGTTACTTTTGTGTTTCAAGACATGAAACAATGGCTTGTTAAAAAGTGAGTGGAACAGCTCTTTGACGGCGCCTATCCGGAAACCAGTGCCATCTTCAGAATTCCTTCCGAGTGGATATGCTTTGTACAGTCGTCGGCTACAATTTGTATCCAGCAATATGTGAAGTAAACTAATTAGTTCCAACATTTTAATGATTTTTTTAATTATTCAGTTACGCATTTTGATCTGTTGTGCAACTATGGCGACCTTTTCGAGAAATTTCTTTCAGTGATTACTGTTGGGGCATCTTCGACAGAGTATTATGAGATATTTGTATAGGCTTAAGAGACACCTGGTAAAAGTTTCCATGAGCTCTTTTGTATAGTTCAAATCTAAGATGCCATGTTTCGAATATGTGTTAACGACTTTTTGTGAGCGTTTCGCCTGTAGCGAGATAATAATATGTAATAAATGTAAATATCTTTTAAACTTGCTTTTCTTTCTTATCACCCTTCAAAACTGACTCACATAAATCCAAAGCCTCTCACTGTTGACAGAAGCTAAGCTTTAAGGACGACAAGAAATTAATCAATTCGGATAAAGAAGCATTCGTAAAAAATACAGACTCTGACCTACATAGAA
Source organism: Dermacentor andersoni (assembly GCF_023375885.2). Classification (NCBI taxonomy): domain Eukaryota; kingdom Metazoa; phylum Arthropoda; class Arachnida; order Ixodida; family Ixodidae; genus Dermacentor; species Dermacentor andersoni. Next base: position 129,103,744 of record NC_092817.1, on the reverse strand, counting down.
AGTCTCGGTTCGCTCAGTAAATGACAACTGCGCGCTGAAAGCGAAGCAGCAGCCCTTTCTGCTGTTGTTGGATGGGAAACACTATGTGCTTGGAAAAAACAACCAGCCGTGCCTGCGTGCCAAATAACAACGCTTTCTTCGTACATTTCGTCGTGCCGTCTGTGGCGGCGCGGTTTTTTGTATGTATTTTTTTAATGCTGTCACCGACGCAACGAAGATACGCCTATCGATGTTATTGGCGATTACATCTACAGTGCGCAACACCCTTTTCGAACCAAGCTGATGCTCCGTCCACAGCTCCTCTTCTGTATCGTGTGTTTGACCTTCCTTGTCATCTTTCATCCTATCTGTTTATCGCTGCGTCTGACTCACGATCGTGCCACCTGTATTCTCCCGGTACTGGTTTTTCTGCAAGAGTATCGGCAGCAAATATTTTTTTAGCCACCAACGTCCTTCTCGGTGCCAAGTTTGACGTCATTTTCCCTACCGGCGCACCACGTTTCCGAGAAAAGCGAGAGCGACCCCGCGGCGTTAATACTCGTATGTTGACGCTCGCTCCCAATTTTTCATTGCTATCGCTCAAGCATCGACAGACGACCGGGTCAGCTAGTCACGTTCGTCAGATGGGCGATAAACGCGATCTTGCGAAATACCCTTCACTGGCTGTTCCGCAAGGCAGCCTCAATTTCTCATCGTTGTGTCTCACACGCTAACCTGCTCAACAAAGGACGTTCCGCATTTCATAGGCTTTCCTCCGCCACTGGTTACGGACATAAAGTGGGGTGTTTCGCCACAACGCGGTTGCATAAAACGAGTCGGGCTTCCCTAGCTCTGTAATGTACGCTCTAAATTGTGGCCGACGGGTAGCACGTCTCGACGTGTCGTGCTCTTAATTATAAACGAGCCCGACCAGGGACGTCATAGTACAAGATAACGTGTCCACGATGTTACATTCTCAAATACTCCACGTTTGCTATTCGGTATGTCTAGCGCCAGCGTTTAGTGTTTCTGAGAGGGGTCTATAGACCTTTCCAACGAGAGCTACGTGGACATCGCCGCAAAGCCCTCAGCACTGTCGCGAGCCCACGTCAAACGTATACGGACTGCGGCCCTGCGCGCGATTTACGTTAACACGACTCCCTTAATGTGCATCGAGCCGAAACGCGTTTCCTATTTAACTTCGGTAAAGAAAGCAAGCATCTCAGCCAGAAGCGAGAAACGACAGTTCTTATACAGCGGAGAGAGCGAACGAGTTTCGAGACACGTGCAGAATGCGAAGTGGATCGGCGCAGTGTAGGGCAGAACAGCTAGACTGTGCGGCGTAAAAAAAAAAAAAAGATCGAGAGCCGCAAGGTATGCCTCTAAACGAAGAACTGCGGTTACATTCGTTATGCTATTACCATTCTCCACCTACCTCAGCCACTTTGTGCCTATCAAACTGCCCAGCTTCCTTACGCCGTTCTTCAATGAAAAAATAATAATAATTTAAAGTATCGCCGGTGCTTGGTGTTTCGAACCCACGTCACGTGGGTTCCTCAGGCACAGCAGCTCGACACTTTAGCGCCGCACCGTGAATGTACGTGGGTAGAGGCAGGCAGAGAAGCCTGGCTGCAGCATGCTGCTCATACATGACGCATTTTGGCGGGGACAAGCGGTGTGTCGCTACGTCGCGTGAATGCTAATCGTATCAACCCTTTAAGCACGAGACATGTAAATAGCCGAGACAGTATGTTATTTTCCAAATAAATGTTCAAAGTTCATCTAGAATAAGTATAATCAACAAAAAGAGAAAAATAATATTTTGAGGTAGCTTTTATAGTAAAAGGGGGGCAACACTAGGCAGGAAACTGGTAGTTATGCTTCACCCCCGGCCACCTATGGCATTGTTTGGAACTTTCACAGAGAGCTCTCTTTTACGCACCAGATCCTTTTTTTTACAGACCTGTGTTAACAATATCTGTATATTGCATTTGGTTTACATTGTGCGCGTGACGCCACTGCAGTCGAAAATGTTGCATCGGTTTGTTTCCTCTGACCGTGCCTTCAAAAGAAAGCAAGTTTGTTCGTTCGTTCGTTCAATCATTCGTTTGTTCGTTTGTTTGTTTGTTTGTTTGTTTGTTTGTTTGTTTGTTTGTTTATTTGCCGGTTTGTTTGTTCTTCCGTTTGTTTGTTTTTCCGTTTGTTCGTTTGTTTGTTTGTTTGTTCATTGGTTCGTTCGTTCGTTCGTTCGTTCGTTTGTTTGTTTGTTCGTTCGTTCATTTGTTTGTTTGTTTGTTTGTTTGTTTGTTTGTTTGTTTGTTTGTTTGTTTGTTTCGAAGAGTCGCACATACCCAATATGGGGAATCGGTCAAGAACGAGGTGAGCTAAACAATATTTAGTCGAGTCTAAAAATAACCATTCTGAAATTTTCCATAGATAAATAGAATGAAGTCGCATAAGAATTTAAGAATATATCAAGCTTTAAAAAAATTTACCGCCCATCGAACCCGTACAGATGGTAAGCCAGCGAAGGTAAAATGTGCGGCCCCAGTGTTTCTGACGGTTTATTAAAGTCTTTCTCAATTATTGGTAACGGCTTTGTGTTTCTTAATGAAGTTACGCACACGTTGGGCTTGGGTTTATCACATTCAGGAGTGCATATTTTCGGGCTAGTTGGTTGGTCGCATCAATTGAAGTCATAGTGCTAGATTGACACGGACAAGAAAGAGGACATGACGTGCGCTAACTATCAACTGAATTTTATTTCCGAAAAGCATGGTACTTATACCGGCTTAAGTTCCAAGCCGGTATAAGCCGGTATAAGTACCATGCTTTTGTGAAATAAAATTCAGTTGAAAGTTAGCGCACTTCTGTCGTCTTTCTTGTCCGTGTCAATGCAGCGCTATGACTCCAGTTGATTTATCAGATTGTTTATTTGAAATTCGACACATTGCACTTCGCATAATCGACGTCACGGAGGGGTGCAATGAGCGGTTCATTGTGTTAATCCAGAGGGTTTCATCAAAGTCTTTCTGAATTATGTTACGCATTTGGGTTTTGTAATGCGTTAATAATAGTGTTTAGGACTCGGTTGTGCACCGAAATTACTAAGTGACACATCGGGCCGCACATTTAATTTAATTAAAGGAAGGGACACATTTATGAACCTAAACTAGGAGAGGGACTGCCGCGAGTGCGCTCTGCTGCGAGAGAGAAACGACGTCACTATCGGCGTAGCCAATGCCGCGCCACACCTTTGCTGCGAGATTATTATGTCATCATGATATTCTCTTAACCTTTTACTCCTCTGTATCCCTTCCCTAAAATAATACCTAGATAAATGTATATGTTCTAAATGCGTAGAATTTCTACACATATACCCAGCGAGAAATTGCAATGTACTACAATGCCCAAGTCCGCCATCGCTACCACCGAAGACGCCTACCCGCAACTCCTTGGAGGTGCCCGGGACGCTGGCAACAACCGATTCCAGTCCAGATCCAGGGGCCGATCTCGGAGCCGCTCCAGGCGGGCATCGACATCCCGGAGCCGACGTCGGGCCGGCTCCCGTGGTGCGCCGCGCGGCGCATCTCGGGACCGCTCCGTTTCTCGCTCCAAGTCCGTGCCCGGATCCTATTCCGGCTCCCGTTCTGGATCCCACTCCGGGCCCTCCTGTCAACGATTGCCAAGGTCGCCGGCACCACCAACGAGCAACAAGAAACGAGGCAACCTCACCTGGACGGACGTCGTCCGGGGAAGAAGAAACGACACCAGATCACAGGTAGGGTCGGGCTCACTCCCAAAGCACGTTACAGACACTAACATATCCGAGATAGCGTTACTCAAACGCAAAAACGCCGCTATGAAAGAGACAATCCTCAAACTTACGGCCGCGATTGCCGAACTGCAGAACGACGAGCGCGCGCGCAGCCATTATGCCCGCCGCCGAAAACGCCGCCAAGGCAGTAGCCCCGTCACCACCGCCGCAACCTGTTAGCGCTGATAGCGCCGACGGCGAGAGCGCGCCCAAGAAACGCGCCGTCGCTCGCGCCCTACCAGTACTGAAACCCGAGTTAGAAAAGATTAAAAGTATGCTGTCCGCAATTAAAGAGAGCCTCCGCTTTCTCGTAGAGAAAATGGCCCGCGTACAGTCCACCCTCACGGCCCACGGTAATCGATTGGGGACAGCCGAACATTATCTCGAAAACGTCGTAGCCGCCGCCATTGCCGCTGCTAAGCCGGCCTCGCCACAACACCCCACGCCCAATCCACCCACACAAGCGGCTCCCTTCCAACCGTCAGGCGCCCGGGCCGACCCCCACAAGCATCAATATGGCCAGGCGAGATGAAGCGTTCCACATCTGGCAGTGGAACTGCAGGAGTTTCAATACGCGGAAAGCCTCCCTGCAGCAATACCTACGCAGCCACGACGCCAAGCCCCACGTATGCAAGAAACCCTAACACACACCGCTACGTTCGCCGGTTACCAGTGGTTACCAGGCCTCGCGGGAGGACGTGGTACCGCCACGCTGGTCTCTAAAAAGCTCACCTGCCTCGCGCATGATCTCGGCACGTCCGAAGTGGACAAAGTCATGACGGAGATTCTCTCAAGCGACGCCTCCCGACAAAGTGTGTACATACTCAACGTGTACAGCAGCCCCAGACAAAAGAGTCACCGTTTCCGACGCCTCTTCCAGAGAGCCATCTGTCTTGCCGGCTCAAACCCGCTCGTGATGGCTGGCGACTTCAACGCTGCGCATCGCACCTGGGGTTACGTATGTGACACCCCCAAGGGCACCGCGCTGTGGCAGCATGCGAACGAGCTCGATCTCACCCTAGTGACAGACAAGACGTTCCCTACCCGCATCGACACGTCCACGCACAGAGACACCACTCCAGATCTCTGCTTCGTGAAGAACACAGCCGATGCCCGTTGGTCCCATCTTGCGGAGGATCTTGAGAGCGACCATCTCATACTGGCCGTGCACTTACCCAGCATCGTCAGGAAGCCCAAGCCGTACACGTGGGTCGACTGGGACCTCTTTCGCAAGACTCGCGCCTCACGACTCCCTCCAGACACTGCCCCGAACCTCGAGACGTGGATGGCTCAGCTCAAGGCCGACGTCGATAAGGCAACGAAAACATTCAGCACGAATATGCCAACCGAGAAGATGGACAGCCGCCTCGCCCACTTGCTCGAAGCCAAACAGTCTCTACTGACACAATGGAAGAGCCAGCGTCTCAACCGCAGGCTCCGCAAACGCATTGCAGAACTAAACCAGACCATAATGGAACACTGCAGCACCCTATCCAAACAGCAATGGGACGAGGTGTGTAACTCGGTCGACGGACAGGTCCACAACGGGAAGACGTGGAACCTTCTCAAACACCTGCTCGACGATACCAACACCCGCACGAACCAGCGCAACTCGCTCACCAAGGTCCTTCACCAGGCCAAAGGCACCACTTCACCGGATGACATCGTCAAGACGCTTGTGAATAAGTACCTGCCGATAGCCACAGGCCCGCCGACCCTACATCCCGATTACACAGGTACCGACAACACCCTCCTCGACGCCGAATTTTCCGTCGAGGAGATACGCCGGGCTCTCCACGAACTAAACGGCCGTTCCGCCCCGGGCCCCGATGGCATAACCAACAAGCTCCTGCGGAACTTAGACTACCCCTCGGTCGTGTACCTCACGGGCGCCATCAATGACATGTGGGGGCGGCGCGAGTTACCTGATGCCTGGAAACTCGCCCAGACGATCCTCGTTCCGAAACCGGGCAAGGCGCCTGGCGTCGATAACCTTCGCCCCATTTCGATCACGTCGTGCGTGGGTAAGGTGGCCGAGCATTTCGTACTCAACATAGCTGGCCGGTATCTCAAAGACCAGGACTGTTTCACACACCACATGATTGGCTTGCGACCCGGGCTCTCGACGCATGCAGGATACGATGCTTCTCCTGAAACACCAGATCATAGACGCCGGGGCTACTTGGCGTACCCGCGCCATACTCGGCCTTGACCTGGAGAAGGCTTTCAATAACATCCAGCACTCGGCAATACTTAAGGCGATCGCGGAGTTAGGGTTCGGGCGCCGGTTCAACGAGTTCGTCCGCTCCTTCCTAACCCGTCGCAAGGCCGTGCTCCGTGCCGGAGACCTCACGTCGGAAGAAGTCGAGCTCGGACAGCGTGGCACCCCCCAGGGCTCCGTCCTCTCGCCGACGCTGTTCAACCTGGTGATGATTGAGCTCTCCGAACGCCTCACGAACATACAAGGCCTCCACCATACGGTATACGCGGGCGACATCACCATCTGGTGCTCCGCGGTGTCGGACGGCTTTATCGAATCCGCTCTGCAGGAGGCAGTCGAAACTGCCGAATCCTACGTCGACCACACGGGCCTCAAGTGCTCCCCCGCCAAATCGGAGCTGTTGTTGTACAGCCCAAAACGACAAGGCAATAGGCCTAAGGGATGGAAACCACCGACCGAGCGCGACATCATCGTCCGCACCAGAGACGGTCGCCCAATCCCCAGGGTCGACTCCATTCGAGTGCTGGGAATGATTATCGAGGCGCGCGGATCAAACATCCAAACAGTCCACAAGCTGACGACAAAGACGGACAACGCAATACGACTCGTACGCAGGGTGGCCAACCGTCACCATGGCCTCAAAGAAGACAATCAGCTGCGTCTTGTACACGCGTTCGTCCTATGTCACTTTACCTACGTCGCAGCAATGCATAAGTGGAGACAATCGGAGCGTGACAAGCTCAATACACTCATCCGAAAGGTAGTGAAGCGGGCCCTTGGGCTCCCGATCACGACGCCGACGTATCGACTCCTCGAGCTCGGGGTGCACAATACCTTCGAAGAGATCGCTGAGGCTCAGGAGAGAGCGCAGATGATACGACTGACGCTGACGAAGACCGGCCGTCACATCTTGCGCGAGCTCGGGTACTTCCCACCGAGCACCCAGGATCCACCGGAGTTTACGCCGGTTCCCTGCGAGCTCCGCGACCTGATCACGATCGCACCCATTCCGCGAAACGTCCATCCGGAACACAATCGAGGCAGGCGCCTAGCCCGGGCCACCGCATTCCTCAAACGAATAAACAAGAAAGCGGACGACGTCGCTTTCGTGGACGCCGCCGCCTACCGATGCAACCGAGCCTTCGCCGCGGTAGCGGTCTCGTCCTCGAAACGGACTTTAAACGCCGCCACGGTACGCACACGTGACCCCGAGGTGGCGGAGCAAGTGGCCATAGCCCTGGCAATGCTCGACGATAAGCGAACGACAATATTCAGCGACTCGAAACCGGCCATCAAAGCGTTCGAGAGAGGAGTTGTCTCCGACAAGGCATTACGCGTCCTCCGCGGCTCTGATCCGACACCCTCAAACACCACACCGTCATCTGGTATCCCGCCCACCTGGGTCGGATCCCGGGCGCCCCGCCCAACCTGAACGAGACAGCCCACGACGCTGCGCGCGCTCTTACCGACCATGCCGTCACCCCCGGGGAACCACGTCTCGATGAGTTGGAGGCGAACAGGGACGCCCCAGTAACCTATAATGAAATCACCAAACTCTTTTCCTTGGGACGACGTTTCTTTCCGCACCCGCACCCCAAACTAAACAGACCGCATGCGCTAACGCTACGGTTATTACAGACAGATACCTATCCAAACCCCGCCACCTTACACATCATCTACCCGGACGTCTACCCAGACAATGCGTGCCCCTCGTGCGGGGTCACGGCGACAATCGCACACGTGCTCAGGGAGTGCAGAAGCGCTCTTCCCGATTCTACCTCCGACAAGTGGGAGAAGATCATACGAAGCTCGCTCCTACAAGACCAGCAATGGGCCGTCCAGCAGGCTCGCGCAGCGACCGCCAGGTACTCCCTGTCGGTCCCTGCGTGGGAGACGCTCACTGCACGCTGACGTGCGTCCTGCAGGACTTTTATTAAAGTTTTTCCAATCCAATCCAATTGCAATGGCTCATACCCCCCTAACCAATGGCTCGTACTACCGCAGTAGAGTTTCTGTGGTCGGACCACGAGTGTTTCGCCTAGGCATATAACACCTGCGCTGTAAAAAGCAACTTGCGCGCCAAACTTCTTCCTCGTGCATCATTCCTGCTCAAAACCAACATATGACGCTTTCTGTCTGTCATTCGGTGTTGGCCGAAAACATTTAGCCAGCAACTAGCTTTGTACTATAGTCCAGCCCACTTATAACAGCCGCAGATATAACGAACGCTCGCTTAGTACGAACGAGGGCGGTGCTACCGTCAAAATATATATTGGGGCAATGGCACAGTGTCTCACATAGAACGAACTGTTGTGGCCTCAACACTCGGTTAGAGCGAACGCGAAGCTGTCGGGCCCCTGTAGTTGACCGAGCCGGCGGTGTTTGGTGCGGTTTCGCTGGACTGCGAACCCGCGGCAGGCGAAAGAAAATTGCTTCCGCAAGGCGGGTTTTATGGGCCTAGGCACCGAGGACGCCATAGATCACCCACCGGAAGGCCGGTCGCACGAGGACTTGTGGCAACGCGTCGTTGACACGCAGCTGGCCGGACCTGACGTTGCCTGGGACGATTTCGTTTCTGCTGATGACGACGCCGACATTGCGGAGCCATGCACTGACGAAGCTATTGTGCGTGAAGTGCGAGCCCTTCCTGACTGCCCAGAGACCGACGAGGACGACGACGAGGATGCTGCTCTACCGCCGGTTGCTGTGAACGCTTCAACCGCGATCGGTTAACTCGTGTCGCTTAAGGAACTCGTGTGCAGCAGAGCCCTTGGCGATGAACATATTACCGCGCTGGAAAAATTAGAAACGGCAGTGATGCGATCAGCTTTGAAGAAGCAGACATGCATCACGGACTTTTTTCAAAAATAAAGTGAACTTTCGTCTCGCTTGCTCTTTTTTCCCGTATTATAGGTGGTCCACTTAGTACGAACTTTGGATACAACGAACAAATGCCACGTGACGATCAAGTTCGTTATATGTGGGCTGGACCGTATACCGAAACATATAAAAAACAAATTCTGGTTTCTTGTCCGTGAGCAACACTCTTCCATGAAGGGCTAACGTCGACAATCATCGTGGGATGGGCTTTGCCAGAATTTCATTTCTTTGCCTAACTCCAGAGATGCGTCGCAAGAGCAATGTTGTCCGTTTTATGTCATCACACCAATCTCGCCAATTGATTTCGTCAGGGGTGTTTTTCTGTGCAAGATCGACGACTGAGCAAACTAGGATTCTGAGAGTCCAACAGTCACGTATACTTGTAATAGTTTGTTCAGAAAGAAAACGAAGTAAATTTTAGCCCTCACAAACGAAGTGCGGCGCTAGAATTGTCTTTTATTTCCAAGCTTTCTATGCCTCACTCCATTGCACTTTCATTACACAAATCATTCCATTGCACAAAGTGCATTCTGTTGCAGTTTGTATTGAACTTTGCATTGCATTCTGCGGTTACTGTTTCGAATTGTTTCTGGTCTCTACTATAAAAGAAGAATTGACGCCATCCCGGCTCTGTAAAAGTAGATGTCCAGCAAAGCTGTTGCAAAACCACCACTACGACTGCTGAGGGGGATTTGCAATGGTTTATTGATGGTTTGGATGCTCGTTTTGAGCTCGTTCTTTATTGAAACGTATGCTGCTGTGTGTGTTGTATGGGTGATTTCAATGAATGTATGCATTGTTTGCTTCGCTTTGCTGAGCATCTGTAGCTTCTGCCTTACGCGGGTATGAGCCATTGCCTTTTCGCTTGCTTACGGGGGTATGAATCGTTGCTGATGATTATAGATGCTTGTGTTGAGCTTGTTCTTTATTGAAACGTACGCTGTTCTGTACGTTGTACGAATATATGTACTGTTCGCTTCACTTTGCTGAGCTTCTAGCCTCTGCATTACGAGGGGGATGAACCATTGAATTTTCGCTTGCTTAGGGGTGTATGAGCCATTTCTCATGATGATGATGATCTTTGTTCACGGACGGACACGAAAAATGCCTGCCACCGAGAAGCTAAAAGCTTCGATGTGAAATTCTAACTGCGTGCAGCAGACTTCTGGCAGCAAAGCTCAAAAAAAAAAACAGGCAACGTGAAGGAAGGAAGCAGAAAGGATGAATGGAACAAGTGGCCATTATACTATTTTGTGAAGAGGGAGGAATGTATGAAAGATTAGAGAAAGAGAGTGAAAAAAGCGCAAGCTTTTCTTGCGCATGTCTACGCAGAGAGTTTGATGTTCGTTTCGTTTGCTGACGGCACTAACACTCCTAAATACGCATGAATTTTTCAATTGCAACATTGGAAACCCTTATTTGTTTCCCAGCTTAAATTATTCTTTGGAGTACACTGGCCTCGCTTTCGCACACCGCAGGTGGCCCTTGTACACACTTTTAATAATCTCTTAAATGTGCGCATCTACCACATACCACCTATTTGTGATGCGTGAGACGTTCTGCAAATCATATATGACGGAATTTACCCAAATAACGCCAAAGTTACCATTTAAAATATAATATAAGGACTATTGCAAGATCATTTATTCGGTTAAATAATGAAAACGGTTATTGCGACAAACGACTCAGAGTGTGAAGAAAAATCTGGAATTGGCATTTTACGCTCCTGCTCTAGACTGGGCATTCTGAATCAGGATTCCAGATGATTTATTTGTATTTATGACTTAACCTCTAGCTGTGGTGCTATAGTCTTACGCAAACTAAATTCATCAATAACGAGGGTTGTAATAACAACGGACACTTTATCCTTATGCTCATCGCTCATAGCAAATAGTGGTGCTCAACTTTTTCATGCAGATCAATTTTGTTATATTGCTTTGGGTATCTGGCCGTAAGGGATTTTTTATGAACTAAATGGCTGACCGTCTCGCGAGAGCGGCTCTCAATGGCCCTGTACTATCAATACCATCTACGTCAGCTTACTTAACTACTGCTACAATCAGGTGACATACAATTGTTCAAGACTTATTGAACCTAGCTACAGCTAATTCAGTTTATCAGCTTATGTATCTACTGACAGATTCAGGAGGCATGCTGTTATTCAATACTCTTTGAACCAAGCTGTAGCTATATTTAAGCATCAACAGCTGTTATTACCTTTACACAAGAATTCATTTTGCGCCAGAAGAGCCGAAGTAATTTTTACTCGATTGCCTCTTCGGGGTGTACCTGTCTTAAACTTTTACCCTCACGGGGCAGGTCTAGCGCCCTCCCCTCTGTGCCCAATGTGTGGAAGTAAGACTGTGGTAGCTTTTTCTGATTCTGTCACTGTTTTTCTTCTTTAAAGAAAAATATTTGAGAATCATAGTTTAAACGACTCGGTTTATATTATTTTATTTCTTTACGTCTGGACATTTTTTTTTTCTCTAGGAGCCTCCTCTCTTGGAAACTACCATAGGACTGTTTGCTCAGTAATGCAGGAATTTTTAGATATGTCAGGGAAGTTTTATTCAGTTCATCATACGTTATTTCTCGTTCAATTTCTTCCTTTAAAAATGTTTTGCCGATTTTAGTACTAACTGCGATTTTCTAATACCATCCAAATCTTGGTCAATCCTCCGCAGTGGGCACGCGCCATCGTAGAATGATCGTGAGACGAAGCGAAACGAAAACTTCACTCCAAGCCCGCGTAGTGTGTCCAGCCATACCCACGGGCACCAAACCAAACCAAATCACGCGGTCAAAGGCAGTCACACAGACGAGTTGGTGTTAGCGATGAAGACAAAAATAGCCTCACCCCAGCCTAGTTCGCCGATGTATTGCTAGGTGAGTGCTCCAGTATCCATTTTGTATACTTAATGGCCGGCTGTCTAATCGCGCTAATGCAGTGGACAGTGGTTGTTCCCGCGCATCAAAGTGAGGACACTCCCATAAAAGGGGTTCGATGCTGTTGTCGCAACCACAGACAGCCGACGCAGCATTGTTAGCTCTTCCAATGAGGGTAGAGTCGGTCCTCGTTAGATGGGACTCGTCGCTAGGTTTCATCGACCGCTCCAGATAACTATCAACGTTCTCTCTCTCTCTCTCTCTCTCTCCCCTAGACACAACCTTTACAGGAGGGTTGCATAGCGTATACGGATTCGGGTGTAGGTGGAAACCGCAGTGAAGGCTTAGGTTGTGCAGATCCGGTGGCGTTGCTCTAACGATAGTGAATGACAGCGCGGACGAAGTTGTCTAGCTGTGTTCATTCAGGAAAGCGGTAAGGAAATAATAAGACGCATTTAATGTGAAGTTGACACAAGCTTGATCTGTGCACCCTTTGTACATTGTACCAGGGTTGTCCGCTGAAAATTAATTTCGTAGCCCCTTTGATTGACGCGCTGCAGAAGGTCTAAATATTTTACGTGTCCGCTATCGTGGAGCCCTGTTGAAGAGCTTATTTCGAACGTTGTAAGGTAGGCATAGAACCTCAAAATATGAAAGGTCTTGAAAAGCAGTCGGTATCTTGCGGAATGTCCTTCTCTCTATTACGTATAGTGCTTTTGAAGGTAAGGCATGGCGCACGCAGCCATGTCCTTCCTTTTTCATACAGGAATTTTATTTTAATCGATGTAACATCGTATGCGGCGATTACACCGGCAAAAGGCAATGCATCCAACTTTAACGACTTTAAAAAGACCTCAAAAGCACGGTCTGTACATCTGCCAAGCATACAGAAAACCTGCGTACTTGCCCAAAAAAGAGAGGACACGACAACTCATCAAGAGAGGGTAGCAGTCCGGTGGAATCTGCTTGCTCATAGATGCCCTTTAGTTCATTGATTCATCTAAACTGTGCTGTTGAAGAAACAATGGGCTCAGCGTCGCGGTCCAGCATTCGCGTTTGTCGACATTATCTTTCAGCATAGCACGCCTGGTCAGCTACTCGCAGAAGGTGGTCGCTGCTTTTTGTCTCGCGTCGTTAACGGCCTCCTCCGCTCGTGCGCTACGTATCACAAGTTGGCCACTTCTATCATCCCCAGACTAACGACCTTCTCGAACCTCGCAATCGTACCGTGACTGACATGCTATCCATGTATATTTTCGGTTATCATAGCGAATGGGCCATTGCTCTGCCTTTGTCACCTTTGCCTTATCTATGACTTACCTCGTCATGAAACGGCTGGCTACTCGACCTTTGATCTTCTGTTTCGTCGTGACCCCCTTTTGGCCTTCGACACGGCGCTTCCGTCAGCGTCAACCCATTCATAGGCTCATGACGAAATCACCTGTGCGGCCATTGTAAGCACGGTAGCCCGCAACCAGCTCTCCTTGTCGCAGGCCGCACAAAAGTTCCTGTATGATTATCGACACAGAGATGCCTACTTCCCTCCAGGCTCTCTCGTCCTGGTCTGGCTCCCATCCCATCATGTTGGCCTTTGCGAGAAGCTCCTGTGACGCTATACGTTGGGCCCTATCGAGCCCTGCTCCAAGTAAAGCCTGTCGGCTATTGAATATCTCGACTATTACCGAAGTCATCGACTTTCACACCACCAAGCGACATTGTGCATTTTTACCATCTCAAACTTTGCAACTGTGATACGCCGTCTCAACGATAGCAAGCAACGGGACGGCGCTTCATGCCGCCGGGTGCTATGTTACGGTTGAACGATGAAGACGGCAACGATGTGGGCATGACTGAACGCACGAGCTAGACAGAAGCCTATGTATATTGTGCTGTGTGGCTTGACAAGCACCAACTAGCTACTGCTGATTAAATACTCCTCGTGTATGTGTACTCGTTGAATGCAGAATGCATAAGTGATTGCTGGTTTCTCTACTGAACGGTGGTCATCCTGACGAAAGGTACGAACACACATTTATTGTCATTCGCGTGGACGACGGGACCGCCATACCGAAGAACCGGAGGAAACTAGAGGTGCGTGACGTTTCGACGAGACCGCCCCCACGGGAGAGCGGAAGAAAACGAAAGTAGATATGCAAGCGCATGGAACGCCGACAAAGAGAGGGTGGTGTGAAACTAGAGGTGCGTGACGTTTCGACGAGACCGCCCCCACGGGAGAGCGGAAGAAAAGGAAAGTAGATATGCAAGCGCTTGGAACGCCGACAAAGAGAGGGCAGTGTGAAGGTAGACATGGCCGACGCGGGTCCGCCTTTTGGGCTAAGATCTGATCGATACGATCGTATCTAAAGCGTTCCAGAAAGCTTGTCGTGAGCGAAGTTATCGTCGTATCCCGCGATCATCATTAGCTCATCAATAGCACCATGGACACCATACCTTGAGTTATGAACTGACACTTGTGTCATTTTTTGTTTACTTTTACACTTCATTTCCTTCTTGTTTGGTTTTTGCTTACTCTTATTATTACTTTTAACATTCGAATAAAAACCTCTATTCTTACCCTTGTGCCTGGGACCTCTTTGGGTCCCAGGTGTGACAAGGACGCGCTACTGGTCCCGAAGCCCAGCCCCCGGAGTCCACAGGTGTATCTGCCATTGCGTTCAGACGCTGTCTGCACTATCTTCGGGATCTGGCAACTGTTTTTGCACACGTGTAAGAGAAATACACAGAATCCAAGCCATAAGCAGCTCTGCTGTGAGCTTCTCAATGGCTCAAAACACCGTAAGCAAGCAAGCAAAAAAATGCAATGGCTCATACCTGCATAAGGCTGACGCTACAAGCGCTCAGCAAAGAGAAGCGAACAGTGCATACATTCATTGAAATCACCCATAAAATACACAGAACACACGTTTCAGTCACCTGCTGAGAGGGTGCAACGTAAAGTCGAAGAGAAACGTCGATGGCGCGAGTCTGACTCCGCTATACGAGCGCGAAGCCGCAGCTAAGCGTTGAAAACGAGCCGAAGAAGCCGAGCGGCAACGCGACGATGCGAGACGGCGCATTACCAAGTGTGCAGCAGGCTTTCATTCTTTTTTCTTTTACTTTTAGCCAATGCTCGCGTGCCCTCACATCGCAGCATCGGCCCGTCTGGCCGCCGTACACTCGACCACATCTATACTGCAATCTCGTATACACCACGTGCATTACACACTCAGTGTAACGATGAGCATGCTTCTTTGTACACATTTTTTTTTTTGTTTCTTTGCTCAGCAAATGGCAAAATCGGGCTAACTTTCATGGAGCAAGAAACCTAACCCTGACATCATAATGATGACGTAAGTGTTGTGTTGTCTGCTCCACGCAAGTTAGAGACATCCATCAAGTTGGCAGTATATGAAAGGGATATCGCCTAAGCACACGCCCTTTCGAGATGTATGGAGAAGCTTTTGAGAGAACGACTGTTCTAGTCAATGGGATCAATTCCACACCTCCTGACTCGGCAGGTTTCTGGTTATTAAATGACGCATTAAAATGCACTTTTACCGCGACGGGCGATTAACGAAGACGAGCGGGACCGCGCAGGGAAATTGTAGAAA
Source organism: Dermacentor andersoni (assembly GCF_023375885.2). Classification (NCBI taxonomy): domain Eukaryota; kingdom Metazoa; phylum Arthropoda; class Arachnida; order Ixodida; family Ixodidae; genus Dermacentor; species Dermacentor andersoni. The sequence continues at coordinate 129,088,350 of NC_092817.1, read as the reverse complement.
CTGGGCTTTTTGGGTCCATCCCTTGCCTAAAGGCAGAAGGCTCCTCGCGCAATACCTAATTGTTAAGTACGTTCCTCGTGCCATAGGCTGTGCGCTATACTAAACAACTTTCCTGCAACGTTCGTTTTCCCGCGGTTTAACCTTCGTTCCTACTCACATTCGCCTCGCCATTCTCTCTCCTACCTGCCTGTCCACTCGTGCAGAACGGATGTGCCCACCTGTGCGCGGTTCAACGAGCGGAAATTTGAGGACGCTTATCGGATTGCAGAACTGCAGAATGGGGTATATCGTTCGCTGCTATGGGGACACCTTCGCTCAAGAAACAAGAAGCGGAAATGGCTGACTTTCTCGTTAGACGACGTCTAGAAGATAAAGGACACGCGCGAAGCGATACGTGAAGGCCCTTTTATTGTGGATGAACAATGGAACGCTCTCGCATTTATTTTATTTTATTCGTTTCCTCTTTCTTCGACGTAGGAAACAACAAAATATCCTATTCGTGTTTGTGGACAGGCCTTGCGGCATCCTCGAGCAATGTCGAGATAATGATAACGACGAAATGTTTCGCGACACTTAACGATTGGCACCGGCGCCACTGGCTGTCTCATTCTGCAATAGCCGGGTCAATACGTTATAGTCGCTATGACAGCAGTCTTACCAATTTGACTGCGAAATTAAAATTAAATTCTCGGGTTTTACGCGCCGAAACCACGATCTGATTATGAGGTACGCCGTAGTGAAGGACTGCGGATTAATATACACCACCTGGAAGTCTTCAGCGTGCTCCCAATTCACGCGACATGGGTGTTTTTGCATGTCGCCCCCATCGAAATGTGGCGGCCGGGATTTGATCCCGCAACCGGGATCAAATATATATATATATATATATATATATATATATATATATATACACACATATACACACACACATACACTTGCTTACGAAATCATACCTCAATACGGTCGAAGGTCGAAGGGCAGGCAGGCTGTGACCTTAAACTTATTGAATATTGTATAAACCAGGCGCAGCATATAGTCAGAAGAAATGAAGAGAACCCACCACAGCAGGCATAGGATTCTTTTACACTCCTTCTCGAACAATTGTCAATAGACTTTTTGTTAGGAACCTGTTTTGAACTCTGCAGACAAAAAGAAAGGAAATTGATTAATGGGTTTGTCAGCACACGGTCTACAGATATTCGACAATAAATTAAGAAAAATACTATGAAAGAAAACTGTATACGAGCAATTAATAAGCAGTCTATATACAGCTCATCCAAATTCAGTTTGTACGCAAATAACCCGCAAACCATGGACATCGTTTTGCAAGCCAGTTAATGCTCAACATGGTTAATGAAATCAGTACAGCCACTTCGTCACCGCAAGTAGTAGAACTTTCTCGAAAGAGTTAGCACAGGCGCTACATTGTTCTCGTTCTCTGTCGTGTGTGCTTCCCCCATTTCATTTAGAAGTGGCAGGGCGCACATACTTAAAATTTATTCCTGTTATTCTGTAATCAATTTATGGATTAGTTGTTTGGTTTTGCGTATAGATGACACTATGGTCTCTCTGACATCCCGAAAAACACAGCTTCTCTTTGAGACACCGTGTAGCCCTCTGAAATAATCAGGACAACCTGGTCAACCTGGACAACCCGGCGCCGAAACACCGCTACGCGAGTTCTTGCTTTTCTCCACCACCGCAGAGCTGCGGCCTTGTTTGGGATTCGAACCCGCACCCTCGAGCTCAACAGCAGAATGCCATAGCGACTGGTCCACCTCGGCGCGTGGTAATCAATGGTCGTCGGCCCGAAACAAAAACAGAAAAATATTTTCCTTACATCCTGCTAGAGTGTTTAGGAATAAAGCAATGTCAGAGCTTTCGTCACTTATTTTTTGCACTGCCGGAAGCCTTTCCTACGCGTAATTAGATTGTCACGACGCCTTTCCTTTGTTCGACTTCACTGGCGGCTTCCAGATACGGCGATGTTAATGTTGCGCCGTGCAACGTCCCAACACCACACAGTATGGACCATGAGAAACACCGTAGTGGAGTGGCCCGGACTATTTTTGTTCACGTGGGGTGCACCGAAAGGGGGGAAAATAGCGTTTTTACGTTTTTGCTGCGCCATAACAACTCGGCAAACGTGGTAGGTATGATTCGATATTAATCTCAGTAAGTCGACTTCCTGATGGAAACACTCGCTATGAGGAAATGTTTAGCCACGTTATTATAGCGAGTGCGTAGCACAGCTTCTTTATTTTCTTTTCTCACACGTGGCTCGCAGTCGCGACTAGAACCGTTTCACTCTTCCCTAACTCACGAAATTTTATTCAAGCACATGTGGGGCGTGTTTCTTTTCGACGCAACTCTTGCCATGCGAAACCTTCTTTTCCGCATGAAAGAAGGGAACCTATACGGGGTCTGTAGCGCGTAGCCTTCGCCTTTGGCGAACGTACTGTTGCCTAACGGTGACAGTTACCGAACGCCTTCTGGTGCAGCTGCAAACTGCTTTTCCTTTGAATCCCTGTTATTGCTTTCTTTTGTATTGTACCCACCCGTCCATATATATTGTACGCACCTTCTCTTTAACGCACTCTTCGCGTTGAGGATAAACTAATTAATTAAATAATTATTTATTTAATCACGTAATTAATAATGGCAGCCACTGTCGCCATTTCTCTTCAGCAGAGCTCCTCTAGAAAGGGGGCCATTTCTCAGTTTTCCGGAATTTTTAATGACCACCTGTTGCCGACAACATCATTCTAGTCCTTGAGCTGGATTATTCAGACAAGCGGACATTACTTGCTCGAGGAATGCAAACATATATTGTATTGAAAGAAATAATCACTAATTAACATCCTAATTAATTACTTTGCGGCACATGTTACAATATAAGAATTGTAGTCGGTGAGCGTGCAAGATGTATCTTCTCGGAATGAATTTTCAAAACGACACCAGTGTGGAGATGTGCGCCATGAAACGCCGTAAAAAAGGCGCTGTTGTTCCACTATTTTCCTTTTTTTTTTTTTTTTTTTTTTTTTTTTTACGAAAACGCTCTTTTATGCGTTGGAGCGCAAAAGTAACTTAAATTCCTGCCTGTTCTGTGCCACACTTTCGGAAAGAATATTTCATAATTGGTGTAATCCTGCAGATTAATTTCAAGTGGATGGGAATTGCGAACTCAGCGGCAATTGCAAATTGCCGCAAATTGCAATATGTGCCATAAAATAAATAATTAAGAAGTTAATTTTCGCGTTCGTCTTAATTGTGTTTCGATTTTTCGCGCTAGCAATTGCCGCCTCTTCGAAAAATTGACAGTCACTTTAGCGTGCGCTGAAGAGGACGAAGGCAAAATCCTGCGCTCTGACGAAACATTTCATTACATTAGTTAATATTTTATTCTAAGGCGTTGTTACTTCCTATTACTTGTCTTCTCCGACCAAGGGTAGTGGGTTCGAATGCCTTAATTAACACCATTTTACTTAACTGGGAATTAATTCCCTTTAACACCAAAGGTAGTGTGCTCGCCTCTCAACATTCACGATGTCAACTGGAATCCAACTTTGAGATATGGCCGCTTCGCCCATACCTCCATGTTGGGTATGGGCGAATCAACTTCGCCTTAATTAACACCAAATATCGTGGGTTTGGCTCGCACCAAAGGTCGAGGGTTCGATCCCCAATTTTGGTGGCGTTGAATTTTGATGCCATAACGCCGGACGGTCAGATTTTCGTCCCATGAGCCGTCTAATGTTTTCGCCTTGACAGTCCAGCTCAAGGACAATAATTATGCTGTCCGCCAAGGGCGATTTTCGAAAAATTCCTGACCCGCCGTGGTTGCTCAGTGGCTGTGGTGTTGGGCTGCTGAGCACGAGGTCGCGGGTTCGAATCCCGGTCATGGTGGCCGCATTTCGATGGAGGCGAAATGCGAAAACACCCGTGTACATATATTTAGGTGCAAGTTAAAGATCCCCAGGTGGTCGAAATTTCCGGAGTCCTCCACTACGGCGTGCCTCATAATCAGAAAGTGGTTTTGGCACGTAAAAACCCATAATTAAAAAAAAATCCTGAAAAGTTAGAAATGATCGGCCAGTTGGCAAACGCTGACGTTCAACCAGTGGTACTTGCCACACGGATTAATCAGCCACAGCGTACCACCTGCTATGAATGCGTACAGAGGCCTAACCACACTGCGAAACATCTGCCTTGCTGGGCGATAGAGCTCAAACGTTTCATTAAATGACTGGATCCTTCCAAAGGAGACCCGTGCCCACCGGAAGACCATCTACGACAGCTTGCTCTTACAGCTACTCAATAGCAAAGCGATCGACTTATAATATACGCACACGATAGGAAACACCATCGAGGTTATCTGTCATTTACTTCTAATAAAGCTTCCGTTCTCTCTCTTTCTCTCTTCGCACACAATGTGAGACCGCAAAATACGAAGCTGTACACGTTCTTTGAATGAGTCCAGAATATTCTGAATTCTAATAATATTTAAAGGGAGCCCAGCGTTGATGTCATGGAACAGCCCTCACCTTTGATTGTGTGAATTTATTATTCACTGCATTCCAGCTGCGCAGCTCTCACTGCACATAGATTCGTTTTTTACTAAAGTATGTTGCGTCTGTGCACACCCTGAAAGGAACTCGTAGCGAAGGATGCACATCGCAAGAGCCCACACAGAGCTCTTGACTTACTGCAGCCTAACGATGTGCAAGCCACGTCTCACTGCTGTCTGTAACTATGTTGGACCACGACCACTTTCATGTTGCTAGCTTTCTGGTATCAAGTGCACTTCGTCTACTTTTCATAATGTGTAACGTTTTCTAACCGCCCTCAAGCGATACTCCACGCGTGGAAGGAAGTTTAATTATTGATGACGCGGGAATTATTTACGTATGAAACAATAGATAAATATTTCTCTTTCGCTTGGTGTACCTTCTCCTTCCTTTAAGCTTTAGCGAAAGCTACCCGTAATGTCACCGCCATGACACAACTTCAGCGTAATGCAAACAGCCTCGTATGTAGCATAGATTATCCACAGCATACTCAACATTGCAGAATCAGAGAGCACTCATGCAGTACGTCTTTAGCACGAACATTATCGGTCGGTCCCCTAGCTAATTGCGTATGCAAGCCTGATGCATTCGCTTCGCTTAAGCTTCTCTTTGCCGGCGATGCTAAGGCGGACATCATTATAATAAATTCCACAAGGGTCGTAGTCCGTTCCGATGTCAGCACGTTAGATTTTACCTGTCCCTTAACCGAAGCGTCCTCGGAGGTCCCTTGAAATTACTTTTGCACGCGCTATCGGTTTAATGGAGCTCATCGTTACAATTCACATTTGATGTTATTAGCCTTCGTTGCTTACAGGTAAACACGTTCCTAAATTTATCGTCGGGGCCACGATCAGGCGGCTTCGCGTGAAGTCCGCGCGATTCTTGCTTTTACTTAAGAGTGATTTACAAAACCGCTTTCACATTTAGATGCAGGAGGTACACACAGTAACGCAAATGCCTTTGCTGAACGGATGGCAACGCTGCTAGTACAAGTTCAGAGTGTGAGTAATAAATTATGCATTTACAGTCGTTGGCTCATTCCTCTTGAAATGGTCATGACCGGCAAGATTTGAAGAGTCGACGGCATATGGACGTTCCCTCGAACATGAGAAGTCGACGCGAACACCCGGAACAGAAACTATGAGCCGTCGATTCAAGCATGAACCAACTAGCCCAAGCAAGAGTTTTACTTGAGCGTATTTCTTCTACATTAGGCCCTTTCTTTCAAGAAGCTATGAGCCGTCGATTCAATTTCACGCAGTCTAACCATCTGAGGTGAGTGCGGAAGCGCGATAACAAGAAAATGAGCGTGAAAATTTACGAGGGACTTGCAACATGTTGTTATGGCTTGTACGCTATAGCGAGCCCCCCCCCCCCCAAAAAAAAAAGAAAAAAAGCATTTACGTATAGGGTCTTCGAACTTCGTGCTACCGATGCCCTTGTACCGCTCGTTCATATTTTTTTTTCCTTTGCTCGTTTGTTTTACTTTTAATTTCTGTCTTTAATTTATTCCTTCAAGCCGTATTATTGTGCTCGCCGGTTGCCGATGTGAAAACTGCGTGGTGCGCGGAATAATCATGTATTAGGCAATGAACAGGCCAGCCTGCAGTGTTCTTTTTTTTTTTTTTCACGTGCGTACAAGCCGTCCACTTCATGGCGTTGTTTATCGATTCCCAAACAAGAAACAAAAAAGACGAAGGGCGGTGGCGAAATGCAGCAAATCTCCTCGTGTGGTCGGTGGTTAGCTAAGCCCCTGCTGATAATAATCTCCCTTGCTTTGGCAACCACTCGGCAGTGCAAACATTTCCAGAGTTTAGCATTTCGGTCGGTCTTTTTTTTTTTCCACCTAGACCTACAGCTGCTGTTGAAGCCGTATTGCCAGTCTGAAAAATATCGTCTAGCTTAGCAGCGCGAAACTGATGTTACGACAACGTTCCCTCCTCCTATCCCCTGCCTCTCCCGCCCCCCTCCCCCCCCCCCCGCAAAAGAAAGAAAAGTAATGGGCGCTATAGAGAAACACTATAAACAAGTTTAGAATGTTAAAGGACTCTCTCAAAGCGTTATTTTTGTTATTTTTCGCCGTAAGAGGTTGATTACTAGCAGTGAGGGTCAAGGCCTAGCTTCTATTTCTCTTCTTTTTTTTATTAAAGTACCCTAAAGGCCCATGCGGGCATTACATAGGGATGTTACAATAAATGAGTGACAGTACAGTATACGCATTTGAACAGATAATGCATGCTACAATAAAAAGAACACTTCTTTCTTTCTCTTTTTTTTATTCTTTTGCCCGCGCCAAAACCCAACAGCCGGTACACCGTCGGTCTGGTGATGCAGGTTTCAAAGTACTTTCTCGTATTTGAGGCGTTGTGTTGCATTAAAGTTTTCGGAACTTGCTAAGTTCGATCCTTGGCTCAAGTAGCGTGCCATGTACTTCATACTTATTCTATCCAAAAGTGTAGCTACATGGACCCGTACACACACCAATAAACTTTGTGACGTCACGGCAAGCTGTCGCGGCATCGTCAAGGCGGCTTCTCCATCCATCTTTCGTGATTGCCCCCTTTTCTGATTTTGCCGCCTCTCGCGGTGGAAGCAGCATTTTCGGTATTGCAGAAGAATAATTAACTAACCCAGCCCGAGGTCCTTATTGTTCCCTTTTAGCCTCCCTTTAGGACAAAGTTAACATAGCTTTACCAATGAAAAACCGCCAATATACGAAATTCAAAATAAGATCACATACCGAGGCCCAAGAATAACCGCTTTATGTAACCTATTCTAATGAAAAACAGTAATGATGCAATAACTGTTTGGTAACATACAGCAACAAACTACTGTAATAGATGAGCACGATGAGCAAGACAAGAACAAAGTAAAAGCGAGAGCCAACGTTTCGACAAGTGGACTTGTATTTTTCAAGGCAAGCAAGCCTCGAAAAAGGCAAGTCCGCTTGTCGAAACGTTGGCTCCCGTTTTTACCTTGTTCTCATTTTGCTCATCGCCTTGAATTTACATTTCCCGCCTTCCCCGTGTTTTCGCTGTAATGGATCAGAAACGCTAGCACAGAGACGAGGCGTCACGCAAGCAAAACGGCAGTTATACGTGTAAGCGCATGGAAGAAAGGCGATATCGAGTGCGGGATACCTCGCGAAAGCGGCGGCTATGTGCAAGTCGAAATGAACCTAAACTAAGCAAATGTGGGGAATATATATTTATATTTTTTTAATTGCCACCGATCCGCAGTGAACGAGCTAAAAGCGCGGCTACGAGTGAATGGGTCTTTACAAGTGCGTCTAGTACTGGGAAACTATTTGTTAACTTGACTGCTTTCTACAACCCCTGAAAATCACGTAGCGTGCAGGTGTCTACAATACATGTAATTCTGATGTTTACAACTGCGACAGCTATTACATGGTCGACAGAATCGGGATCCGCTTTCGAGTTAATAAATTATCAGGACGCAGACATTTACTATAGTGCTGCTATAGGCTTGTGTAAAGAATGCAGTCTAGAAATTGGCAGTAGGAAACAATGGAGTTATCACATGTATTTCGTTTCTCTTACTCATAATTTCTGTTACACGACAATAAAAATGAAAAGAAGAATTTTAAAAATCCGCCCGTCGGTATGCGTGCTTTCCGAAAAAAATTACGTGGGGTAACATCCCCGTTTGCAGGACGCGCCATTCGTCGCCCTCTTATACTTTGCCGCTGACTTGCAACGCTGATACGTGGGTTATTTCATGAACATTGCTAGGTTTTATGCACAAAACAAACTTGTTTGCATACAAAACTTCTTGTTCCACTTCTTTCTGTTTCTCGGTCATTTTCTAATCTAATAAACCAGTCCTTTGTTTGTTTTTGTCCAATAATCAATCAATCAATCAATCAACTTTATTTTCTTTGGATAGGAGGAGCGCGGGACTAAAAGCCTGAGCAGTGTGACGAGGTCCCGCCCACGTTACAGTTGGCAAAACAGCGGTATGATGGTCAGTCATGCACAAGGAGTTCAAATAAATTGACGAATATTACATAATATCGAGCAACACAAAATTTTATAACAAAGTGCGAAACAATAGAACCCATTTGCATAGGCTTGAAATAGCATGAACATGAAAAGCAGCGATCGACAAGAAGAGGAACACAAAAATTCGAAAGGATGTACTATTCCTGAAAACAAATGGACTGGGCGAAGCGTTTAATGAGACAATTTTGAGTACACGAAGGATCAAAATCTTCATGGTTCATTAAGTTTAGGAGGGAAGGTAGCTTGTAGGACAAAGATTGTTCATAATAAGTAGTTCTAGGGGCGGATACAGTCCACATTTCGTTGTGCCTGTTTGGACGAACACTTGTGTTTGCTTTTAACTTAGCAAGAATAATTATGGTATTGGTACCTGCAAAATAAGGGCTTGTGGAAACATGTTGCACAAGGACATACGCGTGCTCCAACACACGCTTGCATCAGACATGTGTTAAAGCCTACCGCACAAATCCGGCCAATGCAAAGACTCTGGCAATAGCTTTATCCCACAGGCCTAGTATTCGGAGCTCCGCGTACGTCCTGTCTCATGAAGGAGCCATCGAATGTACGCAACGCCGGACTTTCACCGAATGGGCCGGACTTCTTCGATCGGCTCTGGGCTCTGCGGATAGAAGCGGGAGGCCATAGCTATTGACCCTCGTCGTATCTATACAACGGCCCTCTCGTCAATGGTTGACGTCATTCAGTTGACCTTCTTTAGAGGCATGCACGAATTGGAAGAGCAAAGCCCTAAAGCTACTACGGAAAGACGTCAACTCTTATTAGCTCATCTTTAGTATGCTGGGGTTTTGTTTGTTTGTTTGTTTGTTTGTTTGTTTCTTTGTTTCTTTGCTTGCTTGTTTGTTTTGTTTGTTTTTTCACTTATGAGTGCCTAAATGAAATTGCTGGCCGGGATCTACGATCAACTGGAATCCACTCCGGTGGGATATGCCCAGCCAGACCGGTCCCAGTTAACACAGGGGTGATATCAGGACGTGATAGACCGTTGCTTCGTAAAACCGATTATCAGTTGAAGTGGTGTTGACCTAGAATCACTCAATATCGTCCATTATGTCCAGGTTGTTGAGTGCCTTTCGAACACTGTGAGGGAATGAACAGGTCACCGAATTAAACGCAGCGTAAACAGGTCTAGCACATGCCAAGACGGATCAAGGTGGTTGTCTGTCTACAGTGCCTGTCTACGCAGCTTTTAGCCGTGGTAGCCACCCAGTTATATTTAGTGAATAAACTGAATGGAATTGAATTGAATATAGAGCAGAGGTAGTCCCCCAAGTTCGAATGATAATCACAAGCGATTAGCAACGCTTACCACTGCTTACTACGCGTCGAAGGCGGCCGAGTGAATTGGTGTCAGTCAGAAACTTCAGAAGGAGGGGTACTACCATCAACATTACTACGTGCAACCTAACCGGCACCATAACGAATCGTCGTCGACGTCAAACAGCGGCGGCACCGGCGTCTGTTCAGCCCGACGGCAAAGCAAGACATGACCGCGGTCGCTTGCTCACCGGACAAGTTCGCCGTTCGCGTCGACACCCGACACTTCGCGCCCGATGAGATCTCAGTCAAGGCTCGCGGCCACTACACGTTGTTGTCCACGGCAAACATGAAGAAAGGTCGGGCGAACGTGGCTGCTACGTCAAGCGAGAGTTCACCTGGCGCTACGTGCGGCCCGAAGACGTCGATCCCGATTCTGTTGAGTGTCACATGACTTCTGCTGCTCGAAGCGCCGCGGAAGAAATTCATGAGGGACGACGCCAAGCCGATTCCGATTAAAGTTCAACACGATCGAAGGTGGCGGTGATGCTTCTACTCCTGCGCCATCTGCTAACGTGACCAACGGAGACGCCGGTGACGAGGCCAAGTAGACCACCCCCGCCGAATGAATTGGTGTCCGAAACTTCAGGAGGGATAACACCTCTCTGCTGAAAGTATAGTGTCTGCGCCAGAATATAAGCCCTCTACGGGAGCCCACGGGGTGACTTTGTATGCTTCAGTTTGTCAAGGGAAGTCTCGCGCTGTTCCACAAACTATGAGAAGCCCAACAACTAATTACGTTATACTGTCCAGAATTTGCGGAAGAGTGCAGTCTAAGAACAAATGTTATAGATTGCCTCATGCGTTGATTAGGACGGCAGCCCTGATTTGTCCCGCTCCGCCAGCGTTTGCGCTGACCACGTGCAAACACGGTAACCTAATGATATTTGATTGAAGAACTCTCTCGGTCACGCATTACTGGTACTGTGTGGACCGCAAGGGGCGAAAGTGGTTCGAGATAGTGGTCTTTGATAGTCGCTGAGTGTTTTGAGGTGCTGTCACTGTCAGCTTGTAGGTTAGTATTTGAGGCCCAAGACTGTCATCAATTTCGTTTTAGGACACGCCAATGCACCACAATGGAAGCCATTGAACTACCGAGAGAAATCTCAGAAGTGCGGAGCTGTTTGAGGCTACGTAATGACAGCTGCCAGCAATGTCCTGCGGAAATCCTGGCTGCAGTACATGAGATGGTCGTTTGCAGTTTGCTAACATGACTAGTGGTTGTGCTTAGCAAGATTTAAACTTCCGCAGAGCAGCTTCAATGTCAACGCCTTCGGTTACCGTCGTCAAAACAATCCGCTCAAGTCGGGCAGCCCATGAGAGGCTCCCAGTGACGGTATGACGAGAGCCGCAGTGCTATTGCCTCTCAACCCGCGTCGGCAGAGCTATCGGGTAGCGTTTGTAGGGGGTGTTTGTACACCTTGGTGCAGTAATCCATGACCAAGGACTTGACATGTGCAGCAGCTTCGGAGGGCTTGGTTGTGACACCAGGAATGTTTAAATGGAATTCCATGGACTCAAATAACTATGGCAGCCCCTCTCTCTCTCTCTCTGTCTCTTTTACGTGATAAATGAAGACCAAGGGCTCTGACCGCATTGAAAGCAACTAAAACCCGCGACTCGGTTCTTCTTCATAGGCGTCAGAACAAAACCATTTCAGTGCCTGCCTCTCCCGCGTGTAAAAGTTGCGTCAGCCGTCTTTAAAAACCAACCAGACGTAGAAGGCGTGATCGGGACTTATAAAAGAAAAAATCTTTTCATCCGCTCTTGCTTCTAATACCGCAAGAGCAATTCGGTCGCCTTTCCTGGGTAACGATACCAAGAAGTTATGCTCACTTTCGCATAGTGAGATCAGAAGCAACCGATAAGGCACTCCGTTAGCAACCAGCAGGTCTGCGTTCAGCTTAACCACAGACGTCGGATGGTTTCCCCAACTTGTACCAGGGATTCTCCGAATCCTCTTAAGACGTGAAGGAAGACATGAAACGACGACATCCAATATGTGCGTCGCCCCTTTATCCTGACAGCAAGGTAACGCACGTGCCTTATCTATATAACCGACAAACTCCTGATGCTGAGTGTCAAGTTCGCTGCCCTTGTCCGCAATCCTGGGAAGATAATGAAACGTGATTCGATTATTGGTATTTCCACTCGTACGATCGCCACGTAAGCCTGTGTGGCTATGAATGTCTTCTGAGCTATCATTGCCGTACTTTTATTCTGGTAAACGTTTAACCAAATGTAAACGTCACCGGCGTATATGAATATGTGGGCAGACCTGTGCACTGTCTTCAGCGTCCGGGGCAGATCAAACGTGGGAAAATTAAATTAATTAAATTATGGGGTTTTACGTGCCAAAACCAGTTTCCGTCATACAGCCCCGTGCAACTACTCGTTAACCGGGAGACATATCCGATGGTGTTGCGCTTGTTTTTCTTTATGATGCACACAGAAGCTTCGCTGTTTCATGGAACTCTCATGCATAATTGTCTTCTCGCTTCCACTATTTCAATATATGTAGTCTTGTCGACATTATCAAGACGATCTTCGTAGTCAACAAATGAGCACTCTTGACATCCGATGCTTTTTTTTTTTGTTCTCTCTTGCCAAATGCTTTACCGAATGAGATATTAATGAGTCCGAACCAAATGCGAAAGTCTCCTTTTGCATCTCCTACGAGAAGCGCTCTTATGTGCTGTGGAAACTATAACTGCTATCCCCTGAGAATCTAGCAATGTTTATCGGTTCTTTCCATTCAGTAGTGCGGTAAAGCTTCCAACGAAAATTAAATTATTGTGTTTCACGTGCCGAAACCACTTTCTGATTATGAGGCACGCCGTAGTGGAGGACTCCGGAAATTTTGACCGCTTGGGGTTCTTTAACGTGTGCCTAAATTAAGTACACGGGTGTTTTCGCACTTCGCCTCCATTGAAATGCGGCCGCCGTGGCCGGGATTCGATCCCGCGACCTCGTGCTTAGCAGCCCTACACCATAGGCACTGAGCAACCACGGCGGGTGCCAAACGTGGCAACAGTGAACAGTAAAGGGAACGGCGCGCTTCCCTGTGGCACACATCACTTATTGTCCTTGAAAGTGCAAATTTTCGTTTACTCCGCTGCCGCGCGAAACTACAAAGAAAACGCTTACGGGTTTTTTAGAAGGAAAGCTGCTTCGCAGTTGAGGGAAAATCCGTGCTGGTTCAGTGACTGAACTCGGGACACACGCCTGTACAGGGCGGTCGTCCTATACCATGCGAGCTAACCAGGAGGTAAGCAGATCGCAGAAGCCGGCAAGGTGGAGGAGAGTTCGCGAGAATGAAAACTACCATCCAGCCGACTGTAAGACGACGCTATCGGTCTGGGTTTCTGAGGAACTTACACGGGTTTCTCGGAAAGTCTCGAAGCTTTTTCTTCAACTGGGAAGCTTTCTTCCAAATCAATCGCATTAGAATACGCGTTCGTTTCGAAAACATCTCGCCAGCAGCTCAGGAACGACCGATGGTTTTCGTACGGCTTTCACGCAACTGATGCATAATTTATCCAGAATCCGCACCATTTCCGTAGGAAAGGTACGGCAAGCGTATAAAGAACGTCCAGATGGGAACCTTTCAGTAGGGAATCAATGTTAGTACACATTGCTAACGGCAACAGCGCCAAGGAAATTTAGCTACTTCTTAAACTATTTATTCTCAAACGTGACAACGTTCTCGATAGTTCGAAGGTGATTTAGGCTGCTTTATTAATATTCCTATTTGACAACGCGGAGCGCAGGTAGACTTGAATGATAGGATTTCAGAACACGAAGCATATTCAGACTGCGCCAAGGACGAGCTATATGCAGTGCGCCCTTTAGATCCTGATGTGACCATTAGCAGTTGCCGACGACGGTGCAGCAGAAGGAGCATAAGGCCTTGAACTGTACTTGAATGCCCTTGTATCTTCTTTTTTTTTGTTTTAGTTCGTTTTATGAGGAAAATGTTGACGACTGTCGGTGGCGCCAGCCACCCGTCTTCTTGTACGCAATAGGTGTGCGCAAAATGACACGAGGTTTACAGGCAATGCTGAGAAAATGAAACAAAAAGTATTATCTTCGCCACGTTACCGATTGAGGAAAAAAGAACTTAATACCTCGTCCTTGCGCACTTCCCAGATATCGCGCATCCCTTTTCTCGCAAAATATCAGTTACACGAGATCCGCTGAGAGCTAGTTCATACTTCCGTACACCACGGACCAGTTTACATATCTACAAGAGGGCAGTTTTCAGCTGTCCTATGGGCAACGTTTTATTCACTGCTTCTCACGTTCTTCGCGAATGCACACGTTTGCCGGTGAGTTGGGGCAAGTTTAAGTCAAGGAAGCCGGTCTCAAAGGCCACGCTTTCTTGTACTGCAAGCACCAAAAGAGATTGCAGTAGCGGGAAATACCCCATGGCCATCATGAGTCGACTGTTGTGGCTCTAAATGTGCGTCTCGGTGATCTGCTGCTGCGCTTTTCACCGCGTGAGTGGTGAATTTGCGGAGCACAGTTCAAGGGCGACGGCGCCGTTGGGTGCCAGATCGTGGGGAGCAAAACGCCCAATGGGATCTTGAGGTGATGCGGGGCTGACGTCACAGCGGTGGCCCCTGATTTACTAACCTCGCACAGTCCATGCCAAAATAGCCGTCGCTGTCGGTGGGAGAGGGTAATGATTTCAAATTGCGATTTCGAGTTTAAATGTGCGATGAGAGACTCTTTTGTGTGTATAAGCTTCTTTATTTTCTAATATATGGAACAAACATGCAAAAGGAAACCCTTGAGTCCTCAAATCTCAGTTAGAATGATAAACTGAAAACACTCGTACCAGAGTGTCATAGTCCCTTTCGGCGTGGCTTTGCAACCTTTATGTATTTGCAGCATGACGTCGCTTTGCACTGATTCGTCGTACGTGCCTTTACACCGACAGGCCGATAATTGAAAGTCCGCTTGCAGTGAAGCCCCCCCCCCCCTCCCCCATGACTCCTTGCCACCGCTCTTCTCATTTCTTCCCACCCATTTACTTAAACTCTGACCGCGCTCCAGTAAACAATGAATTTTCTAGTCAGGGCTCTCAAGTGCCTTTTTCCGCTCATGCCATCGCTTATTTTACAAACGTTTGAATATTAGCCGCCTAACTTGCTGGGTGCGGCACCATGCAGCACAATTTCAAATTCAATCGCTTATTGTTTATTTTCGGCATGCGCCATGCTCGCTATTTCAGCCAATCATTGTGGATATTGCCACCCTAGCTATCAGCGAGAACAAAATATTCACAATTCCGTAAAAGTAGACTGAAAGAGCTATTTCTCTGGCATGCAATCAACCCTATCAAGGCAGACAAAACCTAGGCATGAAAAGCGCTGCTAGAACCAGAAGTCAAGGTGACTGTCACACAAAATTGACAGCAATCATTTTGTTGCACTTCGCGTAACCGCAAGTCATTTCTCCAGGCTCCCGGGATATTTTGCTGTGAAAGCTAGCGGCCGCCGTTGCGACCAAGCACGCTCAGTCAAGTCTCTAGCATTGTGGTTCGTACTCGAGGCACTCGAAAAGGAGATGTGATATGGTCTCTGGAGTACCGCATTGCAAGAAACTGATGCTGGCAGTTCGACCCCTTTTGAACAGATACCGGCGAATGAGTGTCACGTACAATCTTAATCTCTTCAGTAAAGTGTCATCGCATCGTTTGGTTCTTGAGTGAAGTGGACATCGTACAGGTAGGTCTTCATCTAGTATAAAAAATCGATCTTGACGGTGACCTGGAGCTCAAACTTCGTCGCTCAAATCTAGTTTTTATTATTTCTTTTTTGCGTCATACCAGACGTACATGACGAAAGCTGGTTGTCTGTGGAGAAATATATGATAGAATTTTGCTCACAGAACCTTGGCATAAGTGTGGAAACATCCCAAATCGAACGCTCGCATCGCCTTGGAAAATACAATGTCGACAAGTGAAGACCGGTTATCATTAAATTCGCACTTCTTAAGGACAAGCAGCGCATCTTAGAATCTGAGTTCAAGCTAAACTGCAGCAAATTCGCTGTACGTGAAGATTTTTCCCTGCAGACGCGAGTATAGTTAGGAAAAACTTGCGTGATTTTGCGAATTCAAAAAGCATGCCATACAAATTAACTGGTGATAAGCTGCGAATTGATAATATTACGTACGTTTACTATGACATATCATGCGCAGTTGTTCCGTCAATACGATAGCTCGCACGGGAACAGACGGCAAATATTACCGCTATTTCGCAACCACAGCGCCAGAACCATTAGCCGTCGCAGTTATCTTTTGAGCATACTAACATACGCAACATTTTATCAAAACGTGTCGAACTTCAATCCTACCTGGAAAACTGCGAATGTGACACACACTAACACTGACGGAAACTTTACTACATTTGGGTATTTCAGATCATGACATTTTTCCCGTCACTAACGATTACGTTGTCTACCGCAAAGATCGCGGAGGTTAAAGAGGAGGTGGTGCTTTAGTCGCCGTTAAAGATGGCATATCATTTTTAGTAGACATTCTTAGCCAATTGGAAATTATATAAGTCTGCATCACGTCATCATTCACTAATTCTTTAATTGGTGTATGTTACAAACCACCACACAGTTCTCCTTCCTTCATTTCCGATATGCGCGGCATTCTTGACGCTATTTCATCGAAATTTCCTTAAGAAAATATATTCTTAATGGGCGATTTTAACTACCCTGACATTTACTGGCCCTCCTTAACTTCCACTTCTTGCTCCTCTAATGAATTCATTAAACTCACCCTCGATTTTTCATTAGTACAGTTAGTCGACCAACCTACCCGAGGAATTAACACCCTCGATCTTGTTCTCGCGTGAAATCCCCAGTTACTGCCATTAAGGGATTCAGTGATCACAAAATCTTCAACCTAACAATTAGCATCCCATCACGCTCACGAACTCTTACGCCTAAGCACATCTTCAATTATGAGAAAGCCGACTGCACTGCCACTTACTTTAGTCTTGAGACGACCTGCCATACATTCATTCCTACTCTTTCCTCCCATGCTGTCGGCGAAAACTGGACGACTTTCAAACACAAGTTATTGACACTAATGCGTGCTCATATACCTTTAATTTTATTCCAACTTAACATATCAAAATCGTGGTATCATAGATCTATGCGAACTCTACAAGATAAAAGGAAACGCTCGTTCAAAACAGCTGAACGACTAAACACTCCTGCATCTTGGTTAAAACAAAAACCCTGCGAAACCGCATATTGTCATGCTGTTCGCAAGGCTCAGCATAAGTTTTTTTTCGCATGACTTGCAGTCCCTAATGACCAACAATCCCAAAAAATTTTGGCACACCATTTCCCCGGCTTCCTCTGCGACTAATTTAGCACTACAAGACGAAGTGGGTGATTCAATTCAGGAAGAAAAATGCGCCCCGTTGTTTTAAACGAGTACTTTGCATCCGTATTCACGAAGGAAGACTGCTCAAATATTCCTAGTATTGCTGACGTCAATTGTAGGTATATGAACCGCATCGAGTTAACGGTGGAAGGGATCGCTGCCGTAATAACGAAATTTAAAGTATATCCACAAGCTCCGGTATAGATGGAATCAACACTAAAATCTTCGAAATAATAATAATCCCTTGCAGTTTAATTCTTTACCATATCTTCAATCAGCCATTATTCACCGGTACACCTCTACACGACTGGAAAACTTTCAAGGTGATACCCATCTTCAAATATGGAAATAAGAGTAATGTAAATAACTATCGCCCCATGTCCCTGACTAGCATCCCTTGCAAAATACTTGAACACATAATTGCATCTAACATTGCGCAACATCTAGAAAATAACCATTGTTTTTTTTCACCAACAACATGATTTTTGAAAATGCTAGTCGTCTGAAACCCAGTTACTAGAATTTACCGATGACCTATTTGCTGATATTGAAGGTAACACACAGACAGACTGCATTTATGTCGATTTTTCTAACGATTTCAATCGTGTAGCACATTGCCGTTTAATTACTAAACTGTCGTCCCTTAACCTTGATTATTCAACTATATCTTGCTTCCGTAATTTTTTATCCTCCAGCAAGCAGTTTACTTGGATTAATAACACCTCATCTGCGTTATCTGACGTTACTTCTGGTGTTCCACGAAGCAGCGTCCTGAGTCCTTTATTATTTATTATCTACATTAATGACCTTCCATCTCATATAACATCCAGCATCCGTTTGTTTGCCGACGATTGCGTCATGTACAGTAAAATTATGACTCACGCCGATCATCTGGTACTACAACAGGATCTTGACGAAATCACTTTCTGGTGCTCGCAGTGGCAAATGACAGTTAACACTGACAAATGCAAACTAATGACGTTCAGCCGAAAGCGGTCAACCTCGACTTACACGTACTCTCTTCACAGTAACTCTATTTTGGTAACGCCCAACTACAGGCACCTTGGTATTCACTTCTAATGTTTCTTGGTCAACACACATTGAAGAAGTTACTGCCACGGCGTCACACATGCTAGGATGCATGAAACGCAATCTCCATGGGGCACCTTCCATAACACGGAGACTAGTATACCAGACATTCGTTCGTCCACAGCTCGAATATACATCATCCATTTGGTCACGTCACCAAGTTTATCTAATCAACTTACTGGAATCTGTGCAAAACTGCGCTGCGCGTTTCATCACTCGAGACTACACACTAAACATTTTAACACCCTTAAGGGTGTAAATCAGTTTGTCGCCAGACGAACACCCTAAGGGTGCTGTTGTCTACACCCTACAGTTGGGGTGCAGTTATATCACCCTAGAGGAAGGGTGTCCAGCAAAATAAATTTAGGGTGTAGGGGTGCAAGTCCATATTAACACCCATCTATGTGGGTGTTGGAAGGGTGTACACCCTTTTATTGCTAGTGTGTATGGAAGGCAGGTTCGGCAGTACACGCCTTCAATTACTACTATGTACAGCGATCCACGCGTAACTCTCGCGTGTGCCAGAAGGTTCAAGTTCGGCTACCAAACACACCGTCGAACAGCCGGCCTTGAAGCTTCGATGGGCACACACGCACGTATACGTGTGGATCACATTACATATTAGTAATTCACGGTGTATATTGCAAAACCTGTCTTCGCTGCACATATACAACCTAGCAAATGTCACTTTTGAGCATGTATATCAACACCAACGGTTATCACGATTTCCAGATCCACATAAAATGCAACACAGACTGGTACGATATATGGCATTTTCAAGAAAAATGTAAATATATTTATTGCATGCTGCAATACAGAGTACAATATATACATAAATCACATGAAATATAAACATGCACAATCACCAAACACATCGGTAAGTACAAGATCATGTACACTTCCCACAAAGGTATCTAAAATATAAGTATTGATCAAATCTGTTATTAGAGAAGAAACTATATATTGCAGCACTGAAAGAGCCTGAGTTGACCTCGCAGTGTTTTGGGCCACATAAAGGAATAAATTTTCAGTATAAGGCTCAATGAACGAAAATTCAAGTTTTGAAGCCTTGAAAAAAAAAGGGACATTGCAAAGGTGAATTAGGGGAGTAATTGAAATGCAGAGCAAATGCACAAGACACCTGTTACTTTGTACACTAATGTAATCGCAAAGCATTATGAAAAGTTTGGAAAGTCGATGTAAGCATAACTGGCCAACATTTTTCGGACTGAAACAATACTTTCCAAGCATAGACGTGCTTTAAGTGAGGTTTAAGCCAGCAGTATTATTGCTAATTTTCTCTTTCCAACAAGATTACTTGAGCACGAGCAATATGTAGAATTTTTTAGTGCCTACATAGTTTGTCCTTTAGTGCCTACATAGTTTGTGAAACGAGAGTTCTCTGTGCTAAAAGTGCTGTGTAGGAGATTTTCTAACTACAATTCCAGTTTCTATAAATTTCTGTCTTGTAACCCGAAGGCACTGGTACATATACAATATGCAGTTTGAAAATAGGTTCTTTTCTTACCATAAATCAAGAATGAGTATTCCACATTTACTATTGTGTGGTTGCAAGGTGCAGTAAAAGGCCTCATAAAAGCAAACCACTGTTGATTAAACAATTTTGCTGAACACGAAAGGTGGACAGTGTTTTAAAATACATAGTAAATTTCTAAATTATTTGCACTTAGATGCAGTAATACAAGATTAGGGCTTGCTGTAGCATGTGAGTATACAAATTAGCAAATGTGGTTTAATAAATTAGCCATACTCTGGTTACTAAAAGAACACAGGCACAGGCATTCATGTAAAAGTTCAAGTTAAATATCACACTGTTAACATTTGCCAGCAAATGGTCGTATCAAACATTATAAATATACTGAAAAAGGTGCTTTCTTGGGATAGTTGGCAATTAATGCGAAAAAATTACGTACAGCGTGAATTACAAGGACTGCGAGAGACGACATAGACTGCGCTGACTTCTAATAATATTTTATTGCGTTGCCACATTGTGTGTACGTATACAAGAGCGGGCATGCGCAGAAAATGAGTCACAAGGGGCGTCTAACAGCAAGTCATTGTACTAAGGACGTGGTCACCTGAAAAAAAAAAACATTACAATTTCTATCTTTTGAGATACAAGACTTCACTAGGGTCAGCGTGATAGAGGGGGCACTAACGCACACACTACCCAGTTTTCTGGTGAAATTTGCTTCTAGTTTCCCGGATGACCTGTTAGCTGTGTCTCACTAGAACTTCCGTATATTCTAAGAGGGGCTCGCAGTCACAGTCCCGGGGAAATGGATGCCCAAGTGGCCTTGAACAGTGTTATGGACGTTATAGTGCTCTCTTAAACGATCATTTAGGCACCTGCTTGTCCGTCCAACATATTTACTGCCTCAAAATAGGGGAATATGGTAAACCAAATTCGTTGCACATATCGCAAAACGTTTTCTGTGCCCGACAGAGCAAGAACTCTGACGTGATTTGGGCGCGTTTACACACTTACAGAGCTTTGCCAGCTTTTCTCGGGTTGAGAAAAGGCCTGTGATTCCTGGAGGTTGCCGAATCTTTTTTAGCCTATCGGAGACATCATGCACATACCCACCGGTGGCACTGCGAACCTATGTCTTTCAACCGGTTGGTTCCTTGACTGAGCGGGCTCATCACGGTTTGTGCCCCTCAGAAGCTGTTCCACTATGGCTGAAATTAAGGCCAAAGGGTAGTCAACCCTAGAAAGGTGATCAACCTGTGCAGCAAGACTATGTTGCATCTTGTGTGAACAAGATTTATTGAGGCTGTTAACGAGGGAAAACTTTTAATACCTCATTTAACGAGCTTTGAGTGTGCAGAGTTAAAGGGCAAGAGTGACTTCTTACTTCTCAGATCGAAGCACCAGCCTGAGATCTACAAAGCGCGAGGAATCATGAATGGGGACCTCATGCGTTAGTTGTGGAGGCTTTCTTAAACATCTCCAAGACTCCCGAAGCAACAGGCTCGAAAGCGTGATCAGCGCAATCAATGAATACCACGTGGTCATTCACAAACCTGCACACTTTGACAGGAGACGCATCTAGGTGACCTTCAATATTGCAATCATGATGAGCGAGATAAATATAACATAGTGGCGGCGCCAGGCATGATCCTATACAAGTACCATTTATTTGTATATTGTGCAGGATCGTGCCTGGCGCCGCCACTGAGTGATATTTATCTAGCTAATCATGATTGAAATATTCAAGGTCCCCTAGATGCGTCTCTCGTTGTCAAAGTGTGCAAGTTTGTGGACGACTACCTGGTATTTATTGATTGCACTGATCATGCTTTTGAGCCTGCTGCTTGGGAGACTTGGAGATCTTTAAGAGCTGCAGCCTCTAGAACTAACAAATGAGGTCCCCACTGACGATTCTTTGCGCTTTCTTGATCTCAGGCAGTGCCTTACAAATAAACAGGTGGGCTAGTGCTTTGAACCGAGAAGTAAAAAGTCACTCTTGCCCTTTAACTCTGCACATTCAAAGCTTGTTAAACGAGGTATTGTAAAGATTTGCCTCGTTAACAGCCTCAATAAATCTTGCTCACATGAAATGCAAGATAGTCTTGCTGCACAGGTTGATCGCCTTTCTTGGGCTGGCTACCCTTTGGCCTTAATTTCAGCCATAGCAGAACAGCTTCTGAAGGGCACAAAACGTGATGAGCGCACTCAGTCAAGGAACCAGCCGGTTGAAAGACTGGTTCGCAGTGCTACCGTATGTGCATGATGTGTCCGATAGGCTAAAAAAAGATTTGGCAACCTCCAGGAATCCCAGTCCTTTTCTCAGCCCCGGAAAAGCTGGCAAAGCTCTATAAGCGTGTAAACGCGCCTAAATCGTGTCAGAGTTCTTGCTCTGTCGGGCACAGAAAACGTTTTGCGATATGTGTAACGAATGTGGTTTACCATATTCCCGTTTTGAGGCAGTAAATATGTTGGACGGACAGGCAGGTGCCTAAATGATCGTTTAAAAGTGCACTATAACGTCCATAACACTGTTCAAGGCCACTTGGGCATTCATTGCCGGGACTGCCGCTGCATGCCCCTCTTTGAAGATACGCAAGTTCTAGCGAAACACAGCTCACCCGGTACATTATTGATGCTTATTTCACCAGAAAAATGGGTAGTGTGTGCGTTAGTGCCCCCTCTATCACGCTGACCCCTAGTGAAGTCTTGTATCTCCACAGATAGAAATTGTGATTTTTTTTAGTGACCATGTTCTTAGTACAATGACTTGCTGTTAGAACACCCCTTGCGACTGCCTTTCATTTTCTGCGCATGACCCTTCTTGTGTATAAACACACGATGTGGCAACGCAATAAAATATTGTTGGAAGTCAGCGCAGTGTATGTCATCTCTCGCAGTCCTTGTCCTTCACACTGTACGTCATTTTTATACAGAAAAGTGAATATTAATTGATTCAAAATTAGAAAAAATATAGTACACATCTGAGCTGCAAGAATGCAATTGATACAGCAAATGACGTTTAGCTTTCCAAAAGAAAGAAAATGTTCACGTTTCACCACGAGGTGCAGGGACTCCATTCTCTGAGCATCTTGACCAATAAATGCAGCGCATGGCATTGCTGGAATCTTGCATCCTGCATTAGCAAAATAAGAGAATCATGAGAGTTCAGTCTGTGTAATTACACATGTGCACTGTGGAAAATTTGATAAGGCAACAAGCTCCTGAAAGTAACAAACTTAATTAATGTGACTGGGAACAATGAACAGCTCAGGCAACTGGGCAAGACAGGTGAAAGGTAGGAGAAATTTCTATTTTGCAAATTTAGGAACTGTATTTACTGTGAACACTAAACCACTATGTCACTGTGAATACAAGGCACATACAGCAGCAAAAGCAAATAAATTTACAGTAGCCTTTTCACCATAGAAAATAAGAGTGAATAAAATTTAAGGACACTACCAATGACATCTCTCAACAACAGAAATTTGTCCAAGAGTGTGTATGTGACCTTAATATAAAATTGACATGAAATGTGGAATATATCTCTGCATTACACTTTATAAGTACTGCAGCTGAGAACCTTACGGGATATGGCATATTAAGACTGACATGCACAAGACATTAAAAAATGGCTGTTTTTACACAACATTATTACACTAGGAGACAAAGTAATTTTACAGAGTGCACACAAAATGAAAATGAGGGAACCCCCACTGGCATTATCATTTGCCCTGCAATACATGCATCCAGCCCAACAATCTCCAACTCCCCAATGCAGTTTATTAGACCCTTTCTGTATCCTAAAATGTATTGTGTATTTCTTATTTACTAATTTAGTAAGAATTGACAGTTCGGCATACTTTCCTTGAAAATTTAGCATGTGTTAACTATATTTTTAGAGCAGGCCCCTTTCTTTCAATAGGTTAGCTTGGCAAACGGTGACAAGTAGTATTCTCAAAGATCATAAGTTTAAATAAACTTATGATCCTTCGTCATGCTCCCACTTTCTACTTCATGCTCTAAACTGTGATACCCCTCCTAGGCAGTTTATGTTATACTGTGAATACATACATGGTCCTCCTTTGTGTAGCATCTCAACTAGAGCCTGAAATTTCTTGTCTCCTAAAAAAATCATATTGCACGGTTACCCTTCACTCTGGGGGTGGGGAGGGATTGTATATAAGTGTTCACATATTCAATGAACCTCAGAGCCACAACCATTTCTCATCCTGTGTTGCCACTACCCGCATGAGTCGCAATGGTTGTAAATTGGCTACCCGCCCTCCCCCGCCTAAAAGTACATTTTGCCACATGGAAAATGACCACAGCATTGCATTTGATTGAATGAGTCCTCCTGTGCATGCATGTTTTTTTTCTCGTCTTGTAATGGCTAGGTTCAACATGGTCAAGTATGAAAACTGCCAAGCCCCAACCAATACTTTGTGTAGTTTCAAAATTATGAAGCATTCATTTTTCAAGACTTGTCCCAAATTAAGCATGAGGCAGATTTTCATGATGCAAATGAGGAAAGGTTGTGCTTAGTGACAATGATAGGCCTGCTATATCCTGCAAAACTGTGTGAAATGACATATGGTTGCAATTTTCATGAGCAGCTAGCTCAGTACAAGAAATAGGTGCAATGCCTGCGGAAATGTTTTTTAACACCCATGAGAGGTCCTAGTTTCTTGTAATTTCTTCAAATCCCTTGCAGTCTAGATTGCAATCCGGCGCATGTTAATATTGTATTTGAAATAAAAACAGCTCAAATATTAAGGTTTTGAGAATTTTACGGGATTAAATTAAAGGTAGACAAGTAATGCAACGAGCAAATAACAAGCTCATTGCATAGAGTAAGGAAATATTCCTTTCCTGCAAAAACATTGGTAGCAGGAAGGTCATACGAAATTAGCACTGAATGCACAATAAAGAATATCATGCTGGAATGCCCCCATCTGTGAATATTCTTGCACAAAGAAAATCCTCGTTATGAAAGGCCATCAAGAAAATGCAAGTGTATGCTTTGGATCAAGTCATACCTGCAGTATGCACTACAATCGGCAATATTTAAAAACACACACAACTGCATATGATATCAAGCTTAGGCCGCCAAAGAGCCTCAGAGTTTTAAATTATAACTTGACTTACTATATTAAACTACACACCTATATCTACTTACAATGTAGTCTTCCCAACTGCTTCCTAGAAGACATCAACCATCTGCCTGAAGGCGAACGCAAGTGGCTTGCTCTTAATGGAGGGCACCAAGGCTGGGCATTGTGAAATTGATGCTATCATCTGCATGACCTGCGAGAAACAACACACTAAGATAAACAAATGCTATTAGAATGAAAGACAAGATCACTGGTAATGAGCCTCGTTTTGGTTTGCATGAGAAAAGCAAAAAATATGGACTTTGCGCTGCTTACTAAAAAAGAAGCAAGCTTCCTTCCAGATGTTGCAGTCATGCATTAAGATTGTCACACAGCTGCATGTTTGTATGCTCATATGCTGCTGTCGCTACTGTGCCAGCATGCTTTGCATAGCTTATTATTTCAAGTTATATTGATTATTGTGTTTTCTTGCCAATTTTTGGCAAATAGCACCAGCAAAGAAGTAGCTCACTTACACACACACACTCCCTTGTGAGGAGCGAATTCACACACGCACGCATGCATGCACGCGCACACACACACACACACACGCACAAGCCTCTACCACATAAGCAGCTTCCCACGCTTGACACACTGTATTTTTTATCCTTTGACACTCCTACTGCTAAGGCATAAAAAGCCTTCGTGTGACCAACCCTAAACTCCTCAACCTACACTTCCAGCTTAAACACTTTCTCGAGATCCAGGACAAGCCTTCTAGCTTCCCTAGTGCTCCAAACTCTAATAACGAATTTCAATATGGCTATAGGCGACAGCTCTCGAAGAGCATGCAAACTACCCGGAGAGACCTAAAGCTTGCATATGATACCTCTAAAGCGCAACAACACTTCAAATTTTCAAAATTCATTAAAGCTCCTGAAGACAATTGCTATATACGTAGGACGGGGGGTCTTGAATAACCTGCTGTTCACAATTTCAGCGGTTGTATGCATCAACGGAAATGTGGGCTAATGGGAAATTCACGTCTTTAAGATCAGAATTAGTGTAATGGCGAAACACACTACCATATTTCTTAACCATTTATTTGTGCTCTGGATGTAACGTTTCTTTTAGAATAACAATCAAGGATATCGATTCGTCAGGGCAGAGGCGGGAAAAAGGAGGAAGCGTATACCTGACGCCTTCCCACTGATCCTCCTGCGAAACAGCACCTCATACAGCAGTTGTCCAGGTTGGCTTGAAACCAAACTCGGCTTTCAGGCGGCAACACTCGCTGCACCAAATTGGAAGAGTTTTATTGCGAGTAAAATTCTACCGGCCTTATGCAATACATACGCACGCACACAAATATACGCACTCTCAAAGCGCAGACACAAAGGCACGCACGCGCACATTGATAAACACAAACAATCACACATACATGCAGGCAGACACGCTAACACGTGGACGCACACACAGTGACCCACACAGAAACACGCTCACAAAACACGTACGCACTAGACACACGCAAGCACGCCGGCCCATACAAACCGGCATGTATGCGCGCGCAAGACGCACGCATGCACACACACACACGCACGCATGCACGCACACACACACACACACACACAAAGCGAGCTGAGCTGAGCGCACGCACACACACGAATCGAGCCGAGCGCGAGCGCGCACACACGCACAGACAAAGCGAGCCGAAAACATGTTAAAGGCGCCCGGCAAGCAGCAACAGCAGCACGCGACCGCATCAGGGAGAACCAATACCGCGCCAGTTCTTTCGAAAGGTGGCAAAGTCAGTCGTCCTTTTTCTACGCGACGCAAAAGTGGTCGACCACATTTAACTTAAGTGCGAGCGACCGTTTACAAGAAGCCGCGCTGAACGCACAAAAGAAGCATATCTATGAACGTTGAAGCGCTGAGAAAAGCGTAACTATGCAGGCGCATCACGCCCGATGTAAGACGGGGCGCGATCGAGGTAGTTAACTTGGCAGAGTTCTGACTGGTGTGGTTTAAACCTGTTGCCAGCTTTGCGCGTCAATGTTGCCAGACTGCCTGCCAAATTTGACGGGAAAAAACACCGTCAAATGTAGCGAATGCAACACGCCGTTTTCGAAGCGCACAGAGTTACCAGATCACACGCGCGCAGGCTCCCAGCTCCCGACAGTACCGGAAAGCTGCTGCATAACCCGCGCGCTTTCGAATCGCTTGCTTGTTGTGGGCCCTATTCTCCGACGGTACGAAGCGCTTTCTTTCGCTGCACACGCTTTGGCTGGTCCGCGCGGGACGAGGCTTTCGCTGGATCTGAAACTGAAACGCGTCGCATAACGATATATCGCTGCGCGCTCTCGCTACAACGTTAGAAAAGGGTTGCATCGCCTTGATTTGCACAGGCAGTCTCCTGACGGTTACGCTGCTCGCAATAAAGACTTTTCTGGAACTGACACGCGTCGCATAACACTTGGGGCGCGATATATCGCTGCGCGCTCTCGCTACAACGTTAGAAAAGGGTTGGATCGCCTTGATTTGCAACAGGCAGTCTCCTGACGATTACGCTGCTCGCAATACACTGTTCGGAAGCGGAGACGCGTCGCATAACTCTTGGTGCACGATATATCGCTGCGCGCTCTCGCTACAACGTTAGAAAAGGGTTGGATCGCCTTGATTTGCATAGGCAGTTGTTCGGAAGCGGAGACGCGTCGCATAACTCTTGGTGCACGACATATCGCTGCGCGCTCTCGCTACAACGTTAGAAAAGGGTTGGATCGCCTTGATTTGCAACAGGCAGTCTCCTGACGATTACGCTGCTCGCAATACACTGTTCGGAAGCGGAGACGCGTCGCATAACTCTTGGTGCACGATATATCGCTGCGCGCTCTCGCTACAACGTTAGAAAAGGGTTGGATCGCCTTGATTTGCATAGGCAGTTGTTCGGAAGCGGAGACGCGTCGCATAACTCTTGGTGCACGACATATCGCTGCGCGCTCTCGCTACAACGTTAGAAAAGGGTTGGATCGCCTTGATTTGCAACAGGCAGTCTCCTGACGATTACGCTGCTCGCAATACGCTGTTCGGAAGCGGAGACGCGTCGCATAACTCTTGGTGCACGACATATCGCTGCGCGCTCTCGCTACAACGTTAGAAAAGGGTTGGATCACCTTGATTTGCATAGGCAGTGTCCTGACGATTACGCTGCTCGCAATAAAGACTTTTCTGAAACTGACACGCGTCGCATAACACTTGGGGCGCGATATATCGCTGCGCGCTCTTGCTACAACGTTAGAAAAGGGTTGGATCGCCTTGATTTGCAACAGGCAGTCTCCTGACGATTACGCTGCTCGCAATACTATGTTCGGAAACGGTGACGCGTCGCATAACTCTTGCACCAAAAGTTCCGTTTCCGAACAGAGGATTGCGAGCAGCGTAATCGTCAGGAGACTGCCTGTTGCAAATCAAGGCGATCCAACCCTTTTCTAACGTTGTAGCGAGAGCGCGCAGCGATATATCGCGCCCCAAGTGTTATGCGATGCGTGTCAGTTCCAGAAAAGTCTATTGCGAGCAGCGTAACCGTCAGGTGACTGCCTGTTGCAAATCAAGGCGATCCAACAGTTTTCTAACGTTGTAGCGAGAGCGCGCAGCGATATATCGTGCACCAAGAGTCATGCGACGCGTCTCCGCTTCCGAACAGTGTATTGCGAGCAGCGTAATCGTCAGGAGACTGCCTGTTGCAAATCAAGGCGATCCAACCCTTTTCTAACGTTGTAGCGAGAGCGCGCAGCGATATATCGCGCCCCAAGTGTTACGCGACGCGTGTCAGTTCCAGAAAAGTCTTTATTGCGAGCAGCGTAACCGTCAGGACACTGCCTGTGCAAATCAAGGCGATGCAACCCTTTTCTAACGTTGTAGCGAGAGCGCGCAGCGATATATCGTTATGCGACGCGTTTCAGTTTCAGATCCAGCGAAAGCCTCGTCCCGCGCGGACCAGCCAAAGCGTGTGCAGCGAAAGAAAGCGCTTCGTACCGTCGGAGAACGGCCCACAACAAGCAAGCGATTCGAAAGCGCGCGGGCTATGCAGCAGCTTTCTGGTACTGTCGGGTGCTGGGAGCCTGCGCGCGTGTGATCTCGTAACTCTGTGTGCTTCGAAAACGGCGTGTTGCATTCGCTACATTTGACGGTGCTTTTTCCCGTCAAATTTGGCAGGCAGTCTGGCAACATTGACCCGCAAAGCTGGCAACAGGTTTAAACCACACCAGTCAGAACTCTGCCGTTAACTTGCCCTACTAGGAGTGCAGCTGCTCTTGCTCTTACATTAGTGAATTATGCTACGAGATCACACTAAGATACTCCTAGAGCGAACAAAAACACGTAACAAACCAAAGAAATACCAAATAAATGGGCACTTGCCTGAAAATTTCCATTATGGCAGTACTACCGACCGCCGACACAGGGCACGTTGCAACTGCTCGTCTCAGCGTCCGTGGATGCATCTTCCAGTGCGTACGAACGCTTTGCTTTGAAGTGGACCACGAGTAATACACAAAGCACGGGCCACACCTTTTTCTACACCGCGCACAAAACTAATCACACGTTTAAAATTATGTCGCACAGCGCGAGACGCGAACGCATTTCACGTAGCCACGGAGGAAGGAAACTAAGGAGAGGCCCTACCCACTCCGCGCGCTAGGAGAAAAGTGTGGCGGAAATGACGTAGTAGGTTCTCATTTTTTTGCTGCTTCTTTATTTTTTTTGGTTGTATGGCCACGCCTTTTGGGCCACAATGGCGGCGTTGTTATGGTTTTGAGCGCTCACACGTGTTGCTCTGGTAGGTTTCGGGCCGTGGCAAAGGCGCTGAGTGGGCGGGTTTGCGTTAGTCACCGTGTCTTGTTGCGCTGTGTTACCTGCACCGTGCTCTGCCAGATGTTGCGCGAGCGCGCGCGCTCCGCGCGCGACACCACGCGCAGCGCGGCGTGGTTTCGCGAAAGACGTAAACAAGAGAGGAGGGTGGCCCAAAAGGCGGAGCATCGCCATGAGCAACGCCAAATTCCGGCTTCACTTTTGCTTCACAAAGAGTGACGTCAGGGCCTCTCCTTAGTTTCCTTCCTCCGTGCACGTAGCTAAAGAATGCAATAATGGCGTAGCTTCCGCCTTCCCATCGTGCCGCGCGCCGAAGTGACTGTACAGCGTCGTCCCGTCACTTCCGGTCGCTTTTCATTGGGCAGGGGGCGGGCGCGCAAATTGAACGTTTATTCTGGCAGGTTTGCTTGCTCGAATGGCCGCCTGTTAGCTGCTGCTTCGTTGTGGTCTCCAACAAGAGCGGTGAGGCGGGTAGTTGCTACTACGGTTCGTGCCGAGCATATTTTTTTTTTTTTTTTTGGGGGGGGGCGCAGTCTGCGCTGCATGACTGAGGGTACAGTACACAAATCGGGACCGTGAGCGAGACGATCGGCGCTCTTCTGCTGGTGCGATTATATTATTCGCTGCGTCCAAACGAAGCAACCTTGCGAGGCCACAGCGTAGTTACAGCGATATCCTGGCTCGATAAAGACCCTCACATCTTGGTCGTGCGACAGCGACGCGTAAGCATTCATGAGGCGACTGAAGAATGCGTTTGTAAGAGCGTATGCTGTGGATAAGCAATTACAGCTTTGACGACACCAGCCCCTAATATATAGGCTGAGCCTTACAAACTGTGTCGGAGGATGCGCTTATAAGGCAGACCAGTATCTCAGTAAAACTCTGAATAACTTAGGCAAGGTACGTGGAGATTCGGATTTGAGAACTTCCAGCGTGATCTCGCCGCTATAAATGTCTTCGTTATGGCTTCACCAAGCAAATTGTACGTTGATGCCATTGTACATCAGAGGCTCGTCTAATAGCACGTCCCTGTTTGTTCAGCAATGTATCCAGACAGCTTCTTTAATTTCGCCACTTCTTGTTGGGCGTTTAAGGGCACCGAAATATTCGTGCAGAATTGTGCAAGTTGCTCGCGCGCTTTCATTCCGCTACTGCAGTTAGTCTTAGAAGTGTTTAATTGCATGATAATATAATTGTGAGCACAAAATGTAGTGATAATTAAATTGTAAGTGAAAGTGCGTACATTTTCTTGATGATACATTTTGGAGTGGCCGTCATGCAAGTAACATCAGAATCCTAGAAAAAGATCGACAGTCACTTAGGAATGCGAAAACTTAATCACTTCATGGATGTACACTTGCAATTATCACGTGACCGTGATACGTCATACATTGTCACGTGTCTTCACAATTCTACCTTCATCTGCCGTAATCCACCTTGCTACAGTTTGTACGAACCTTAACCGAATTTATTCCACCCTAATTCACATTATTTACCTATAATTGCTCATAATTAACGTTGTTCTATTTACTACCTTCTGTATCACTACTGACGTCATACAAGACGCTGATGACCTCACATTTTATTGCTTTGTATAATAAATCAATAAAATGTGACGTCATCAGCGTCTTGTATGACGTCAGTAGTGATACAGAAGGCAGTAAATAGAACAACGTTAATTATGAGCAATTATGGGTAAATAATGCAATAATGCCGCAATTTCACCCCTTCTTTCTGTTGTGTCTACTAGGCCTTGAAAGTATGTATAATATACTTTCAAGGCCTAGTAGACACAACAGAAAGAAGGGGTGAAAGTATACAATATTTGCAGTGCAGGGCAAGAATAGAAAATTAAACTGTAAGACACTTTGAACAGCGATGTTGAATTAGTGGTGTCACAAATTGAGACTGTGGAGGCGGAAAGGCGGTTCCATTCAGTGGCTGTTCTTGGCAAAAAGGAAGAATGGCACATCAATTTTGTGTTGATGGTCGATGCGAGACGAGATACAACTTGGTGTGGTGAAATATTTTCTTTAAGAGAAGGGTTAAAGTACCATATTCTATGAAAAATACACAGACGAAGGTACCTACGACGTAACCAAATTTCAGGTTGACCTAGTGTTCTTTTCATGGACGTGACACTAAAATGACGTGAATAATTTGAGAGAATAAAAGGGCGGCGCGGTTCTGAATGCTTTCTGAATGCTTTCAAGGGAAATGACAAGACTGACATGAGCAGGGTCCCGTATGGATTGTTGTTGCGGAGAACGCCATCTTTCCTACCTGAAAGGCCATAAAATGCTTTATCATTAAAAATGCAATACCTACACACATTGCTCAATGCGTGGACGTGTACACGTTACTTAGATATATGCATCAATGCGTTCAACACCCTTCAGTCGTCGATTTAACACCCTTCTTCTAGCAAAGTCGGACCTATGTGTAGTGTACACCCTTGTGATAGGGTGTTTTGACCGAAAAGGGTGCTAAAAGGGTGTGGACAGGGGTGTAAATGCAGAAAGCACCCCTCTTAACACCCATAAGGGCGTAAAAATGTTTAGTGTGTATAATCGACACTCTAGTGTGACTTGCATTTCGAGTCCATTATCACTGTCATCCTTGGAATCACGTAGGAAGATAGCCACTCTCTGTTTAGTGCATAAAGTAGTCTATACAGCGCGCACGCAAATACCTTGCCACTATCAAAATGACATCGCATGTCTCACATGCTTCGTAATCAACATAGTTTTACTCGTCTTTTCGGCCGTACCCAAGCCTTAACACATCTACGATTCCACGTGAAATTGGTCAACGGAAATAACCTCCCTTATGATGTCGTCTGTATTCATGACCCCGCGGCATTTAGAAATAAAATACCAACCACCTATGACTGTCTTTGCTAAGCATATGACCACTTGAAATAACGTTTATAGACGGTATAACGATATCATGTAGGCGCACTCAATTTTGTATAACGCCTACTAAATATTTTATTATTACAACGTTACACCATATTTTCTACATTTTACCATTGTATAATACCTGGTTCTTGAATTTGTTTTGTTGGTTTTCATGTTGCCGTTATAAATTATTGTGTAGCCCCCTTCACATAGTACTCCTACATGAAGCCTGTGAGGCATTTGTAAATAATAAATAAAGCCCGTGCATTTACATTCTGGCTCTTCGGAGAGCAGAATATAGCAGTTGCATGACATGACTGGAAAACGCAATACCTTACGATTCAGGCATTCTTTTAGAGCGCAGCTATTAGGCGCCCGTTCCTGGGTTGAGCATCGGCGTCCCTCGGTGTAACCACGCGAACGTGCCCGTGCCACTGCTCGCGCGTTCGTCGTCGCCTACTTCCACAGCTGGCTCCGATGCCGCTTATCATGCCAGCGTTCCCATATTGCCTTTCGCGCTCGTGCACAAATGAAAAGCTCAAGTTAATGATACATAAATGAAAAGCTTTATTTTAAATTACGCTTAGGACTTGTTCACCTAGTCACCATTGCAATTCCTACATTTCTCCCAGTTTTTGTTTAATACTTCATAGGCCTTAATTCTAAAGTTTTCAGATTTCCTTTTTAAAAAAAGTTGAGTCACTTAAGCGCCTTACGTGATTTGAATGCGAAAGCATAAGGATTTCTCTAGGTTATCCCTTTAAATAAAACTCTACGTTATTCCACCTTAATAGACCTTAATCCACCTTAAACATGCTAATCCACCTTAATCCACTTTTGGGGGTGGCCCAAGTCAGTTTTGGGAGTGGGTCAGGTCGGTTTTGAACGTAGGTCAACTCAATTTTCGAATTGGGCAAAGTCGATTTTTCTTTTCTTTCTGCTTCTTTCTTTCTTCTTTTTTTCTTCTTTTGCTTGTGGGCCACGGCGTTCGTCCGATGCCGTGGCTGTTCACCGTGGGATATCGCAGTGCGAGCCGCAGCAGGTCCATCGCCGGGAATGTGGCGTGACCACTTGGTCACGTGCGTTTCGGTGCCCTCGGATGTTAACGCCTGACATTCCCGCTTCATGAGGCATTGTTATGGTCGACCGGTCAAGTGCGAGAAACATCGAGGCGTGTGTTCCCATGACGAGATGACTTGCCTCTTCCCAGAAAAGGCTCTTAGGATAAGCCTGGACATCGACCTGTCAAGTCGAAGAAACGTTCAGGCGTACGTTCCCATGATGAGATAATTGACTTATTTATTTATTTGCTTCGTCACAGTACAGTGTAACAGGAGGGGAAGGGAAAAGCCGTTCAAATGAAGGCTTGAGGGATCCTCCGCCCCCTTTGTGAACAATGGCAGCAGCTGAAGGGCGTCACAATATCACAGCATCTTTTATTTTTTTTTCTTAAGTGACACATTGTTTTACCTAAAGATCAAGACATAAAGAAAAACTGAAAACATCGTTTATACATTGCTTATACAACGAAGAAAACTGCTACAATCTTCTGCATTTAAATAAATTGCTACATAGCTTATACAACAAAGAGATCCGCTAATTCTGCGACACTTAAATGAGACACATCTATTATCTTTGCTAGTGTAATTATTTAGAATTCGTGGCAGAGCAAACCGAAGCATCTGAAAGCCATAATTAGTACGAAAGTAAGGAACGTTTCACATTTCTGTATTTCTTGTTTCATAGGCCTTTTCCTTTAAGCAAAGATTCGCCATCTCCGTGAACAAAAAGTTTAAATGTTTCCAGCAAAGACAGTACTCTCTTAGTAGTCTGTATTGATATAGGTCATTCACTCTGATTATCCTTTATTTTTTTAAATAGTGGGTTGCTAGGTGCTAGAACTATAGCGTTGTCTATCAGCCTCAATATATTCTTCTGTATTCTCAGTAATTTCGTTAAGTTCGTTTCTGTAGTTGTTCTCCAAACCAAATAGCAGTAGTTAAGATAAGAACTAAACAGCGATTTGTATATCAATATCCTCACCGAGTTGGGGATAAGGTACCGGATACGGCTTAATATTCCAGTTATCCGACTTAGTTTTATTTGAATATTATTGACGTGGTCATCCCATTGCAAAGAACTGGAGAAATGTACCCCAAGTACTTTCACTGACTTCACCATTTCTATATCTGAGCCTCTAAATACAAGATTATTCAGGAAAGTCACTTGTAGACCTTTCGAATGAAAAACTACAGCTTTTGTTTTAGTTTCATTTATTTTTAGCTTATTGTTACTGGTCCAGTTCTCTAACTTCTGTAAGGCGTCATTAGCTTTACTAGAAAGAATAAGATCTGATGCTGAGGTGACAAATATACTCGTGTCATCTGCATAGATAATAAAATTAACTTCTGGGGAGATATGAACTATGTCATTAATATATAAAGTGAACAATAAAGGACCAAGAATGTTCCCCTGTGGTACACCTGAAATTATCTTCTTCTTATCTGATACGAAATCATTTATAGAAACAAATTGACAACTATGTGCCAGATAGCTTTTAAGTAACGCGAGTGGGAGCCCACAAATGCCATAATGGTTTAATTTTTCAAATAAAATGCCGTGGTGAGTGTAGTCAAATGCTTGTGTGAAATCCACGAAAATTCTGACTACATTATTTTTTTGTTCAAACTGTTGTAGGATGTAATCTTTTTGATCCAGTAGGGCGAGTTCTGTAGACTTATGTTTTTGGAAGCCATATTGTGATTTTGTCAGGACACATTTGGTGCAAAAACAGGATAAGCGACTAAAAATTAATTTTTCGATAGCTTTAGAAAATACGGGGAGAATAGATATCGGTCGATAATTGGCAACGTTATGCTTGTTCCCCTTTTTGTAGAGAGCTATTACGCGTGCCGTTTGCATTTTCGAAGGAAAAGCCCCTGTCGAAATACAGAGATTAAATATGTGTGTTAGTGCTGGACTAATCTGATCAACAACATATTTCACTGGTTTTATTTGCATGCCATCTGCGTCGCAGCTGCGACTGTTTCTTAAGCCAAGGAATACTGTGCCGACTTCTGGTTCAATGGTACCTGCTAAAAAAACGTGTTTGTAGTTTCTGAACCCAGAGTTCGGCAAGCAGCGGGTGATCTGTCGTTAAAG
This sequence comes from Dermacentor andersoni, assembly GCF_023375885.2. NCBI lineage: Eukaryota > Metazoa > Arthropoda > Arachnida > Ixodida > Ixodidae > Dermacentor > Dermacentor andersoni. The sequence continues at coordinate 129,052,413 of NC_092817.1, read as the reverse complement.
TCTCTGTAAACGAAGTAACCATTAAGAACATTGGCCATATCCTCTCCACTGGCTAAGTTTCCATCATGGAGCACCTCCTTAATTTGTTCTGTTCTCGGATTTCGGCCCATCAAAGAGTTTATTTTACTCCACAAAACATCTGCTCGTTTTGAGCGCAAAGCAAATGCTTATATGTTATACAGCTCCTTTGATTTCTTCATTTCTTTACTTAAGGCATTTCGGAACTGCTTGAAAGCAATTAGGTCCGCCTCGTCGCGCGTACGCATGAATTTCCGAAATAATCTGTCTTTTTTGTAAATTTTGCGTAGGAGTTCGCGCGTCATCCAAGTTTTATGACAACCTTTACGTTTATTCTACTGTTTATAAGGGAAGTGTCTTTTGTATATACAAATAAAGGATTCTAAGAAAGCGTCATATGCTGCATTCGCATCATTTGAGTTAAATACTTTGTCCCTATGCAAAGTGGCAATCTCTGAACCGAAGGCATCTAAAGCAGCTGGCGAGAAATGCTGATAACTATAAGGAATATCACTCTGAATTAACGTGGGTGCACCTGTTTTTCCAGAACAACATATCGCCATGTGATCACTAATAGGATTCGTAAGGACAGCACAGGTCACACACGACAGATCACAGTTTGTGATAAATAAGTCTATGGTGGTCTCCGAAGACAGAGTAATTCTAGTGTATCTATTTATAATGTTTTCGCAACCGTTGCATGCAATAGTAGTTTCAAAGTCACACTTTTTCGTGCCGTCGTGCCCCATGTCAATATTGAAATCACCACCCAACATAACAGTGCATTGGTGCTGATTCACAAATGTTAGGAAAATATCTAAAAATGAAAAAAAAAATGAGACAAGTTACTATCAGGTGGCCGGTAACATACAGCAACTATGACATCTTGAAAGTGAACGCATAACATCTCGTAATGAGCAGTAACTAAAGTAAAATTTCGAGCAATACGGCTGGTAAAGAATTATCAAGTAACACAGTGACACCACCCCCTCGACGACTTCGCCTAAAAACAGAGAACGTTTTCATATTAGGTAGTTTAAGTTCTTCTGAAATATCCGATTGCCAGGTTTCTGTTAGCATAATTACATCAAAACAACCTCTCATTTGGTTAAACACACACTTGAGTTCATTTACTTTGTTTCCCATTGATTGTACATTTAAATGGAAGCATCGAAGAAATCCTCTTTGTACAATTTCAAACCGCTTCACTAACTCACGAAGGGTGATATATCCGAGGTCATCCATTTTACAGAGCAGTAAAAGAAAGAACTAAGAACAGTTCAAAAACAAACACATCAATTGCTCAACGCTGAGAAGTCATCCTCACACCTGATGACCTGCGCACGTTCTCCACTCTTCCTACGCACCAAGGCCTTCCCATTTGAGTGCCACGCAAAGTCATAGCCAGCTCTCCTAGCCCAGCTTTTCGCTGCTGCTAAGAGAGCCCGGGAACGCTTGGTCATATTCTCAGTTATGTAAACATGATCTTGTTTCTGCCTCAAGGATTTTCTTTTTTCAAGCCACGTATCTCGAAGGTCCTGGTGGACAAAGCAAAGGATCACTCCACGCTCTCTCCCTGGCCTTGATGCCATCCTGTGAATAGCGGAAATATCAGCCGGAGCAAGTTCCATCAAATTCAAGGTTTTCGCAAGATCATTTACCTTATTTAAAAGATTTTCACCTGCAGTCTCAGGAATTACACGTATTTCAACATTGAGACGTCAGCTGCGCCACTCGAGGTCATCAAAATCAATCTGAGCTGGGCGAGACCCTTAGCTGTATCCTCCTTCTCAAGTTCGTCGAGGTTGCATTTTATTATCTGTATTTCCCTGTCTTGCCCGCTCAAGCGTTCCTGAATTTTATCAGTGATCCGACAGCAACTGAATTGACCTATCTATTCCCTCTACATTTTCATTCAACGTAAGGAAACAAGTTAATTTCTTGTCTATGTCCATGATCGTAATCTTAAGTTGAGCATCTCCGATTTGATCAGCTGGCCCTGTGGTACTCTTCGATACCCCCCGCCCGCAGGCTTCACACTTCCATGCTCTTCTTTCACCCGACTTTTTCTTTTCAGCATACACCTGTTCACTTATGCCTGAGCACACTGAAGCATGAAAACAGAACTCGCACTCACTGCACACAACAGCACTCGCGGCATCTTCAATTTCAGCTCTGCAACCGCAGCACTAAGTCATGTTTGAGCCCCTAAGTCATTCGTCACCAAAACAAATCGCTTGGCAGCAGCGACAGCGAATGAAAAGTCGTAAAAAAAAAGAACGAGAAGTTTAACCGACCTGTAAAACACAACAGAAGTTAACCGACGCGCTTTCCTCGCCGTCGCCACTGCCAAAGTGTTCTGCCGAAATCACGCCCCTGTGCAAAGACTCTTTATGTCGTGGTGCCGCTGCTGTTCGCTAATAATCTGCGCCGAAAAACGACGCAGTTACTTCCAGGCAGACAGGTAGAATGGCCCTCTTCCCCGAAAAAAGCGTCACCCCTTTACGCCCTGAGCAGACGACTCACAGGTAACGACGTATATAGAGAAGACACGAAAGGGAAGAGCTCGTCGACTTCTCAACCTGACAAAGGCACCGATACTTCCACAAGTTCCCCAAGTTTGCCAAGAAGACATCGACGACCACAAGACCGCAAGGGGTTATTTAAGGCCGTCCTGGCCCCCGTGTTGATGAGAATTGCTCGAGACTCTGGCACAGTCACAACCATGTACCAATGAAGTGAATTCATTCTTTTCTACATTTTTTTTCGTCATCACGATGCCCGCTTTCGTCGTCGTTTCTTGATTCTTGCTGTAAAGACCCACTTCACCCGGTCGAGATCGTATCAGCATATAATGTTTTCGTATTAAAAACACTGTTCGAAGTCTCCCACGAATTCATCTTTATCATCAAATCGCCGGCGTCGCAGTGGGACTTTCATTCCTTTAAACAAGGGGTCTCGGGAAGACACGCACACACAAGATCTGTACACGTCTTCCCGAAGACCGCTTAAGCGTGCATAGATATCTTATGACGCGCCAGCGTCGCCGCGCCAACGCGAACGTGCAGTTCACCACCTTTCTTTCTTTCATTCTTTCTTTCTTTCTTTCTTTCTTAATTCCTTTAGCGCTTCTCTTCCTGTTGATGTCGGGCTCCGGACGTCGACGCAGCACCAACTGGGACACGTAACAAGCCCCGGCTGTCCGCGGGAACCGCGCACGGCGGCTGCGATAGTCAGTAAGCCCACGGGCCCTCGCCGTTCCGTTTCCTGCTGCCGAAATAAGTTCCGGCCATGCGGCTACACGTTGCGCGGCCACTCGCGGAACTGGACCGCGCCCGTGGGTCCTGTTCACTTCCGCCTGCTGTGTCGTGTCTGTTTTGGACGGAGTGCGGCAGCGCGTGCTGGCGAGCCTCTCGTGCGCCCCTGAAGCAAAAACCAGTTCGTCCCTCGGCGGGCAACCGTTCCTCGACCTCCGCGATCAACCGTTGTTGTATAAATACCTCCGGTGCGGAAAGGACCGCGCGAAGGCTGCAGGATGCTTCGAATGGACAGTTCCTGGTTAGGCGCGGCAGAGACGCCGCCGCCGCGTTTGTTTCTTTTGTTGTCTCGAGAGCGATAGAAAACAACAAATTGACTCTTTTTCTCTTTTTTTTTCCTTTCGTCTCTCTGCGCGAAGGCTGCCGACGTGCGCGGTTACGCCGGAAGCGCTTAGATGCACTTAGTTATTCTAGGTCCTTCGTTGTCACTGAATAGCACACAACTCTATTCAAGAACACGCGGCCTTTCGGTCTTTTACGGTCGAAGGACGCGGTAAATTCACCGGCGAATTGCTTTCAGCCTACTGGCATTTGCAAAATAAAAGTAAAGAACACTTATAACGATATGAAACACTCGCTTAATTGTATATTCTCACTTTCTCCACGCATAAAACTACCTACATATTCAGACGTATCAGGTGTACTCCTGCGAAGACTTACTGCAATTCTTAATAAAAGCGATGTATGACGTTGAGACGAAGAAATTTCCAGGAAACACGTTACTCGCTCGGCGGACGTCAGAAATTGATCAGAAATCGCTGAATAACTTAACATAACCAAAGATTCCTAAACAGGCTTATAACATGGCACGTGTTGCATAATTACGTAACTGAAGCAAGCCAGCGCTGAAGGCGCTTGTGTAAACGCCTTTCATCACGCCACGCAGCCGTGCGAGTACAGCAATATTTCACTGCGTTTTCACTTCCTATCTCTCTCACCTGTCTATAGATCACCCTTTTATCCACATGCCAACGTAGAGGGTAGCCAACCGGACGCTGTTATGGTCGATGTCCCTACCTGCTCTCCCAGTTCTTGAAATCTATTTACTCAAAATTAACAATACGACTACCGCTTATATCGAAACGTTCAAATCCAACGTTCCGCAAATTTCACATTGGTCTTCAAGGTGTTTCCTTGGGGTTCAAGCAAAGCATTCAGCGAAAGATGTTAGTGAAAATCAAATGACTTTCTAAGAGAGTTTCAGTGCGCATACTTGCAAATTGTCTTGTCTTAAGACGTCCACAGAGTGTGCAATTACCAGTGATATGAGAAGAAACACCAAAATTACTTTCAAGAGGCCGTAGTGGTTAAACACACATGTGCCCCACATAAAAGTATTCGACGAAGCTAAATGTTCAACGGGAAAACTACGGTTGACATATTCACTTAACAAGTTAGAATCCACATATTACGAGTAATTACTAAGGTCTGAACATGATTATTAACAAGACAACATCTTTGGAGGGCACAACAAATACATACACAAAGTCTATGTGTGTGTTGGACGCTCGCTTGTCTCGTCTTTTGCGTTGTGTTTACTTTGTTTTGTTTTGTTTTTAGACGAGTGATCATTGATTAAAACAAATTCGGTGTCCTCTTTGATACATTCTTCACCACTGCACATGCTTAGAGCACTGAATGACCTCAGTTCTGCAACTGCAACGTTTCTAAAAAGTAACTATCTTGAAAACGTTAATAACGAATTTGACCAGGATATATGAGTGAATATTGCTCAAGTTCGCGCGAATGATGCGCCATTGAAGAAGCAGCCTCTCGATTAGTACTGTTCTAATAATCGTTTTTTTTAGAATCCCCCAGAAGTATTCTCTGAAACACGTGCTATAATTTCACATGCGTGCCTCATTACTCGCGCGGGAGTGATGTGTTTTATGCATTAATTACGCATTCTTATCATGCGTATAATACCGCAAACATGTAAATGTGGGAAATGCACATACAGAAAGTTTAATTAGGTATATACGTACAGGGTGATTATTTTTTAATTTTACGATTGTTTTTAGTTGTTTTTAGTTGGCTGTTTCGGATAACGTAATCCTAGTCCTTGAGTTGGATTATTCAGAGAGGGGGACATTACTTGCACGATAAATCGAAACTAATTAACAAAAAATCACGAATTAGCTTCTTAATTAATTACGTACTTTACGGCACATATTTCGACTTATGAATTGCATCCGGTGAGTTTGCAAGGCGTGTCCCACTTGGAATGAATTTCCAGAGTGACGCCAGTTCGGAGATATGCGGGATCAAACTCACTGCAGAATGCACTGTTGTTCCGCTTACTTTTTTAGCATAATGCTCTTTCATGCATTGAAGGACAAAGATAACTGGATCATTTATGTATTTCGTTCCACACTTGGGGAAATATATCGAAAGTGGTGTCATCCTGTAAATTCATTTCAGTGGACACGTCTTTCAAGCTCACTGGCTAGAATTCGTCGATTGCAATTTGTACCGTAATGGAATCAATTCCGAAGTTAATTAGTGGAGTTTTTATTGATCAGTAGAATATGTGTTTCGATTTCCCGTGCTAGCAATGGTCTGCCTCTTCGAATAATACAGCACGAGGAAAAGAATTGCGCCATCGGCCATAGGCGATTTTTAAGAAAATTCCACAAAACTTAAAAATGATCACCCCCGCATTTCGTTCGCACTAGTGCAGTAGCCTGGCACTATTCCAGAATGGTTCACACTTTCATCTGTGGCGTTATACTTTATTAATTGCAGACGTACCCTAAATTACACGGTTCAGAAGAAAGCCATGTACATTTTCCCACCAATCGCTGAATGTGTCTGCTCTAGAGGGCACCTAATTAAACGGCCTTACTCACACAAATATAGAGTCTCCATTTTGTCCTAGTACAAAGTGGGTCACAACTATTCGCCATATAGCTGGTCCACTTCCTTGTTACGAAAATAGAGACGTTAATCTGCTGCTCTTTCCCCAATACCCGTTGCAGACCAATGTGCCAGGAATGCTTGTTTTGACGAATACGTTCATCTATACAAATGGGAAATGCAAACAATCGTTACGAAATGGCGCATCAAAATTCCGTTTTTCATAGCTATTTATATAGCTCTTCATTCTACCTGCCCTAGACAGCAAACAACTATGAGCGTGTTATGTTTGTATTAGGCGATGTGGGTGTTAGTTAATCTACACTTTAAAATTTTTACCGCCTTTGGGGCCGTATCTGGTTCCGGAACTATAGTCGCCATGTCGCACTGATATGTGTGCGCCATTCGTGACCTCAAAGTGCCGAGTGCAGCTTTAAAGGTTGGAAATGGAGACAAGACAGATGGCGAGTATTGCTTCGGGATAACATAAGCCCCAATGCGTGCAAAGTGTTCTGAAAGTGTAACCCCCGTTGCATTGTTGCGCCCTTAAAGGACCATATTAAGTGGGTTCTGGCGCAAATAATGGTTCTTGCCGCTTGCAAAAGTTGTCCTAACACCCATAGGGTTGTTAACGACGGGTTTTAAGCATAGTGAACGCAATTTCTGCGAAGCCTGAAGCACCGGTGCAGTTTCGTCTACTGATGCAAGGTATCTTATGTCAGCAGATTCACAATAAGAAAACTTTTTTTTTCTTGAATAACTAGCTTGCTTAGATACGCACCAAATATTTTAACATCCTTTAAGGGTGTATAGCAGTATATCCCCAGATTAGCGCCCTTAGTATGTTAATACAAGCAACCTTATTAGATTAGAATCCTTAATGAAGGCTGTTTGGCTAAAGTAGAAGTGAAATGAAAGAAAATGCCCTCACCTCGTTACGCTTTCCATGGTTTAGAGTAGTTTATTAGCATTACTATATAAACGCGATCAAAGGACAATGAATTCTTTGTAAATAGGTTTGGAAGAAATGCACCGAAGGTGGATTAGAACTCTATTATAACTTCACGTGGAAGCCAGGTACCCTACGAACAGCACCACACAGGAATCCCATTGCAGCTCTTCAAATATTGGTATCTATCTACAGATAGTTAGATATATCTATCTATACATTGTCCAGATACTATAGCTGATTGATTTCATTAGCAACCTTCCATATGGCCCCATTTTGAATCGCAGAAAGTGCATTCGTTACGCTTGAAACCTAACACCTTTATACGTCATTACAAGAACAGTTTCCAACGTAATGAACGGGCCAGTAGGTGTACGGGTGTACGAGCACCTTTGGTGCAGAGTGTTAATTCTTTTTTTTGCGCTTTCATTTTCTCGCACATGCTGTTATTATGGGGTGTTTCATTTGCATTAAACGGAGGCTAAATGAGTGTATATAAATAATGTAAACCACCCCAAAAAACTTTTATAACATCCTTAACGGTATTAATGTTTTTAGTGCGTAGACAGCAATCATATGTACCATAATATTTGACGCGTCATAACATTAGCTACCTGTCAGGGCTCTTTTCTTATTCCTTTTTTTTCATAACCGTAGCAATGCTTCCAAGTTGATTTAGTAGTGCGACATTACAACAATCTATCAATCGCGACGATTAATTTCTCTGGTATCGAGTCATACGCCATTGCCGTCGCTCCCTATATTTCGTTTCTGGCCTCTTACGATGCTCTCAAGTGCTCTGCACAGTTTTGCTGGGCTTGGAAAGTGCCAGAGTCGCAAGAAAACATATACGTTGATAGAGGGATCACACGTATAAATACCAATATCTGAAGAGCAACGTGACTACTCTGCCGTGTAGTGACGGTTTTGCGACAGTGGTTCATATGACCGCAATGTATATGCTTCATGCCCGTGTTTCTTTTCTTGTCTTGTTTTTGTTCTTGTTTTTTACAATAAAAGATATGCAAGGAACCGAACTCGGTTGCTATTTAAGCAAACGTTTAGCCTGCTTTGTGAGGGGGTCATTTGTGTCACTACGTTGCCCTATGTGTCATGGGTGGCCCTCCCCTTACCAGTGGGAGTCAATGTACCCTACCCGTTCGCGGGTACCCAGCGGGTACTTCCAGCGCCATTTCCATTGACTCCCCTTACCAGTGGGAGTCAATGTACCCTACCCGTTCGCGGGTACCCAGCGGGTACTTCCAGCGCCATTTCCTGGAGCGCCAGTTAGGAACTCCGTGCAGAGCCTGTGACCAGAAGCCCAGCGTCTCAATGACAACGTCTACAAATGCTAGCTGTCGCGAGGAAGAGAATGCGAAAACACGTCCCGCTTACCACCGTGCCACCATGCGACACCGCATGGTGGCGTGCTTCTTGCCGCTGTGTTAGACTGCAACGATCGCCATCGAGGTCGACTCAGGAAAACGCAGTTAGGCACAAAACATTGTGGTTGGCTCCCAGAGAAAGCTAGACGCTTTTAATTCAATGAAAAACAAATACGAGTATCTGCGCATCCCACGCGCCATGGGAATCGACCTAAGGGAAGCTTTGTTTGCCGTTTGCTTCAATTGGCGATGATTAGCGGTCATGTTGGCGCCAAATGTGTAATTTCTTAAGCGTTTAGTCCGATCCGAGAGTGGTGAGTAGATGGTAAACGTTACCTTGCGCGCACCACTGCTGTTTGTCTGCGTAGTCCACAGGACACACCAGGGAGACATGTTTGCTTAAGGCGTTGTTGTGAGCCATTGTTCATAATCTCCGATATGGTTGAGCATTATCATTGCCTCATATGGCACATCGCATCGTGGCAGAAGCGTTCAACAAATATTGAATAATGGGGCTGTCTGTATAGGTCTGTAATCGTATGAGACATTTGCACATTTTTAAGTATGGGTGCTTGATAGTTGGGACACCTTGTATAATAGACTGTGGAATAAAAACAGCGAATTGAAAACTATAGAAGCACCATCGTCACTGAATCACCATCAATTGGAAACGCTGTTACTTCAACGTCATGTCAAACACAGTTGTAGTGTTTAAATGATCCAACTCTTTATCTGTTCATTTCATTTTTCTTGCACTTACTACTGTAAGTACGAAACGGGGACGAAACGAACACTGGTTATCAAGCGGACGCGAGGTCGCTCTCTCTTTATTTCTCTCTCTCTCTCTCTCTCTAGCTTTTTCCTTCACGCTTCACAGCTGCGCGGCTTTTCAAACAACCTTCCCTGTCGCCCCAGCCCTGTGGTTAGCGGCAAGGCATTCTGCTGACACATAAACCTCGACTGTGTTGTGAATAGCCGGATGACGGTAGGCACGTCTCCCTCAAATCCAGCGTCGCTTTAACACTAATGGCTAAGACGACTCGAAATAAATTGTGCACGGAATGCGCATTCTGAAGCATGCACCGTACAGAACCGTGGGATCATTGCACCTTTCTTTTTTTTATATTGTCACGCTGTGCTTCCTGTGAGGATGCCAACGGCCTTGTTGGATAGAGAAGACGACGACGAACTGCACAACTTTAAGCACTCTCCTTTTGCTGGCTTTGACCTTGGTGTTGGCGACAATGCTTCAGCGTCGGGCGCTTACATACATGCGGCCGCGTAAATATGGGTCACCCTCTTAATGTTACATTGTGCACAACGTCCGTGCGGTTACGGCATGAATAAATGCGCGGGATGTTGGTTTTCTTTTCTATTTCGAAATTATATGTTTAGTTAACAATTGTCCGAGGTTAACGGGATCGTTTTCTCAAAACAAAACAACCGTGGAGACTCGTGGTATGAGCCAGACAGCACCGGCAAGTACACCCCACCATAATATATTACGGACCATGAAATGTGAGATAAAAAGCTATAAAGATAAATATAGGTTCCCGCCGCCTCACAATGCAGTCTGGTATTTGCATTTCGGTCCTCGGCTAGAATACGGTAACAACATTGTCGTATTAAGTTTTACTGACTATACTGCTACATGCAGGCTGCTCGGGAATTGAACTTATTCCGAGGTCCCGTGGTCCGTAAACTTTCGTGGCCGGGCGTACGTGAGACGACAAATGCGGGCTGCTGCGGCTAATTTGTTGTCTCCTCTGCGCACGTGGCACCCACTGTGGGGGACGGGCCAAGAAGTGCGCGCAGTTTGCGCGAATTATTACAAGCTAAGCTGCCTAATTTTTAGTTCTTGTTGTTTTTTATTGCATCCTTCATATACACGTATATTCGAGGAAATTTCGCTCGATATAACGGCTGCTGCTGCAACACGAGTCTAAACGGTCACTCATACTTATCAAGCAATGCAGCCACCATTGAGGTTATCACCATGAGGCTGTTTAACTCTCAGTGACGATCTTTGTTTTAAACCCAGAAATGAGATTTCTTACACACGCAAGAAAGGCACATGTGATACCTTTCGAATAGTGAACCTGCTCTCATTCTTAGCTCTCTGTTTAGCTCTATATTTCTTCCCGCACTACCCCTTCTACATGGAAGCGACAGAGGGACACGGTAACTACATCAAGTAGACCGTCGTCAACTACACCAAGACGGTCGTATGTGTCAAGAACGCGCGCTCACCAACTCTCCTAGTTGAGGTGCTTGCCAGGTACAGTGGACAAACTCGAATCTTAAGAACATTTATTTGTCCCGCGTTCTGCATCTTCCATTTTGTCCTGAGCTTACCTCCTGTGCCACTGCTTACTGTCGGCGTTCGTGAAAGTACGGTCTTCGGATTACATTCGGGTTGATTCTCTTCCTATTTTCAACATATCATCTTCCTGTCTTCAAGCTTTCTATCTTAAACTTCCGTTTATATCCCCCAACTTCTCGAAGAGCAGGCAGGCGTTGCGGCCCTTCTGGTGGCAGTCGCCAGCCTGATCCCTCCCATGTTTAGCTTTCGGTCCACTGCGTATACGTTTTCGTTTTCGTATCGAACAACAGCAGTAGAAAGGGAAGCGTGTGATCAGCGGGAAGAGCTAAAATTAAAATACCGGATTTTACGTGCCAAAACCACGATCTGATTAGGAGGCACGCCGTAGTGAAGGATTCCGGAATAATGTGGACGACCTTCTCTGGCGTGCACCCAAATCTAAGTAGACGGGTGTTTTTCGCATTTCGCCCTCACCGAAATGCGGCCGTCGTGACCGAGATTTGATCCAGAAATATACAGTGGAAGATAAGGAGGATAATGCCACGTGCAATTTTGACGATATAGGAAAGGTAGCAGAGGACTTCTCTACTGACCTGCATGGTACCCAGGGCAGTCACCCAACTGTCACTGAAAGTAGTGATGAATAGGACACAAAGGCTCCTCCTGTTACTAGTGATGTGGTTAAAAGGGCTTTTGAATAAATGTATCTGGGAAAAGAGGCAGGAGAAAGTGAAATACCAGTCGATTTAATCAAAGATAGGGGAGATATGCGTGAAAAGCTTGCGGCCCATTATACACAATGCCTTACAACTTCAAGTGTACCAGATAGTTGTAAGAATGTCAATATTGTACTAATGCATATCAAGGGAGACGTTAAAGAAATGGAGAAATATAGGCCCATTAGCTTGCTTTCACAATTGTATAAAATGTTCAACAAGAAAATCTCAATAGAATCAGGGCAACACTTGACTTCAATCAACCAAGAGAAGAGGCTGGCTTTAGAATGGTATATTCCGCAAAGTATCACGTCGATTTCAACATGCAGGCCAGTGAGAAATCTGCAGAGTACAATCAACCTCTCGATATGACTTTCTTGGATTTGAAAAATGCATTTGATGTCATAGAGATAGCAACAGTCATGAAGGCATTGCATAATAAAGGAGTAAAGGAAGCACTTGCCAATACCTTGGGAAATATCTAAATACGTTCCACAGTTACCTTCGTTCTGCACAAGTAGAAAATTGCCTATCAAGAAAGGAGTCAAGTAAGGAGTCAGAATCTCTCCAATTATATTCACTGGTTGCTTAAAAGAAGTATTCGAGCTATTAGACTGGGAAGCCTTAGGAGTGAGGATCAACAGCGAATATCTCACAATTATTCGGTTCGCAGATGACATTGTCCTGCTCATCAACGCTCGCAATGAATGACAACAAATGATTGAGAATTTTAACCGAGAAAGTCTAGGAGTAGAGTTGAAGATAAAGATAATGATAAATAGCACGGAAAGAGAACAAGAATATTTGATCAGCAATCAGTCTCTAAATTCTGCGCAACAGTACGTCTGTCTAGGTCAACTACTCACAGGGGATCCTGATCATGAGAAGGAAACTTGCCGAAGAATAAAAATAGATTGCTGCGCATACGGCATGCATTACCAAGTCATGACCAGCAACTTATTGTCACTATACTTGAAAACAAAAGGATGCAATAATTACATTCTACCAGTATTGACATCAACGCTGGCAATGAATGGCAACAAATAATTGAGGATTTTAGCCGAGAAAGTCAAGGAGTAGAGTTGAAGATAAAGGTAATGTTAAATAGCACGAAAGAGAACAAGAATATTTGATTAGCAATCAGTCTCTAAATTCTGCGCAACAGTATGTCTGTCTCAACGGGGCAGAAACGTGGAGGTTGGCAAAGAAGCTTTCGAAGAAGTTGAAGACCGCGCAATGAAGGATGGAACGAAAATTATTAGGCGTAACGTTAATAGACAGGGAGGTGGTGGCGTGGGTTAAAGACCAAACGGGAGTACGTGATATATATTCTGCTTGAAATTAGGGGGGAAATGGAGATGAGCAGGCCGTGTATTGTGTAGGATGAATAACCGGTGGTGGTGTTAGTGTTACAGAATCGATATCAAGAAAATCAAAGCGCAGTCGAGGACGTCAGAGAATTAAGCGGTGTGATGAATTTAGCATAGTAGCAGGCATAACTTGGAATCAGCTAGCGCAAGAGAGGCGTTATGGGAGATATCTGGTAGAGGCCTTCGTCCTGTGGTGGACATGAGAATAAGGTGATGGTGATGATGATGATCAACTAATCGATCAAACAATCATTCAACCGAAATTTCCATGTAGTGGCCAGGACCGGCTATGGAGCCTTCGTACAGTTGCACTCAAAAAGTAATACCGTAGACAAAACGTAAAGACAAGATAAATCTGGTATTCAAAACAAGGTGAGGTAGAGAAACAAATAGGAGCAAATAGGGAAACAGAAAACGAGGAGGTGGGCGTGAAAAGGAGCTAGTCATACATCATGATTATCTGCATGTATAAATAATAATAATAATAATAATAATGATAATAATAATAATAATAATAATAATATCATAGGTTAATTTGGGAAATTTAATCTCAACCACTCAAGCACGAATGCATTTGGCACTGACACTAGGGTTCCAGTCGCTCCTTCGTATGCTTGCAACGTTGCCAGCCCCCGTTACCGTATTCGCACACAGAGGCATGGACCACAGTCGCATGTATTTCTCCCGACAGTTGTCGCTTGTAGGAAGAAGATTATGGTTCCTTCAACAATAGCACAAGTTCATTGTGGGAAATTGCCCAAGAGACCCAAAGTATCCTAATATATAAAAATATACAAAAGAAACAGGCATAAACCAAATAAAATAGTGCATATTACGGTAGTTAGCCCTGCATAAATTAAAGCATTAACCCTTTCTTACTCAAATATTCTTGACGAAGTGAAAAATTTATATTACGTGCGCTTGAACGACAAACGACAGGGAACAAATAAAGACAAAATTCTCGCTGGAGTTTCTGGGAAATTAACGACAATGTTTATCCCACGAACTTCCAACTCAGTGCGTTGTAAGCTTTATGTAGTTCTTCGGACCTTATAATTCACAAGTGTACAGGTGTGAAATATGGCCAGACATAATTTAAAGGCCATTTTTTGGCCAGCCAAGGCTGGTTATATGCATTAGGCAGCGGGCTTTAAAAACACAACAGCACAGAGGCCTAATCTCAGTGTGATGTCACGTATGGATATTGATTGAGATATCAGGGAAAGTCCTATTTATATGAGGCATAAGGCCAACAAATTATTCAATTACAATTGCTTGCACTCACATTTCGGAAAATAGTTCGGCTGTTTGTTTTTCTCAATGTCAGATAATTCATGTAAAGCTATACGATTCCTACGGAAATCAATGAACCACATAGGTTGAGAGACGAAAGAGAAGAGGAAAGGATGCATAGAAAGGCCGGGAGGTTAACCAGAGGCAGTTCCGGTTGGCTACCTTGCACGGGGGGAAGGATGAAGGGGATAAAAAGAGAAAGAGAGCGGAAGGGCGCGCTAGATGTTTTATTAGTTCAGCTGGAGCAAAAGATTGATGTAAAATCATCTCACAGATTTCAAATTTCGTCTGTTTCTTGTTGTCTTTCTCCATTTTTTTTTCGGGATCTGAATTTCAAAACATGACGGATAAACAATTTATGCAAATATGGCGTAGAATGAATGAAACAAAAAGCATTAACAGGGTGATCGTCTTGATTCACAGGCCCAATCATAGATAGCTCGGTTGCCGTTCCTATGGCAACCGCGTAGCCCCGATTATAGTACGCTGTGCGCCGATGCTCAGTGTAAGCAGCACTTCATAAACTAAGGCCAAAATATACGAACTTGGCCACTTGCTCTTGTTTCGTAACAAAGGTTCATACCTGCTACAGAGAATTCGCCATCAAGCTGGTGGTTTTACGAGTCTTTCAATGAGATTGCAACCAGAAATGAAACTTAGAATATCAGAGCTCAGAGCGTGGGTAAGCTTCTGCAGAGCGGCCTTCGACTTTTGCTGCATCCGAGCTGTGGCGCGCACGTACGAATACAGGGAAAATGGACGAGCGAAACGACACAGAAATAAAAAAAAAGGATGTTTTCGGAAAGAGACGTCCTCGCAGCCGGTTTTCCCGTTATTCCAAAACATATTCCGCGCCGCTAGTCTAGCAGCTTGGAAGAGAGAACTCGTTGATAAGAAGACCCGACCTGCCTGCAAGCTGCCAGCCAGCTCGAGTCAGTTATATCACCACTTAGTGTGAAGATCACCCGATCCGCTTACAAAGGTCCCGAAAATGCTGGACAATCTGCTTTCTTCCTTTAAAAAAGTAAGCGTAAGCTGACTAAGTATTTTAAAGAAACGAGCTGTTGTGCCAGGGGTCCTCTGTTTGAATTCTGTCATTGAACGATTTCGTTTATGGTGATCGATTAAAGCCAACGTCTTTCTTAGCAACGTTACCAGCGCTTTTCCATATCGGGTATGTTTGAAACCTCTTTCTTGGGCCGATTCCGGAAGCAGCGCCCACAGCCGCGCCAATAAATGTGCATCATTTTCAGGTTTAAAGTCTGTTAATTTTTTGAACTTTTTAATATTAATGTCTGAGCAAACTTAAGATAAAAGGCGTACGCCGTCGGGGTTTTGTTTCGTGACATTTGTTTGTGGGCTGCCGCTCTCAAAATCCTGAGAAATTATTTCGTCAATAACGTAAGACCTGGTACCGGTAACATTCGCGATAGAACGCTGTGGCAATAAAACCCACGTATACTACATGTCATATAGCATGGCATGGCATATAGTATACGTATACCTAAATATATACGAAACCTCACGGCGACAACGATGGCAAAAAAAAATATTCTCTTGGAGTGTCCACATAACTGCTACATAAACACAACGCTCACCTAAATGACGCGAGGCTCTGCAGGGAATTCCACGGAACCGACGCAGCAGGCACGCGAAGCGCAGCCATCTGGCTTCTCTCGCGGCCTCGTGCGAGACGTTGCAATGAAGCGTATTTCGGGAAACGCTGCTAGTACAGCGCTTTGGTTTCAGGCGTGGAACGAGACGGAACACCGCTCCGCGGTTAGCGTCTGCGAATAATTTTTCGTACTTTTTCTTTTTCCGCTCATGCCGCTGCAACCAACTTTATACTACTTAGACTTTATTCAGCTTATCTGCTCAGAATATATATTTAAGGCTATCAACTGTTCCCTACAGAATGTATTGATCCTCTACTATATTTGGGAAATTGCGAAAGTCATTCCTACACGGAACTCCTTGTAACCAAAATTAGCTGTCGAGAATGGGGCTTGCGAGATTTGTTTGTTTTTCCTAATGTTTAGAAGTTGAGGACCTCAATTTAAAGCATAAAAACGAAAACCCATAAAATTCCATAAGTACTTCTTCAAACGAAAGTGAAAATCAAGAGCGAGGACAGAAAGATACATCACGTGAGTAAAGCTTTCATGTTTGTTTGCTTTTCTTTCTTTTTTACATTCACGCCACAGGGCATAACCAAATGCAATGTGCCCCAAGAAAAATATAAACTTGCTGCACAGAAAAAATGTTAGGATGAAGATGGGTCAAAGAGGGGAGAAACACAGGCCAACTTCGACCTTTCTTTTAAAATGCGAATTTCAGAATTTCAGAAAATGCTGCGAATTTCAGAAGATACTATCATATTTGGGCTTATGGCCATTGCTGTCTCAGTAAGTGTTCTTGAAACTTGACAACTTCAGTCTTTGAATCATCTAGAACACAATGTAGTTCATCCTTACCGGCAGAACATTAACCGGGCACAAGCAGACGCCACCAAAACCTATGACGTCACTGCGTGGTGGTACGGGAAGTTCAAGGTAGCGTCGCCACCTCACTTTGGTTTTGGCGTCTTTGCTGGCTTATCAGGCCAAGTCTCCTGTCACGGGCGAAAAGGACTTTGTCGGTGTTGTAGAAGGGTGATTTACCGATAAGACACACATTATTTTTTTTCTCTCTTGTGTCTCTTAACGCGCATTACCATTCCAGATATCAGCACGCCGTATTGTACAATTTTACTTCTAAACGCAGCACCGGAGTGCATGGAACATAGCTGAGGGTGGACCTAATAATAATAATAATATATGGGGTTTTACGTGCCAAAACCACTTTCTGATTATGAGGCACGCCGTAGTAGAGGACTCCGGAAATTTAGACCACCTGGGGTTCTTTAACGTGCACCTAAATCTAAGTACACGGGTGTTTTCGCATTTCGCCCCCATCGAAATGCGGCCGACGTGGCCGGGATTCGATCCCGCGACCTCGTGCTCAGCAGCCTAACACCATAGCCACTGAGCAACCACGGCGGGTGCTGAGGGTGGACCTTCGCTTCGCTCCGCAGAATTCAGACCATCGGTACAGCGGCTTCGAGTTCGATAGTTCTGCACGCAACTATACCTCGGCGGGACGTGGGGGCATCCTGTTTACCTGCCTGCGTCAGAGGGCGGAGTCGAGTCGCGGTGCGTGCGTACAGGGTGACGGAAACGCTGTCCCAAGAAGGAAAGTTGTGTGCACGTGATGGGGCTGAATGCAGGGCGAAAGGCGAGGAACGCGTGGAATGCGACAACGAGGGGGATAAGATCGCGTGAGAGAGGCACGCACTGCAGACAAATGGACGAGCCGTTGACCCACTCGACATCCTGAAACATTATCGCTCCTGAAGGCCGGCGTACGTTCTTCGAGTATATCGCTGGTTGGCGCTTGACGTCGATAAAGTGTTGCAACCCGATCGACTTAACCGACCTTCGTGTACTCTCCCCCAGCATGTGGACCTTAGACTATCTGACGTGAACTGAACAATTGTCTGAAATAATATTTGTGCTTGTTTACGTGTCTAGCATTCAAAGAAGAAGAGAAATTATTAGTTGTTCGTCGGCGATGGTTGTTTTACTGTCTCATCGGCGACACCGTGGGAACAAAATCGAGGCTGGAGAGAGACCGGTTCTACGAAAGAAGTGAACTTTTTTTTTTTATATGTTACACTTAGGGCGTCAAATTTCATTGCAGTATCTTTACACCATTGCGGTTGCAAGGCGTTTTCAGCAGTAAACAAAAAACAGCGGAAATTTCCACAGTGCGATATAAAATGGGAGTGGGTTACTTGAACACGAAGCCAACGTGACCTGCTGCATGTATTCAAGCGAAGCCGCTGTCATTTCGCTAGTACGTGTTTTCTTTTATCTTTTCTTAGTTTTTCTTTTTGTTTCTTCTGTATTTTTCTTTACTGGCAGTTAAAGTCGACGCTCCTCTTATAGGCGCCATAACGCCACTTGTTCCTGACGTCACCGCACCTGATAGCAGCGACGATTTACTCTCTTTCTACAGGGCACTATGGTACAGGAAGCTTTATCACACCTTTATTCTTCTTATCACCTCTTGCGTTTCTGACGAACGGCGGTGCGATAAGGTTGGGAAAATACCCATGCCATTCAAGCAACGCAGCATTAAGCCGACACCGCATAGTCACACAACAGTTAAGAAGTTGCGTGCCGCTGTGACAGTCATTGAAGCTGCATCTTTAAGGTGTTGAAATGTGGAAGAGGTTTGATGGCTGCCAGTCTGCACAGAATACCAAACAATCTTGGCATAGAGCTAAGGCTTATTTTTACATGTTGCGTCGGCCGCCTGTCGCCATATTCGCGAGTGTTAACTATAAGCCTAACCACCCGACAAGAATATGGAACAAGCGGCGTGGATTATCTAGCACGTGCGAAAGCTCAAGGCGCCGGGGCAGTAGCGATAATGGTAACCAGTACCGCTAAAATGAATGGCGCATTTGACACCGCTAAATTCAATGGTTTAACTGGTCTAAGATAACTGAAACAGTCGTCGAACAATTCATATAAGTTCATGGGTCAACCAGCCCGTCGTGTCCTCAGCTTAACAATATCTACTTGAAGCAGCGAAAGAGAACATTGGGCGGTAGTTATATAAACAAAAGCGCTGAGCCGCGACGTTGCAAGTGAGAAACTTCATAATTGGCTGTGAGAGCTATAGCGTTGACTGCTCTGTACACAGGGTGTCCCAGCTAACTTTAGCCAGAGTTCCAAAAAATATGCCAACGCCACGCAGCTGGACAGAACCAAGGTAATATAGCTTGCCATCGCTTGGAGATACTCAAATTATTTGTTTTTCCGCATAATTTGATAATTAGTCATAAATAATTAGGCAACTTCTCTAATATTACATATAGACGAAAAGTGTCAATGAGAAAATGGTAGGGCGACACGAAAAACTCCCCATACAGCTCTCTGTTGCTCAATACGTGCTAGATAAGAGTGTTTTGCCGAGCGTGAGAGAAGCCTGCAAATGCACGCAAAATTACCGTGCGATGGCGCCACCTTCAGGCCCATACCTATCTTACTCCCGCACGTCTTGTCCTCTTCCACCCCGGGACGCACTCGCCGGCTTGCCGCTTATGTGACGGCTCCCGCGCCGATTACGTTCACGTCCTATTCTCCTGTCCGGCACACTTGCCCCCTGCCTCTTGGCGCCTAAGCAATCTGCAGCAGTGGGAGGCTGCTTTGTCCAGCACCGAGCCGGATATCCAACTCCGGCTGGTGAACTGGGCGGAGGACGTCGCGACTAGGCATGGCCTGGACGCCACAACCGGCAGCCTGAAGGCCGCCCACAACGCTGCTTTTTAATTTTTTTAATTTGTTTTTACTTTTGGCCTTCTCATCAATAAAAGTTTTTCACCACCACCACCACCGTTCGCTCGAGTCACTTTGTGTGCATTTGAGGGCTACTTTGACGCTCGCTTGGAAAATAGTTTTATGTAGCACCCATTGAGCAACAGAAAAATGTATCGGGAGTTTTTCGTGTCGCTCTGCTATTTTCACATTGACTCTTTTCATCTAGTTATATTTGAAAAGTTAATTAATTAAGACTAATGATCTAATTCGGGGGAACAAAAATGAAAATAATTTCAGTATCTCCAAGCGATGGCAAATAACATTAACTTGGTTCTGTCCAGCTACGTGGCATTCGCATATTTTTAAGCTCTGGATAAAATTAGCTAGGACACCCTGTATATAGAGCAGTCAACGCTGTATATATATATCTCTCACAGCCATATTATGACATTTCTCACTTCCAACGTCCCTGCTCAACGCATTTCCTGAGTATACACTTTAATCTATTCGAGTCCCCACCTTGGCCCCAATAACCTACAATGAAATAACCAAACACTTTTACTTGGGACGACGTCTCTTTCCGCCCCCGCACCCCAAACTAAACAGGCCGCAGGCGCTAACGCTACGCTTATTACAGACAGATATACCTATCCAAACCCGGCCACCTTACACATAATCTACCCGGACGTCTACCCAGACGATGCGTGCCCCTCGTGCGGGGTCACGGCGACACTCGCACACGTGCTCTGGGAGTGAAGAAACGCTCCGCCCGACTCCACCTCCGACAAGTGGGAGAAGACGCTAAGAAGCCCGCTCCTACAAGACCAGCAATGGGCCGTCCAGCAGGCTCGCGCAGCGGCCGCCAGGTATTCCCTGTCGGTCCCTGCGTGGGAGACGTCCACTGCGCGCTGACGTGCGTCCTGCAGGACTTTTATTAAAGTTTTTCCAATCCAATCCAATCCCCACCTTGGCTCAAGAGCGCGTGTTTACGCAAAATGCAGCGCTCGCGTTTATTAGTCAGCCCCACGCCACGTGCAGAAAGCGTCGTGGTTTCAAGCGATAGTCGTGGGTCACGGCCGCAGTCTGGCCGTCCTTTCTTTACGGAAGCTCGGAGCACGTCAGAAGACCCATGCACTGGCGCCAATTTGCTCCGTGCGCACCCTGTGTTTATAGGTTTAATGTCAACGGACGCCCGCGGGCAGGCGAGCTATTCATAGCCGCCGTGGGCTGGAAACGGTCCAGTGAGTGCGCGTCACTTGAGGCGCAGGTTGCGATCGTCGCGGTGGACTATCCGTTAATCCTGGGCAGCTGCAGCGCCGTTCTCTGCGTTTTGTACAGGGAATCAAGCAGAGGGAATCAAGCACAGATGTCGCGATAAATGGACACAGTTGCGACAGGAGCGTCAGCGGATACGGAAAGGAGCGTTGCGCGCACAAGTCGACTGTGCGCACGCGCAACAAACTAAACGTCAAAGGTGCCCTATACGCCTACGTCTTACGAGAACTTCACTTGCAAGATCACCTCAATGAAGCCTGAACAGGCGGCATGCGCCAAAATACAGCACTTTTGCGACACCAGTGAAGTTATTGAAACCGTCACCTTTTCGTCCGTTTCGTTAAGCACATGAAGAGTTTGGTCATCGTCGACCTTATTATATCGTCGCCAGACCACCTCGTAATCGCCAGCTTCACCGTAGCCATAGGGCGACGAAGACACAAAATACCGTCTACAACCGCCGCCGCTGGGATCTGAGCCCACGTCGACCAGTCGACCGCGCTAATACTGAGCGGTAGTGGATTTCTTTATCTTCTTCTTTTTTTCTTTTTCGTATTGCGGGAAAATCCAGTCAGCAACGCAGGCAGAACGTTGTTTACATTATATTTGCCCACACACGCGCACGCAAAGGACACGTAGAGATATAAATCAGATGGGAAGGACAGGGAGGTTAACCGTTAAGAGCTTCTATCTGTTTTGATACCCTACACTGGTGGAAAGCGTGAAGGGGGAGAAAGAAAGCCGGAAAAGATAGCGGAGAGTGAAATCAAACTTGCGTGATGTTGCGTTATAGCGCAACAACAATGCTGGTCAATAATATTGATACATGGTGGTGGTAACAACTTTATTGACATTCTGCTGACTTATGATCTGGCAGGCCCGAGTCCTATAGATAGAATGGCCCCTCACGAGGAGCGACCCTTTCGGCCCAGGCAACGAGGGCTTTTTGTAGTTTTTGATCCGGCGTTCTGAGCAGCTCCTCCCACGTCTGTTATGAGGGAGCTAGCTGGCAGGAGCGACCATACATGCATATTGCGTATTTCTTGTGGACGATGCACGCGGGCGCCCCAACGAAGACGACGAACGCTCTCCGGCTCTCGAGCTGTCGGCTGAACTGGCCAGCGCTGCCGTTACCTCTTGTAAATATACTTTGTAAACAGTCTCCAGTTCTTAATGCTTCGTTCGCGTAACATTTTAGTGGAAGGTGCCGTTCCCCGTCCACGCCACGAAGCTCCGCAGCGGCCGCACCATCCTGCTTTCCGCCATGACTCCCGGTGACGACACCTCGTCTGCTTCTACTCCTGCGACCACGACAACAACGTACGTTACCGTATACCAATCCCCGCGTTCCTGGCATATTCTTCAGCCAAGATAATGTCGATGTCGAGGACCGGCTCAGCCTGTGCGAGTGTGTCAGCCGAAACAACCGCTGGGACCCTACCATTATGCTAGCGAATGTCTTATTCTACTTGGGCGGAGCTCCTCGTGTCTGGTTCCGGACACACGAGGACGAGATCTCTAGCTGGGAGGCTTTCAAGGAGAAGCTCAGCGACCTCTTCGGAAATCCCACTGGTTGGCAGCTGGCTGCTAGAAAAGAGCTTGCTATCCTAGTTCAGTCTTCAACTGAATCGTATGTCTCGTACATACAAGACGTGCTCGCTCTTTGCCGGAAAGTTGACGAGAAAATGGCCGAGGTTGATAAAGTCAGCCACGTATTGAAAGGCATCGCGGAAGACGCGTTCAACTTGCTCGTCTTCAACAATGTGTCCACCATCGACGTCATTGTCAAGGAATGCCGCCGCTTTGAGCTCGCCAAAAGCCGCCGCGGCATTCCACGGTTCTCCCGGCTCCCTAACACGGCTGCGACGTCGTCTTGCGTCGACCTTACCGCTTCACCACCCTTAAATGAGCACGTCACACGTATTGTTCGCCGCGAGCTCGAGGCTACAAGTCCTGCACCGTTCCATCCACGCCCACTTAACCCCACCATTGACCAACCCGCCCCAGCGATCTCTCTCATTCAGGCAATTGTGCGGCAAGAATTTGCAGACCTAGGTGTTCCTACCGCCTGCTCCGTCTGCCGACCTGACGCCCGACCCGTGCGGACAACTACGCCTCACAACGATCTGTATTCCCCTCCCAGATTCCGCAACCCTGCCGAGTGGAGCACTCCGGAAGACAAGTCCATTTGTTTGCGTTGCCTCCGCATTGGCCACGTCGCTCGCCACTGCCGCACCTCCTGGACGTCACCGTATTCGAGCTCCTTTACCCCGTCTCCTCGCCCATATGCCGACCCGCACCGTTACTCGCCTCACCGTTTACATCCTACCTCTGACGCATCCGTCGACAGTCGTCCTGCTCTTACCGAGAGCGTCGTCGTCTGTTCATGTGTTTCGGAGGCCAGAACAACCGATACGGTATGGTGGACGAGAATTACATTATGTGCAAGTTCGTCGGGCACATGTTGTTCTTGAAGATTACATGGCGGTGTGTTGGAGTGCAGTTTCTACGTCATCGTGTTCTTGAAAAGCGCGTGGACGGCACGAAATATTAGGTGTCAATGGTGATTGGCCTCAAACATGGCACGTGCCTACAGCATAGGATGCGCCAAGAACCCGGTCGCTGGTGGTATCAGTGGCGCAGTCAGGAAATTCTTCAGTAAAGGGGGGAAGGGTACACGCACTTTACAGGGAGAGGAGGTATTTCGGTACGAAGAAGTTTCGGGAGAGGGAGAATGGGGGGAAGGCACATGTTATGTGAACCCCCTTCCCTTCACCCACTCCTCCTGGCTACGCCCGTCGTCAATTTTATGGTCGGCATCAACGACAACAACGATGCCGCTACGACGACACGAATTCTTTACGGTATTCACGGGTTCACGGGATTCGCAGCTGCTAAGTTCCCGATATAGCTGCACTGCAAATGTACTGGGAACAGCAAAAAAATAATAAAAGAAATTTCACTGGAATATCGTAGGTGTCACTTCGTCGTTTGACTCGTGCCATCAGTGGTAAAAGAACTTGTCGCCACAGAGTTGATTAATCGCGAGCCTGCATCCTCATAACGACTCATGGAGCCAGAAATACGATCGAGAAGCCTTTAGCATTGTAACTGTTTCATCACCGGTGGCTTAGACATTGATTGACGCAAACGCTGAATTCCAAACTGGTTTAAGGAAACCTAATATTTAAATGTCCTTCGGCTCGTCTCAAATGCTTCGTTGTCCTAGTAATTGATGCGAACAGAAAACGCGACTCTTTTGCACAACTTTTCGTGACGTAGCCATACATTACCCTGACCCCGATAACACAGGAAATAACCTAAAATAAACGCCACATACGGATATTGTCTGTATCAAATAATTTCAAATGAAATGCTGGATCGTCCGGAGGTGCCGACAAAGGCAAATTTATATTTTTTTTCTAACAAACTAGGCAAGTAACCGGTCAAATATTATATAGAACGATTCAAATCATAAACGCGATATTTCTGCAAAATTTTAGGAAGAACTGAGCAGTCGTGAGTTCAGAATCTTTTTCTTTATTTGTTTAGTTGAAAAAATGCAGGTATTTGCATTTCAGCACTTTAAGGTGGAGTCATCACCAACTATATTGAATGTGCTTATCAATAGCTTAGCTTCAGCGTTATCGTACTTTCATTCTAAAATAAAAAGAAATCATGAACGCGACACCGGAATCCTGATACAGGATGTAGTGGATGAACGCAGAAATATTAACAGTTTGTGGGGCGTTTGTCAGTTAGATAGAGCGTACGTTTTATCCAAATTGAACTGTGAGAAATGAGCCGCCCACACCGGAATGAAGACAAGAAATTCTGACGCAAGCACGGCTTGTATTGCGACTTGGGGAGAGCGATAGTTCACGTCGAAGTGAAATATACGCGCTGAAAACATAATTTACTCCTTTATTTTTGCACATTGAAAGTAGTCTTTCACATATTTTTTTCTTAGCAATAACAGGCGCAGGTAAATAACAGTGTCGTAATTATAGAAACAATTCCCATGACCGGATTTCGACACAAAGTCGAAAGCGAAACGTATGCCTCGCGCTACTACAGAAAGCGCAATAGCATCGACAAAGCGAAATGGCGCTGCCCATTGCTTGCGCGTTGCGGCGTTTCTGCGCTGCTGGTTCGCGAGATGAACGCTGACGTGATGAGCCAAGATGGGTTTACTGTAGTTAAAAGACGAGGGAAATCAAGCAGGAAGCTCGCTGAGCCGTTGCTCGCAATTCATACAGACGAAGACGATGAAGGCCCTGACGAAATCGCAGTGCTGCGGCGCATCTCGGAGGCGGAAGCTGACCTTCAATCGTCGGCGTACTTTGAAAACTTTCTCAATGTGCTTACAAAGTGCCTGTGCGTGTTACCTGGCGATACTAAAGTGAGCCGTATCGTTTGTTACGGCCTTGGAAACTTCTCCGCGTGCGTCAGTGCGAGGTTCCAACTCGCGCTGCTCATCTGTATTCGCCGGCAGTTGTCCCCCGTTTCGGTGGAAATCTACGATCCTGTTTTCACGGAGAAGGAGCGGAAAATACTCGAGTCACTTAGATTCGCCGTGCTGGTTCTCAACGACGAAGGAAAACGCAGCGTCCAAGACCGGACTCTTTTCTACATGCCGCATTGCGGCACGCCGCTGTACAACAGCGTGTTGTGGGCTAACTGGGACGCCGATTCGCTCGGTAAGGTTGTCATCTTTGGCAACAGCTTCGACACCATGTGGACGAACAAGCTGGACGCTACCCTTCGCAAGAAGTGTGGTTTCTTGGTAAACGTGCGACCTGCCGTGCGCGAGTTCGCAATCGCGAACGACTTCAAGTACTCGGACGTGTTCAACGACCTCGCGTTGCACACTTTCGACGCGAGTCTGTTGCATGCAGATGTGTGGAGCTCGAGGGAGGAGCCGTTGTACGATGGCGACGACGAGATTGTCTTGGCTCTCCATGAAAAGTGTAAAATCTGAGTGTTCTTGTCGTGTTGTGTTTGTAAGCCTCACTAGACTGCCGTCGGTGTAAATAATGGTCATTTTGCACAGTAAAATGGTTGCGCTGAACTCTGTGGTTCTTCATTCGTTTGACGAGCTACACAAAACAGCCTGATTACTGAACAGCTACATTATTGCACTACTCAATGACGGCGGCAGTTGCTTTTACACTCGCGTCTCATGTGTGCGGCACCTGTCACCGACCGCGAAGGTGTTTATAAAAAACAGACGAAAAAGAAACAAATTCGGAGTTAACTACTGCACGCCGTAAATGAAGAGGGCAAGCCCCATTGCCCCGAAAATTGTTGACATCGGGAATACTGCCGGCATAACTTCACATGGGAAGACAACACGAACAAAAAAAAAAAAAAATAAGCAAGAAAAGAGCACTTCACATTTTCACTTTGAAGGAGTGTGAGATTAAACGCTTATTACTCCGGTTTAGGCGCGTGATTTCAGAAACGGCAGCACGCTTAGCAGCATCCCATGACATGAAGTTACGTTGCACCCATCAACAACTACGTACGTTTTCCCCGCTTCCGTTTCAATTTATGCCGGTAGCACCATAGGACACCTACCAAGGAGGTGTTAAGGGTCACTACATCAGACGCCGTCATCGGCGCCGGTAGCATGTACCTGACGCCCAACGACAGACGCGACTCAAGCTAACGACGATGCTCGATTCGAGCAATAATTTGAGATGACATTTTATTATTTCTTTCTTTCGCCCGAGTCCAAGGACTTCGAGCCGTCACCTGAGGCCACCACAATTAAAACTGCCGGACCATTCATCAATAAAGTTTCTTCTTCTTCATCTTCCGTAATTACGCTATAAATGGCCCCCAAGCGAAGGCACGCTTTTTGGCCTCGCCTGTTCAAGGCCACCCAGCCTACGCTCTTCTACTGCATCCATGGGGTGTTTGCGCTTGTAGATTGCCAGCCTGCTGCAGTGCCTCTCTCCGCGCGACGCGCAGTTGTGTCATGTGGCCTGCGCCCTGCCCGTACCTCCCCCTCGCAACCAGCGCGCGGCGTGCGTCATGCGTCATCTCGGGCGAAGGCCGCTAGGTGGCTGCCGCGATCGTCAGTGCGCCGCCGTGCCATCGCCGCGACGCTTGCGGGAAGCGATGAGTCTCCGCTGCCGTGGTCAGTGACGAACGCTGTGAGCCTCGGGGTGCCACCGCTTCAGCCATGCACTAGCGGGCCATCGGTAGATCAGCAAACCTTTTGTTATTTTTTAATTCAAAATTTAGCTTTATCCCCGTTCCCCGCTGCCGTTTGGTGGAAGTGTTCCAGCCCCGTAAACCAACCAAGCCTAGCGCGGCCAACTCCCTGCTCCCCAGGATGGTGCCTTCACGGACGGCTTCTAAATTATTCGGTGTTTCGTTTGTGAGTCGCAAAATCTCCTCGTCGTGCAGTGACGCTCCTGTGTACAGAATGGATAACGGCAGCTTACGAGCCACCAGCCTCCTAAGGATTTTCGCCTGCGTCCTTTTGCTACTGGTAAGTGATGGAAAAAACATTTTCACACTGCCGTCCCCGATTTCGCCTCTAGGCCTAATTTGCGGTGTTACGGGCGAGTTTGACGGCTCCGTTTCGGCGTTGTAGCGGCACGATTTCAAGGTGTGCGTGCTTTCAGAGTGGTCTTGTCACATGAGCGTGCACGACGCGCTCGGTGCTTCCGCAGCAAACCGCGCGACCTGTCGATGATAAGCGACACAGCCGAGTCAGACTCGGCTTCGTGTCCGGCTTTCTTTTTTACCTTGCGACAGTTGTATCGCGGTTCACCGTCTTTTCCTGTCAAGCTTCTCGTAGTAACACGGTTATTTAGTAGTTTCTCGGTACTGATTTGAGAACGTTCGAGTTGTAGTTGATCTTGCGAACTGTACCGGCGTCGCTGTACATATCAAACTGTGCTGTTTTGAACCGGTGTTTCCTCTTGCGCATGTAACCCATTTAGCCATTTGTGGAGGATGTATTTGGCCGTGTAAATTACGTATGTATCACGAGTAGTAAATTGGCTTGTGGCTCAGTCCCACGGGCTGCTTCATGGCCCACAGCTATCTCGTTTGCCGCTGTAGCAGTGAACCAGTGGCGATCGATGGGGCTAGCTTGTTTGACGTTTCTTGACGTAACTTTTCTTTTTGTAGTCAACGTGGCCGGGTCGCAAACCCAAACACTTTACCAGTGTTATCTACAAGTGGACTTGACGTACCCTTGGCTAGCCTTACTAAATGCGGCCGTGCCCCCGTTCTTATTCTTTTTTTTTTTCTTCTTTTGAGCATTCCTGTTGATTTGACAATGTGCCAGGCGGCGGAAAACGAAAACAATGTTCGCAATAGCTCGCGGCTGGACAGGCTGTTTGATGAAGTGTCAGTGATGTCACAGTGATTTCGAAGTTGAAAACGCGTAGCGAATAACAAGCCTTCAAGGAATTCTGTAATAAATAATGCAGGTGAAAAACTTGGGGTAACAGGAAAGTGCCACATTTATTTCGTTTTCACTGAAGAGGCAGGCGGCTCTTAACTGGCGAATGTTGAATGAACTGGTTTCATAACGTCTCAGATTGCTCAAACGTCACACAATCCTTTCTTCGCGCTAATGATCTTCGCTGTTGCTTGCTGTTCTCAGATTCGTTTTGACATTTTCCGTTGTCGATTCTGTTCGGCCGACTGGTTTAATTATTACGCTTTCCAGGAAAGGCGCTGCGCCATGTTATACAATTTGAAGTGTACTGCGCCCCTCGTTTTCCTTATATCGAGCGTCGGCCACATGAGGGCATTCATTCGTTGGCGTCATTGCATTAATTCAATGTAGGTCGCGTATCGCGATCTGCTGATTTCCTTTCAACTGAACCCGTAAAGCTTACCCGTTGGAAAATTTCACGTTGTACTCCATGCTCGGTGCCTTCTTTTACTCGCGATTTTGCGTGTGCAGATGCGCTCGGAATCATCCGCCGCGTCAAATGATGGGAAAGTGACAAAACGTTAAGTTTGTGGTGTTCTCACACATCACTTCTGCGTTTGAAGAATGTAGCAGGCCAGAAGACTTCAGTAGGGGATACACAGATATGTTGTACCCCAGACCTTACAAGGCGCAGACTGTCGAATGCTGGTTTCGCAATGCCACAATACAAGGGCTAAGGTAGGCGGCTTTTCTTTGTATGTGTGAGGCATAAGGGCAGTGTTCCCGTAGAATGCTTACGTTTTATATGCTAACCTGTGTGCATTTTGTATCCGCTAGAGCGCTGTATAACTGCCCAACCCTTTTAAAGGATACGACCACGTGTAATCGTCGTAATGATCCTGCTGAATGAAAGAAAAGCTTGTCTCAAATTCTACGATGATGGGAATGAGGTGGCGGAAGGTAGAACACTCGCGACGGGTGTGAGGTGCGTGTGCCTGATTAAAGAGCCTCTGCCGTGAACGGACGGACGAGAAGGCGGAGCTGGTGATAACTGTAGTAGTAAGATAACTCAAGGGGGTAACGGCTGGAGGTGCGAGTTCACAGAAAGCTTTCTGCTTACGTCAAAGTGATCCGCGATTGGCTGTCGCACGCTGCCCGGCGATGATACGATATCGCGCGAGTCGATAACCGGGCGACCACTAGGGGCGTTCGCGAATCACGAGTTGCACTGCTTACGTAAGAGGCGGAATCCGGCCGGGCCGCCGGGCGGTGTTGCGACAGGCCGGTTTAGCTTTGTAAGTCAAGGGCGACGTTTGATCCGCACGCAGCGTCGCTGTCTCCCGGGAGCAAAAAAGGAAAGAAAAAAATGTTTGCTTACTCGCCGCACGCTCGAAAATGCAGTCATTGAAAAATGCGAGCAATCTGGTGTGCTAGCAGCGCCTCTACAGGATCTGGTTCGCGTCGTGAACGAATCCGTAGGAAACTGGCGAGTTCCATCGTCGTCGTCTTGCGAGTGTACATTTCATTTCTCGCCGGTTTTCCACCTTCAATTTCGTAGCCCTAAATACGCGAGCGTGTTTACGCAAGTGTAGAATATGGCTTAACTATATTGTTGCTCTGTAGTGAGAAATCGCCGGCATGCATGACAAAATTTAGTCATCTGGCTGTAAAATGTAGTGAAGTGTTAGGAAGGACTTGGTCGGTGTTACAACTTCAAAAACTCCCATTATCGGAGCCAGTTTAGCGTACGCAATCGCACGGACCCCCAAGCCCCGCATAAGGCAGGGACATCATGTAAATCGTCTTAAATATTCTGAGCCCGTATTCAAAAACCCCCCAAAAACGCTCGCGTGCTAAGATTGCTGCTTAGACGAAATATCGAAAATCGCATGCGGCGCGGAGAAAACGGCACAGAACGGGATAGTGGGGTGTGGCCTGTTTAGGCTAGGAGTGTTTTTGACGTACGCCATGTTGTGACGGTCTCGCGCTATGCGCCAATAAAGGCTGCAGGAGGACTTAAACCACATCACGTTTTGGCGCCGAAACCCGCGGTCGAACCAGGAACCTTTAGATCTTCAGTATGAAGGGCCCTGGTTCGACCCCGGATTTCGTTTTCTTTGCTTCTAAGATATGCCTTCTAAAGAAAACCCACTTCCGAAAATGCGAGAAATCAGAATTACTCGAGTGCCTTTCGGAACTACTTCGAGTCCCTTTCTTCTAGCAGCTGTGCAGTACCACTTCAACCACATCGAACCGCCCTACGAAGAAACAGCTGCGAAGCTCAAGAAAAGCTTCCAGGTCGACGACGTAATTTTTGGCACTTCGACAGCTGAAGAAGTGCTACATTTGTACCAATAGACGAACAAGATAATAGAACTGGCCGGTAGGAAGATGCAGAAATGGGCGGCGAACTGTAGGTTGCTTCAAAGAACACTACAGGAAAATGAAGAAACACCTACGGTTGGGTCCCATTTGAGTAAGGTACTGTGGCTGTACTCGGACACCAATATTATAGCCCATACTAGACGCAACCAAATACACTCGCTGACATAAGATTCTTAGGTTAACCGCACGGTTAAGGGGATATATCCACAATTGTCAAAGGCGAGCCCACCCTTCATGGGAAGGTCCCCATTTGTGCTCCAGAAATGTGAGCCAGCGAATAAGTATAGCTGAAGAACATGCAGTTGCAGGCATTTAATAAAGAGATCGTCGCAGTGACTGATGGCTTTGAGTCGTTTTTGTTGCGCGGCGTGGAGTACCAAGTGTCCTATATTCCGACAATGATCTAACATTTAAAGCAGCCAGTCGTGAACTCGATACCATAGGTTCTTCGAGACATACAAGTGCAGAACTTTTGTGCGACGAGCCATATATAGCGTGTAAATTTACTGAGGAGCGTGCTCCTTGGGTAGGCTTTTGGCAAAGGATGATTCGGACTGTCAAACAATGCCCCAGGAGAACGTTAGGGAGTGGTAGCTCCAACTTTGAACAGCTCGGTACGCTTTTGGCATAGGTCGAGGCAGTGGTTAATTCTAGACCATTTACACATGTTTCTGCGGACGCTGCAGACTTTGAATTCTTACACTTGCTCGTTTTTTTTTAACGCTTCGACAACTTACAGCTCTCCCTCACCGTGAAGTTAGTGAAGCGTCAGGGAATCGCACCGACACGCTGCGCCTATGCAGAGACCGGCAACGCAGGCTTTTTCTAGAATCGCTGGTACTCAAAAATTGATGACATTGTATTCATACGTGAGGACAAAGTGCCGATAACATTCTTGCAAATGGGAAGGATTTATAAAGTATACGAGAGCACTGACGGAAACGTTAGAGCATGCAGGATTCGGCTAGAAAACAACACCCTGATTACGAGGGCGATACCACTTCTATCTCCGCCAGAAACACGAGATGGAACTTGTTGGGGCCGGATGACGTTGGTAATGGCGTGCGGCGAGGAGAAGACGGTGAGGAACGGGATAGGGGTGTGGTGGTCTGTTTAGGCTATAGGACTGTTTTGATGTACGCCGTGTAGGGGCGCCATCGCGCTAAGCGCCAATAAAGGCTGCAGAAGGACTTTTCCCGCAGGACGTATTACTACAGAGAAGCCGACCAGCCAATGGCGAAGCTCACCCATACGAGCGAAAAGCTTTACGAATTCTGCCCCTGTGGATTTAGTTTCCGAAACCACGATCTGATTGCCCGTAGTAGGGGGACTGCGAATTAATTTCGACCGTCCGGGGGCTCTTTAACGTGCACCCAACGCATGGAATGCAAGCGTTTGTTTTTTCTGTAATAACAGTAATAATAATAGTAGGAAGAAACGCACTGATCTAAGCATCCTTCATGATTGATGTCAGCCAACCCGCCGTGGTTGCTCAGTGGCTATGGTGTTGGGCTGTTGAACACGAGGTCGCGGGATTGAATCCCGGCCACGGCGGCGCCGCATTTCGATGACGGCGAAATGCGAAAACACCCGTGTACTTAGCTTTAGGTGCACGTTAAAGAACCCCAGGTGGTCTAAATTTACGGAATCCTCCACTACGGCGTGCCTCATAATCAGAAAGTGGTTTTGGCACGTAAAACCCCATAATTTGATTGATGTCAGCCATTAGCCAATAGCAGCCGCGTATGGGAACGTGCTATATATTACGAAATAAAACGTGCGTAAAACAGTGAGGAGCTGGCTTCTGTTGAAAAGAGAGCGTTTGAGCGACTTCTCGTTCCGGCTTGTGAGCTCCACGCTCCGCGTACGACCGCAAAACTTGGCTGAGATGTTCACAGCAGCTCATGCTATCCGCGGACTTTTTTTTTTTTTCCCCACCAAGGCCATGTGGTGGTTCGGGACCACTTTAATATTACAACGAATTACGCTCACGACGTATACCTGTATATCTTCCTTTAATGGGCCGCGCATTATATTTTGGTCGCCAATGTGCACAGCCAGTGGAGTCTCTCTAACCTCCGTAGCGTTGCCTCCGCTGTATGAAACGCAGTGCAAGATTGTCACTTATTTAAAATTTCGATGTACTCAGTCGTGTATGCAGTGTGTTCTGCTTGCAGTTTGCTTGTCGTGCTCCCTACACCCTTCTCGTAACTCGTTCGGGTACCAACTGTGTTTTAAGAGATAAGAACCCCCTTCTGTATAAAAAACCATAATGTGCTCTCGTAATTAACTTCCCCACGAAAGCTGACGAGGGCGACATTACGGGCATATCGGGACATTGCCGGTATGCTCGCTGGCTAACTTATCGGGCTTGTGAAATATCGCGCGGGTATCTTCGCACGGTCGTGTCATTATGTGACAAAGTTCATTATCTATATGCTTTTTTATTCATCTGTCGATTATTCTGTTGGACTTGAGTGTTTTTTCCCCGCAGCCTTGTGTGATTTGCTCATAGAAAAACTGTAGCAGTATGCGATAAGTTAATCGATGTGATTGGGTACTTGAACGAGAGCTAGTAGCTTGATAACTTAGAGCTAATTTCGAAACCTGCAAAATCGAATACGCAGTATGCCTTGTCCGAATGTTAAGGGGCACACTTTACTATGCATACAACCGCTTGCTCCGTTGTCGCAAACCCCTTGTCACTTAGCGTTCGCTACACCGGGTGCGTCAAAAAAGTTTTAAATTCGAAGGCGTCCGAAGGCCCGTTGAGGGAAAAAGCCGACGTCTGTCATCTGCAGCAGCGAAAAGGCACCTAAGCTCGCATCGCCATTGGCTGTGACGCCACGTCATTAGCGTGCCTTGACGGAGTTCTCATTGGTTGCAATGCCACGTGACGAGCTGCGCCTCGACGGAGCAGACCGGGCGAAAGCGAACACCTGCTGTGGGCCTTAGCGCGCCAGGTGTTGCGTGAGGGGAAAGGGTATCGCCGCGACGCCACGTCACCCGCGCTCTCGGCACGAGCGCTTCTCGACGACGCAGAGCAACCATCTAGGAGGCGTTGGCAAAGCGGGTGAAAACGAACAGCTGCTGGGGCCTTAGCGCGCCCGGTGTTACGTGAGGGGAGAGGGCATCGCCGCGACGGTGGCAGGTGGCGTTAGCACCGCAGACTGCTGGTGCTTGCTGGCTAGGACAGCAAGTACCGCTATCGTACATTACTCGCTGCGCAAAACTCGAAGGACCGCTCAGCGTGGTTCAGTCGGACATTAATGCTTCCGCTTTTGGAACTCGTAAGAAGTGCTCAGGTGTCCTCGGTATTTTTTCATCCAATTACGACACTTATGGCAATATGCGAATTGTTTCGAGATATTCACTCCCGAAGTGTGCGAGTACATTAGCGTCGGTTATTTTTGCGCTTCAATGCGTAAAATGGCGCCTTGCTGAAAAACATTTAGTGGAACTACAGTGCATATTTACGGAACATTTGACGGCGCATACCTCCAAAGCAGTGCCTCCCTGAGAATTCCTTCCAAGCGGGATATGCATTTCAGTCACTGACTACAGTTTATAAATTGCCACGTACCCTAAAGTAATCAATTAGAACTTAATCAGCGAAAGTTTGTTACTTCGTCAATTGTGCATTATGACTTGCTGGGCAATGTCTATTTCTGCGAGTAATCCAGGTCATGGATTGGAATTGTTATATCTGGCGCAGGCATTTTCCAAAAGTTATGTCGTCTAAAAGAAAAAACAAAAACGAAACAAAGAAACGCACTCACCTGGTTTTAAATACAGAGCTGATTAATCATACCGTCGTCACATCAAAACGATAGTTTCATTTGTGCTTATACAGTGGGGAATCGCATCTAACGCGTGCCAACATGGGAAGGAGGCAGTTGTTGGCCTGATTCTCCCGCCAACTCGCAGAGATGAGGTTATCTTTTTTTTTTTTTTTCCCTCAAGCTTCGTGTCATCGCGTTGGAAGCCGCTAATGCAAACCTCCGGCAATCGGCCAACGCGTAATTTATTCCCGTTAACTGAGCGCTCCAATTCCGCTCGGCCTGAAGCGGTCGCGCTGGGCACACCTGGCAACAGCGCAACACCGCGCTTCTCTGATTGGTTAAGAGCGAGAAAGCGTGTTGGAATTGCGAAGCCTTCGTAGTGGCGTTGCCTGAGCCGGGCGTTATCTCGATCGCGCGATTCAGGTGTAGTCGCCGTCGGCCCGACCTGACCACCTGTTGTCACGCTTCGGGGAAAAGCGTCGCTCAAGAGTATGTGCTGTGCTGGGAGTGCTGGAAACTTCTTTCACTGACTAATGAGCGAGGCTGCTGCTCGCGCTAGGTATCGTGACACACCTCCCCCCCCCCAAAAGAAAAAATAAGAGAAAGACTTAAAGCCTCGCAGGGGTGTTTGCTAACTTGCTAGCTTTAACAACGTTATCTCCCACCTTTGCAGCTACTTTTGTCTCGCAGTCTACAAAGGGGAACGACACTATCTTTGATTGAGCGATAAGGCTCGGGCATTGTTCGGTCGGTGGTTCTGCAGTAAAACCTCGTTATGAGGAAGTTGAAGGGGCAGCCAGCATTACTTCGTAATATCCATTATTGCGTGTACTGCAATGTGAATCTATGGGCATTTCAAAGGGAATGTCACTTGCTTTGTGTCCATTATTTCGTTGTGTACCGTTTCGTTATAGCGAGGTTTGACTGCCATTAGGCGTAGGAAGCGGGATCCACACTGCTGCGAAATTCCCTCGCACACACCCCGTCCCATAGTCATTAATTAGCTAAATTATGTACTTTAACGTCCAGGAACTGCAGTGGTTTGTCAGGGGCGCTGTAGTGGGTTGTGAGGGTCGCTGGGGCTTCGAATTAAATTTGACCGCCCGGGGTTCCTTAACGCGCACCTAAATATAAGTATGCATGCGCTTGTATTTTTTTTCGTTTTTTTTTTTTTTTTCATTTCGTCGCCGTCAGAATGCGGCCGCCACACCGCGGGAACCTTTCCCGCGCCCGCCTCCTGCTGCAGCAGCAAAACCAGTCAGCCACCGCGGATGGGAAGCCGTCGACTGTCGAGCATTGCCCTTGTAACCGATTGTTCGGTTCAGTGAGGATAGGTGTTTGGAACGGGAAGCGAGTCCGGAACACATATTATAAACCACAGTTCTCTGAACTGGCCGCCGTGGTCCGTCAACCGCTGCACAAACAACCGATTGCTTTGTTTC
Organism: Dermacentor andersoni; assembly: GCF_023375885.2. Classification (NCBI taxonomy): domain Eukaryota; kingdom Metazoa; phylum Arthropoda; class Arachnida; order Ixodida; family Ixodidae; genus Dermacentor; species Dermacentor andersoni. The sequence goes on along the minus strand of NC_092817.1, from coordinate 129,016,531 downwards.
GCTGGAAAGATTAGCGACCACCTTCTCTGTCGTCCGCCCGATAGCTCTCCTGGTGGGGCCTCGACGATGTCGGCGTCTCTAGCGGGCGGCGCTCTTCGGGAGCGTTCTTGTTCGCGGACTTCTTCCGCTGATCGTATCGCCGCAGCTTACAGCGAGAAGCGCGACAATGGATGCTGCCTCCCCCCCCCCCCCCCCCCCCCGCCGGAACGCCGCGGTCATGCGAGCTGTACTGCTCGCAGAGTGCCACCTTGACCTGCCGCAGCCGGTCGTTTGTATGTATGTGTGTGTGCGCTGTTTGTGTGTGCGTGCGTGAAAAATGTGTGTGTTGTGTGGGGTGGGGTGGGGCAGGGATGAGGTATTTCATCCGAAGCCTGTCGACTAAAGTGTCGAGATTTGTGTGTGTGGGTGTGACAGAATACTTTTTGCCCGCTACTCTGAAATTTGCGGAAAAGTAAACGCACGTGCGAAGTCCATGCACAGAGTATGACCGCTTCTGCAACAGCTTTTCCAGCGCTTTTCTTTTTCTTTTTTTTTTTTGCACGTGTTTCTTTGAAGCCAGAGCTTGATTAGTATGAACGTTTGAGTTGGTGTTTGACGTTGCAATGTCGTAGCACGCTGCATCGCCATCGAGACGTCGGAAAACTTCAGGATACAAAACGGACTTGTGGGCTAGTCGGTATCGAATGCAAATAGTTTCTTACGTAATGTGCTAATAGTTCTAGCTTCCTCTGTGCCTTCTCTAGTATCGCGCGTTTCTTTGCGCTACTAACTGTTAACATTCACGATAAAGTTGTGCATGATCTCGCTTGGCAAGCAAACGCGCAACCGGCAATGCTCATTTTGGCGAGTCCGCCTTTTTCTAAAACTGCGTGATAATGTGTTGCAGCAAAACTCGCGTGTTCTGCGACTTGTTCATAGCCAGTAAGCGTATACATGATGGTGTTTCGCTTTTGTGTGCAATATGAGTGCCTTATGTTTGACGAGGTTTTTTTTTTCCCACCGGCCCTGTAATAGCCTTGGTAGTGCTTGGGTGACAACAAGCATGATAAATGAAATTAACTGCCTTGGATGCTTCTCCTGGCGGATGCAGGCTGAATGAAGGCTACGCTGCGTGTGTGTTGGGGGAGGCCGAAGGTTGCGAAGGCGGCCAACGTTTTGTGTCCTCCTCTCAACCTTCGTCCTTTCTCGATGATTACTAATCGACAGACACCGGAAGCGGAGGGGGGGGGGGGGGGGGTGATGGTGCTTCGCAATAGTTTGACCGCATCGGGTTCTTTGACGTGCACCTGAATCTACGAAGTCCGCGAGAGCTTTCGTACTCCACCACCTTCTCCTCTTTAAGGCTACTTGTCCTTTTCCTCAAGCCACAACCGGAGAGTACGTGCGGATGTTACTGGTGTGTTCCCGGTATATAGTTTGCGCCGATATTTTTTTTTCTTCACACGTTTTTCCTTTGTGTCGGCGCCGGGAGAACGAGTTTCCGCCTAGCCAGGAAAACGAGCGGACCTTAGTTGAAAAGCACGTCGTGCGGAGACTGCGGAGAGTCGCGTGATGCATCCTGGTGGGTCCAAAGTGCTGTTGGCGACTGGCGGCGAGGGGGGGGGGGGACGGGCGGGGGGAAAGAAAAGTGACGGGATTTTCGTTACTTATGGGAAAGGGCCGATGTACCCCCCAGCTTTCTTTCCCTTGCGTGCCTGAAGAAGACGGGAGTTTCGTGTTCCTTTATCGCTTTGTCTGCGGCTGTGTGCGCGCCATCTCCAGCATTCGCCCCGGTGATAAAATCACCAGCGGAAGGAGCAGGTTACTTCCAGGGGCACGCTTTGACCGAGCGATGGCCTTGCGGCAGACCTCTGCCGTGTTGCTTGATTGAAAGTTGTGCACGTTCAGTGGAGCGTTTGTGAACTCGACACAGTCACAAATTGTTCCGACGCGCACATTGGCGAAGAGAGTAAAGGAGTAGCCCTCAATTAGGTTCAACCTACTTGGATAAAAAGAAAAAAAAAGAACATAATGTCAGTCCCTCAGTCATTATTTCTGTCTCTGCCATTGGCTGGGCTCTGGAGGGCCAGGACAGCGTCCTTCGCCACGATTGGGCGTGGAAGTTCACAGTGCGATGGCTGAAACGGAGAGCTCCCCTAGACCACGCCCACCTCGAATCGGGCGGCGCAAACCCCGCAACCTGTTCTTGGGCTGCTGCGCTAATTTGCGTTCGTTCAATAATACTTCCAGTCAAAGATCCTCGTCCCAAATCGCCACTGGTGGATATGTGCTGGCTATTTTTCTCGCCTAGCTCTTTGACAAGTCGATTCGGCGTTTTGCTTGTTGCATGACGTCGAATTTTAATCTGCTACCTGCGATATCTCGAATGCCCCGCTATGCGAGGCGAGCTGTTTTTTGCGCACGAAACCCTGCACGCACTCTTTTTTTCGAACGGTTGTCTACGGTGTCCTTGTGCAGGCACTGCGGGACAGCTGCGAAGCGTAGGTGTGTCCAACGGCTGCGGCAGTTTGCTCAGGCCGCCAGCATACCCTGTCGCCTCTTTTCCAGTCGGGCGCCAGCCTGAATTCTGAGAAGGGGTTGCGAGTTGCAACCTCTCTCTCTCTCACACACACACACGCACACACACAGAGACAGACAATGCGAAACGGGGCTTTCGAGCAGTTGTTCCGGTTGTTCGTCCGTGAGGGGCTGTCTCTGCTGCCTTCACTGAACGTGCGAGAAGGGTGCTCTAGGCATGATTCATGGTTGTCCCCCTCCTTGAGCGAGGAGGTTCGCGCCCTTCCTGATCCACTTAACAATCGTCCTCGCTTCCGGGCAGTGCCGGAGTATGTCGCTTTGGCCCCCGTGCCTAGAGCGTTGGCGGCGATGGGCGCCTTCGCTCGCCAGCTCCTAGAGCTCGGCTGGCGTTCGCGCAGCCCCTCGGCGAAACGGCCACCGCCTGATTTCGGAGGCCATGCTTTTCTCACCGTAGTTTTCGACAAAAAAATTACCGCAGGGATCTACGCGCTGCGAGAGTTCCGCTTACCCTGAGGGTCGATGTGGCATTGGTGTTTGCAGTTTATTAGCGTGTGTAATGTACCTCCATTCGTATCGTGACTGATTGTAGCCACGGCAGTACGGCAGTGGTGCTTAAACACGCACAGACGCAGCACGAAAGGCAGACTGGGCTTTCATTAAAATGTTTAGTGAGCGAAATCGCCGTGTCTCGACTCGAAAACGCGGTGTCGCTTCTGAAATGTTTGCTGGCGCCTTACGTAGGCTGTGCGGGTGGAATTTGGTTGTGAATCATGCGGCTATGTGCCTTCATGGCCTTGGTGCCCATGCTGTCTTGCAGTTCTTTTCTTTTGTGCACCGAAGTGAAGCTAGTGGCGGGTCGTCATGCGAGGAGAAGCGCGGGTGCCTTTCGCGTAATACACCTTTGTGTCTGTTTTGTTTCGCAAACGTCGCCGTTCAGTCGTGTCGTTCGAAGTCCTCTCGTACTTCGGCGCCGAGTTACGTATTTGGCTTAAGCGGCACAGGCCGCGTCCACGTGTCCGTGTCGGCACGTTGGACATCGACCTGCTTTCAGATTTCATGGCGGGTTGTATGCACCGACCGCGCGAAACGGCTCGGCTCGTCTTACCGCGTGTTTTGCAGAGATCGCACTTCGCTTTCCTTGCAGTCGCGTAGACGACAGCACATGGCTGGCTCTGTTCGTTGTGTACTTGGCGCGCAGGCCCGCTAAAGAAAAGAAGATAAACACAAAAGGCGGTTTCCTTTTCTTTTTCTTTGCGCTATTGGATAGCGCGGAGTCTGCTTTTCTGTCTGTGCCGCCTTGAAATCGCCTGACGTGTTCAGATTTCTTTTGTTCTTCCTGTGCGTGACGCCACGGGTGTGACTCAACCGTTCGCGCTCGATGTGCTCGTCTCCGGTTGCGTTCACATTGTCGGCGTTTTCGCCGCCCCTGTCTCCGAGCGCTTCCGCGCCAGCGACACAGGGGGCAGGCAGTGTGCTTGCGAAATCGAGCGCTCGGTTTACACGGCGGCGGCGGCGGCATTCCGGCAAGGGCGAAATGCAGAAAGCGCCAGCTGTAGTTACCGAGCGTTCGAGAATCGAGAATTTCAGCGTGGTGGCAGGCTATAGACGATTTTATATTCCCTTCATGGGCGCCGCCATCTTGTGCTGTTACACAAACACTTTGTTTTATTAGAAGTAAACTGACGTAACATGGTCATGAAACGCTGAACGCATTTATGCAACTATATTCATGCTTGCCAATTGGCTGTAGGAGCGTACGCTTCGCCGTTAAAGACAGAAAACGGCAGCGTTAACAGCCCAAGATGGCGGCGCCCAAACGTTCCCGTAAAATATTCTATACCGGTACGGCCCGCCCGTTGTCTGTGAACGGCCCGGAAATGGCCGACACTTTCGCGGAGGTTGTGGCTACAAAAGGGGTAACCACCGCGGTTTTCGCTCCATATCGTTACGTCTATTTTTAGACGCCTACATTTCTCGTTTGCTTATTCCATGCTCTCTCCACGTCCTCTAAAACACTTTGTCTAACGTTGTATAAGCAGCAGCTACTCAGCATTAATTGCCATTCACCCAACTTTTGTATTAGCTGTGATTTTCCGAACTCTCCCCTCTAGTACCTCTGAGCTTGTGGGTATACAATAAGTAACGAATGAAAGAGAGAACAGTACAGGTCAAACACCAATGAAAACGCGACTTGCTGTCGCATGTAGCCGCATGCCCACGCTTGGAACAGAACAATAGCAAGTCGCACGTTTTCATTGGTATTTCAACAGCGCCGCTCTTCTTGCTCATTCCCATGTCGCTTGCTTTCATTTCGTAACGTCAGTATATCTCTTGCGTGCCACAAGTAATCCCGATTGGAAGTCGGCGCTTGTCCTTGTGTGCTCTTCCGATTATACGTCCTCGCAAAGAAAGTCACTCCTTTTTATGCGTTGAATCGCGTAAAAAAAAAAAAAAAGATACGTGGTCCAGGCGGGCGACAGTCTCCATTGAGGACGAACGCTGCTTCAGGCGAAGCCGAAAGAATGTGCCACGAGTTGTATAGTGGTTCGGGGCGGCAGCTCCGCATCGAGTGTTGCCACGCTTGCGGTGCCGGAGTTGCATCATCGGAACCGCGCAGGCGCGAAAACCGGCTGGAGGAGGAGCGCCCTATATCGTAATCGAACGTGTCAGCGTGTGACGTATGTACGTGTCGTGCCGATTGCGTTATACCCGCGGTAGTACGCTCGCGTACAGCGTGGAATACTTCGTTGTTCGTGGCACCTTGCCGTTGGGCTCCGCGGTGGCTGATCGCTCGCTCGGGAAGTACAGACGATGCTCACGGTACTTCATCGCTGCGCGCAGTATACATTCTAAAAAAAAAAAAAAAACGTTTACACCCTTTGGGGTGTACATCTGTCACACAACGGTAATCGTCATCTGCCTTGCTTGTGTTTCGTTTCCTGAAAACGCAGCGCCCGCTACTTTCCTGTCGGCAATGCTGTGTCATGCTGGTAACGCGCATGCCGTTCGTTACTGGGAAGTATCGGGCTCGCAGCGTTAAAGAAAATGCGGACAAGACAGATGACGTTTATTGTTGTGTGGAAAGATACCACTCAAAGCGTGTAAACTTTACTTATAGTGTAGTATATTTCCTATTATTATTTTAGCCGTGTAAGCCCCAGACTATCAATAATGCTGCGCATTTTATATACCTCGAAATTCCGATTTAAGAGCGGAAAAATTTTTTGCACGGCATATTCTTTTTTTCTTCTTTTTTTTGATAGGCTGGTGCGAGTTTGCAGAGGTGGATAGTTCCGCAAACCAATTACTAATTGACAGTTATTGTACTAAAAGCTTTCTTTACTAACATATCGTCTAGCCAACATATTGTTCCATGTTTCTTTGGTCTGTGTTTTGGCGCTACTGGGTTACACAAGCCGCCGGTGAGATTTTACGAGCTGAACGGCCGCGCTCTGTATGCAGGGGGCGACTCTGCTTTATGCGTTCTGTGCTTGGACGCCCAAATGAGATCGCGTGGACGTTCCCCGTATAGCCTTTTATCGATGTATAAGCCCCCTGAATAGAGCGAAGCCCTTGGCAAGCGGTTCGCGACCTTGCGGGCGAGCCCTGGCACTTGTGCGTGATTGAACTCTCTGATTACGTGCACGCTTATGTACACGTGGCGCTGTTGTTGTTGTTTTGTTTTTTTTCTCTTGCGTTCTCGCCACGCGAGGCGAGCTTTCTGCCAGGCGAGGAGCAATGAACTTCGCGGTTTTGGTGTTTCGTGCATTTCGTGTAGGGGGGGGGGGGGGGGGGGCGCTTTCGCTGCTGTTTCGAGGGTGTGCGCGATAGGCGGCGCCTCGAAAACGAAGCGGGCTATAATCGTCAACGTAAATTGTTACTTTGTTCGCACAAGCACGTAACGTGACAACACCTTCGTATTTTTGCTCCTTTCCCACCTTTTTCTTCTTGCCTTTCTTTTTTTTGACCGCTTTTTTTTTTTCGCTCTTGATGAAAGTAGCCGAGCCGTTTTGGAACCGAGTGCGATGTCGCAGGTTTGATACCTGATCTTGCCGCTAGTGGCGCCTATGTAGTGTTTGGCGATAAAAACAGAATTATGCAACTTACGAAAATGGCAGCGAGTACCAAGGGTTCTTTCGGTGTGCGTAATGGAGATGTTCCAAGTTGCCGCCCAAATAATCTGGAAATAATCTCTAGTGAGCTATGTAGATCTTGTCCTGCCATTATGAGAAAGAAGAAAATAAAGGGAAGAGTATTTAGCCACCCAAGTTCTATCGTCAACGCCTCTTGTGTGGTTCATTTTCTTTTCTCCTCTTGCTCCGACTCTACGGGCGGCTCTCTCATTCCGTATATCTATAGGGCGTTCTGTACGTCCCCACTGCAGAGAGCTTATGCGGTGATAATTGTGACCACTCCTCGATTTTCTTGCAGAAGTAAAAGCAATGCCGGTTTATGTATATATAGCGAAATGCCGCGTTGAATGAAATGAAGCGAAGCGAGAGCAGTTTACGTCAAATAAAAGAACATTTGCGAAAGGAAAACGTGGCTTCGACGGCTGTTACGCACGTTTATATGTACGCGCGTTAATATACGCCAAGAGAAAATCTCTCCGGAGATTTCGAGCGCGCATTGCCAGAGGTGGCTTGGGCAAGGTTCGATCCTGGCGCTTGCTGTCTGTATGCCTTTTTTTTTTTCCCACGTGATGTACCATACCACGTGACGTGCTGTGCGTCGATCCTTGTGCCGGCTGACGGGTCATCTCGAAGTGCTGGACACAACTGTAGAATTGTGCAAATAAATGCGGCCGTCGGGGATGCATTTCGGAGATCAAACCGAGAGCGATAACCATGGTTATCGCTCTCGGTTTGATCTCCGAAATGCATCCCTGATGGCCTCCCCAATCTAAGTCTCATCACACCTTTGCAGTGATTTGGCATATATAACTTCAGCGGGCAATTACAGCCCGTTATAGTTCGTTCCTTTTAACAGTGGACCGAGCTGTGCATATAGTGTATGTCCTGGTGTGATTCCTTGTACATTACACCGCCCATTAAATTGAGTCATGTTCGAAATTCAGGAAGCGGGCTGTATGTAAAGTATATTGAGTCAGGTGCCCGGACATTAAGTCAGATGCGCGCGAAACTGTTACGCGAGATCCTTGCGGTCAGCTTTCGTGCAAGTTGACATTACTTAGGGTCTTTTTTCTCGTCACACATGGAAGAAAAGCACCCGCAAAGCGCGCATCTAATACCGTGAGTTGACACGAAATTCCAGCACGCGTTGTGCCAACTGTGACAGCAGGTCGTCTCGCGGAGTGCTCGGCACAGCCACTGAATCGCCTAATTAAATAACGGCTGTCGAGCTGCACCTATTTCGAGGATAAACGAGACATTGAGATGGCTGGGATAATCGGGGTTAATTCTCCACCAACCTACCACACGATGGTACACCTTCGTCTCTTTGTGTTTAACCAACTTAGAGACGCGGTTCTTCGACGAGAAACGCCAAGAGACGGTTATTTTCTTCCCATTCACGGGGATGATGCATTCGGTATCCTACCGCGTGGCATTTAAATAACACAGGTTGGCTTCTCGCGTTCGTAACGTGTGCCCATACGGTAATGAGATGCGAAGAAACGCACACACTTTCTTCTGACGTCATTAGCCCCGCCCTCCCTCCCTCGCTCTGAGGTATCGCCTCGCGTTAACGGCCGTCGCCTTGAACGCAGCTTCTTGATCGTCCGGCTGGGGTTGTATTTCTCATTCGTGCTCTTGACTCGTGCGCGCCCGTCATTCGGCCACGGCGGACACTGCACCCGCTGGAGACGCGTGCTCTGTCTACGCAATCGAAGCGCTCGGTGACCGAGGGGGATGCTTTGCCGCGCGTGCCCTGAAGAGGTCGTTGGGTGCGCAAGGCACTCGCAGCCCGCGTACAGCGATTGTAAGCGCGTGGCCTGTGCAGTCGTTTCGTAATCACTTGTGTCGTGTCCCGCATAAGTACTACATATATAGGTTTCGCAGCTTTCACCTCGGGGGAACGTCGCGTGAGACATCTCAAGTGCGGGGAATGACGTATTTGCCGTGTAAGTCAAGTAGGACAAATTGTGGGGCAAGTCTATATACACACCGCCCGTTATACGTGTGCCTTTTCTGTCGTTGGATTTTTCTTGCGCCCTGGCTCATCGGGTGGGTGATTTTCGCTGCTATGTAACGTGACGTCCACGGGGACGCCGTGTTAAAGACGTCATGTTATGGACGTCATCTGGTCTCTCTCACACCTTTCGTGGTAGTTTCTGCGGAGCAACGGCGGTACATGTAGCGATCTCTATACTTAAATGTAGTTGCCCAGTACTGCTGGGGCGACGTATTACGCTGCCGTTACGCGTCCAGCGTGTGAAAGGCATGGCGCAGAGTGATTTTATCACGATTTGCTCTCGTGCTGTATAAACTTGTCCAGAATATTCGCTTTTGTACCTAATTATTCTTATAGTTGATACGTGTACTAGCCAGTCCAGTTTTCAAACCTTCTACCAAATTGTAAGCGCACGCAGAGCATTGTAGACCAGCGCCAAATGAAAAAAGCCCGCGAATCGACGCAAAGTACCTCGTGCGGCCAGCCGCACGGCAGTTTTGCGTGTAATCACGGGTTTGTATCACGCTTGAAAAAACGTTTAGCACGTATTGAGCAACAGGAAACTGTATCGGGAGTTTTTCATGTTGCTGTACAATTTTCTCATTGACACTTTTAATCTAGTTTGAAAAGTTGGTTAATTATTTAAGACTAATTATGCCATTAGGCGGACTGAAGTAGAAAAACTGATCTGAGTACCTCCAAGCAACGGCAAACAACATTAGTTTGGTTCTGTCCACCGACGTGGCATTTGCATACTTTTAAACCTTGGTGCATGATAATTGGGACACCCTGTTTATTATGCAAGAAAAAAAAATTCAGTGCCGTTCCACTCTATGAAGGCGGATGTGCGAAGCTGTATATAGTGATGACTATATTGATGTAATACATGCTAATTACTATATTTATTGAATCAAGACACATACACGTGACGTTTTGATTCTACCGTCTTTTATTTTGTTTCCATAGTGATGATCGCTTTATGGTGACTATGGTAGACGGCCATGGGCTGAGTGACGATGCTGGAAAGATTTTTAGTGAACGTATAGTCTGTACGTTACTGATGACGCGCAGTTGGTATATTGACATGTTTATAGCATTAGCATTTAATGCCGAACCTATCCAGCTGGAGCGGCACTAACTACTTTCCGTCCGGTCGGGTCAGATCTATGTTGAAATCGCCTATACAACGACGACGGACACGGACATGGAGTCGATAGGAGTGATCCAACCGAACACGTCGGTCAGAAACGTCTCAGTGTCCCTATTGGACGTAGCTGGTATATATATATATATATATATATATATATATTTCTTGGACTGCACGAACCTCTTGTACGCAGGCGTAAAAGACAAACTTGGTCACACCCATTGCGTGCTCGCCAAGGCACATATATACCGGTATACTCGAATCGAACTCATCAATAGATACTTCTCCGTATATGGACTATGAGTTTGCAAAACTAACGCGGAAAATGTAGCTCTTTCGTGCCCCGAGCACTTTTCTTTTTCTCTCGGCGGCACCGTTTTGCCCGTCCAACGCTACTACGACACAATTCATGCGCCGTACTGCGCACCTAAGCATATATGGTATACCAGGGTCGGTCTGCGCTGCTGAACGGCTTTACGCGTCAGCGGGTTTTGGAGCGGACGCTGCCGGTTCAGGGCGCTCTGAGTGCGGGACGGGAACTGGCAGTCGTCACGCCTCGCTGTCTGCATTCATGAATCGCCATGGGTGCGTGGCGCCGCTGCGCTTCCCCCCATCCCTCCCTCCTTTTTTTTTTTTTTATCTTGCTTCTGCACTGCCACAATGCAACAGTAAATCAGCGGAGACCGACGCAGAATTATTTCAAAACTATTATTATCCTCAGTTTCGCCTTGATACTGTGGCCACTAAAACAGAGAATGGAGGTCCGAATTCCATTTCACGTCTGGCCGTTCTACACGAAGTCTACCCCGACTTGTATCGCGACGACGCCTGCCCCTCCTGCGGGCAGACCTCCACTCTAGCGCACATGCTGTGGGAGTGCGGGGTCGACATAACCCAAGTTCATCAAGGAGGAGTGGGGCTCGCTTCTGCGTGGCCC